>NW_027507788.1:60155555-60538055 GCF_037356315.1 Lithobates pipiens
TTGGAGGGATTGTCTCTGCCCCCTCCTGTGTGATGAAGGTCAGGTGAGGATGAGGAGGGCTCTGTGGGTGCTGGTGGCAGGGAAGCAGGCTTGGTATTTTGGAAAGGTGACAGCTTTTCAGAGGAATCTCTGGAATGAAGAGAGGAATGAAATTAGCTCAATGAGTCAGTTGCAGTTCAGGGGCGGGGTTTGTAGAGGGAGGGGCTCTGCTCATTGTCCGGCCCCTCCCCCCCCCCTGGGAGAGGAGACATGAAGTTTGTCTGGAGGAAGAAAAGTTTTCTCCAGCCAGAGATCAGTGTGATCCCAGGATCGGATCATTGTGCTGCAGGGAGAAACGACATAGAAAGCAATGGGGAGGGCTCTGTAACCTTACCTGACAAATACTGCCCATACACTATACAATGTGATTGTACAATTCTATTTAGAGTTAGAGGTAACATGAGACGTAAGTGAGCCCTTCAGTTTCTATCCAATCAGGCAGGCTGTCGCAGGACATCGCCCTTGGGGGCCCATTCACACCAGAAACTGCACAGAACTGTGCTTTTGACTGCGTGTCTATATGCATTCAAAGTGCGCTTGCATGCGTTTTGCGCTGAGTTTATCACTGAGTTTGTAGTGCATTTTTCTCAACGTTTTGGGCTTAAAGGGGCACTGTGCGGGTGTTGTGCGTTTGAAGCGCATTTGTAGCACGCTCCCTGCATTTGCGGTGTGGAAAAATGCAGCATGCTCTGATTGTTATTAACTGCGCTGAACTGCAATGCTGTGGACTATGCCCATAGGATTACCTTGATTCTGGGCTGTCTATGAAGTCCGAGTGCAGCTCAAACACCACAAAAACGCACTCCAGATCCGCTCCGGATGCGTTTCTGCATGTGCCTTTTTAACACGTGTTTGACACATTCCGGTGCATTTTGTATGCGTTTCCAGATGCTTTTTTCTTGTTTCCCCCCCCACTGTAATGGAGTCTGATGCATTTTTGATGCGTTTTCATGCATTCAGGTGCATTTTTTATGCATTTTACCATGTTCCCGTACAGTCCTGTGCAGGAAAAATGCAGCATGTTCTACTTTTTTTTTCTGGAACTGACCGCACTGGTCAACTATGCCATTGGAAACCCTATAACCTCATTTCCATGCGTTTTGGATGCAGAAATAAATGTCCATCTATTCCAACTTTGTAGTGCCGGAGCCTGCTAGATTGATTGGAAATTGAATAGCTTGTTTAGGTTTCTTATATTTCATAGTCTTGATAACTTCTAAGACTCCTTTCACATTGGGGCGCACTAGCGGTAAAGTGACGCCCATTTTAGTGGGCTTTACTGCTATTTAAGTGGCGCTTTTTGGCCGCTTGCAGGGCACTTTTAACCCCCCACTAGTGACCAAAAAAAAGAGGTTAAAACCACCCATGTTGCGGCGCTTCCGAATCACTTTTCAGGTGCTTTGGAAGCCCATTTATTTTAATGCTGCTTGCAGGACTTTTCCTAACATCCCGCAAGCGCACCGCCCCAGTGTGAGAAGCCACACTGAAATGAATGGGAGGCGGTTTTCAGGCACTTGTAGCACGAAAAAGCCTTGGTGGGAAAGGGGTCCTAATTGTACAATTGGACCGTATAGTGTATGGTCAGCCTGACTGTGATTTATTTATTTATTTTTTAACCACTTAAATAGCAGGCATTTTCACCCCCTTCCTGCCCAGGGCAATTTTTGGCATTCAGCGCTGTAACATTTTGAATGACAATTGCGCAGTCATGCAACACTGTACCCAAATAAAATCTTTATCATCCCCCCCCCCCTTTCTTTTGGTGGTAATTGATCACCTATACAGGTTTTATTTTTTGAGCTATAAACCAAAAAAAGTGTGACAATATTGACTATGCACTGATTACTGTATAAATGTCACTGGCAGGGAAGGAGTTAACACTAGGGGGCAATCAAGGAGTTAAATGTGTTACCTAGGGAGTAATTCTAACTGTGGGGGAGGGGACTGACTAGGAGAGGAGACTGATCGGTGTTGCTATATACTAGGAACACACAATCTGTCTCCTCTCCTCTGACAGGATGTGGATCTGTGTGTTTACACGTTCCTGTTCTCTCACCAGCAATCGTGGGTGCCCGGCGGACATTGCGACCGCCGGGCAAGCACATTGGCTCCCGTTTGCGCCCACTATACCGCCGGGAAGCCGAGGCCCTCATGACGCCCACCTGGGGTGGGAGATCCCACTTGCGGACATCATATGACTATGGGCAGGGAGGGAAGTGGTTAACCTAATTGAGTTGAGCATTTTTTATTCAATCAAAATGCTCAAATCTGCTGACAATCGAATACCCACAACCCTCTTCCAATTGATTTAAGCTCCATACACACTATTAGATTTTCTGCAGATTTTTGTCTTCAGATTTAACAAAACCATGTAGTGCAATGGCCTGCCTGATCACATACAAATTGAAACTGTTAAGGTTTGACCTCATATTATATGGTTTTGGTAAATTTGAGGACAAAAATCTGCAGAAAATCTGATAGTATGTATGGGGCTTTAGACTCAATTTCAATTGGATTTGATCAACCTGAGTCGATTGGCCAGGCAGAAAATGATTGATCCTTTTGCAATGATCGGAAGCAGTTAGACACGAATGTATTTCAACCAATCACATTATGCGGTTATGTGGAGGAAATAGATATACGAATAACTATCATGTGAAATCCACTGCCCATGTGTGTCATATTGATCACATGGGTTCCAAGCTATAGAGTAATTATTCCAATGGGAAGGGATTGATTGGAAAATAAATTGATAATTTACCAAAGCATATATAGCCACCATAGGGCTGGCCATACACTATACAATCTGTGCAATTTCATTTAGGGTTGTCAGACTTTTTCACTATATAGTTCGTGGTAGATCTGCAGTTGATTGTGCAATCAGATTGTACAGTGTATGGTCCGTCTGCTTAATGGTTGCCATACACACTTCGATTTTATTTTTAGCCAATCGTTGCATGAGTCATTCAAAATGATCGGATCTGCAAACAGTTGAATAGCCATAACTCCCTTCCAATTGATTTAGACTCAGTTTTGATCAAATTGAATCAAACTGAGTCAATCATTTTGCACTGAGTTACTTTGTTCATAAATACGATCATATTTCGATTGAGCAAATTATGAGATTACATGGTGAAAACAGAGATACAATTGATCATTTACGATCGTAAGTTAGATGCTATTTTATAGACTGTGTGTATGTCCGGAACACATGTAAAATCTTGCGATTTCCTGGCATGCACTGAAACATGCTGCCTTTTAGCAGAGGTGGAAGTGCAGCAGTGCTGTTAATTGTCAATGGCACCCCTTCGTATCTGCTAACACGCACATTTTTATGTGCCAAAAAGCATCGTGTTGTTCAGTGTGGTGTGATTTTTTATTTATTTTTTATTTTTTCAAAAGAGTCGGCGACTTATTTTGCGCATTTCTTGTGCGTAGGGCAGTCCATCGAAATTAATAAACTGCCATTCACACTGCACGGAAATCCATGCACACTCTGTTGTACACATAAAGGCGGCACACTGGTGTAGTGAATAGTCGAATCCCAACCACGTCACTACCTGTCTGGAGTTTGCATGTTCTCCCTGTGCCTGTGTGGGTTTCCTCCGGGTACTCTGGTTTCCTCCCACACTCCAGAGACATGCTGATTGGCTTCTGTCCAAAATTGGCCCTAGTATATGAATGGGGACCTTGGATTGTGGGGTACTTGAGGGTAGGGACCGATGCGAGTGTGCAATGTACAGGGATAGGGACAATTGTAGACACTCAGGTTGAACTGGATGGACTGGTGTCTTAATTCAACCTTACTACTAACTATGTAACTATAAAGTGTTAACCTAGCCTTAACTATTGATCAAAATGCACTTGTGTGGCATATTGATCGAATGGGCTGACTATATATTGATTATTCCCATCATAAAATAAATGTATCATTTATCAAAGTGTATATACCCACCATAAGACTAGCCATGCAATCTGATTGTACAATTTCATTTAGAGTTATGAGGACAAACCTAAACAATCCATTTAATTCCTATCCAATCAGGAAGGATCTTGCACTAAATGGTTGATGGTAGATCTAATGGAGATTGTACAATCAGATTGTATAGTGTATGGTCATCCTAAGGGCTTGTTCACACCAGGTGCCGTGAAATGCGTTTTTAACCACTTCAGCCCCATAAGAATTTACTCCCTTCCTGACCAGGCCATTTTTTGCAATATGGCACTGCGTCGCTTTAACTGACAATTGCGACATTGTACCAAAACAAAATGTATGTTCTTTTTTTCCCACAACTAGAGCTTTCTTTTTTGTGCTGTTTCATCACCTCTGCATTTTTTATTTTTTATGTCATAAACAAAAGAAGAGTGACAATTTTGAAAAAAGCACAATATTTTTTTGCTATAATAAATATCCCAAATTAAAAAAACAAAAAAGTGTTTCTTCCTCAGTTTAGGCCAATATATATTCTTCTACATATTTTTGGTAAAAAAAATTGCAATAAGTGTATATTGATTGGTTTTACGCAAAAGTTATAGCGTCTACAAAATAGGGGATAGATTTATGGCATTTTTATTTTTTTTAATAGTAATGGCGGCGATCAACAATTTTTATTGGGACTCCGATATTGCGGAGGACAGATCGGACACTTTTGACACTTTTTTGGGACCATTGACATTTATACAGAGATCAGAGCTAAACAGCCACTGATTACTGTATAAATGTCACTGGCAGGGTAGGAGTTAACACTAGGGGTTAAGCGTGTTCCTTAGGTGTGTTTCTTTTTTTTTTCTTTTGTAGCGGCCATAACCCTTGGCAGGGCGGCCTTAATGTTTGGGCTTACCAGTCACCTCCGCTTGACTGGTTCTTCCACGTCTAGGGGTTTCCAGAGTTAGTACCCAACAACTTTGGACGCTGACACCATAAAAGTCCTTTAGAAAAGGGTTTTTATTTGCAGGGGTAACGTCCAACAACACAGTCTCATAAGGGAACAGAGGGCAAGGGTGAAGAAACTCAGGCACCTTGAACTGCTAATATCAGAAGGTCTCTAATACCACCCAGAGAGTAGCCACCCCCAGATGACATCGCTCTGACGAAACGCGTAGGGCGTGGCCTAGGACGTGCACCTCATACTGCTATACAGGCAGCAACGCCAGCGCAGCCATTTCAAAGGCGAATTGTTTTATGAAATATTGTGAGTAGTTTGGATTTTAGATAAATAAATTGTTAACAAACAGTGTTGCACTATGGTTGTACTTCTGTTTCCTCCCTCATGCACTTGCTAAACGGACTATTTGCGGAAGTAAAAGGGCGAACATTCCCCCAGCACAGCAGGAGCAGAGCCCAAGGAAAGCTGCACAGTGGCTTATACTGTGACTGCTCGGCTAACCCTTTCAGGGTTCTCTGTCTGGTGAGCGCAATTATTTCTCTGACACTGAGTGGCGCACCGGAGAAGATTGTTCCTAACCTTTCTGCACTAGTCACTTTGGTCTACCCTTTTTTACTTGAAGAGACTTTATGCGTTTTTTCGAGCAACTGTGTGATGCGATTTGAAAAAATTTGTTTGGGCATTGAAAGAATTCTTTTTGTTTTTGCTGTTCTTGGACTGTCACTCTTGGGACTCTTAATATAGAGCACAGTTTACAGACCACTAATATAGTGGCTTGTGGTTTGCATATGATCTCTCTCACTTAGCATATATGGTTTATTTATTTACATTTTTATGAAATATTTTCACTATTCTTTGGTTATAACACATGTGTACTTTTTGAGTTGCATGCCAATAGGAAAAAATTGTCTTTTCTACACAACACGCATTTATAAGAAGTATATATATAATATTTGGTAGGTACCACCTATAAGGTGGTCCTCAGGAGACCACACATTTCACATCAATTCACAGTATTTATTTATATTATTTTCCGGGGCAATAAACAGGGCCATCTATTTATTACACGGATTAGATCTCTACACACCTTTTTGACACCAGGATATTTGCTAGAAAAGGTTTTAGCGCCACAGCTTAATTCATACTTTAACTCGCAGCTGGGCACTTCAAGGCTGAACAAACCTCTAGCCAGAGATTATGGCAGTCAGCACTTTGATCCAGAACTTGTGAAATCTTTGACCTTGAGTAACTGGTAACAGAAATGAACAGGAACCTTTTTCCTCAGTACCTGGAACGTTCACTGTCTCCTTGGCAGTACTGGAAAAAACATGAATTTGTCAGTGTCCTTCACAACTCAGCAACCAGGCACTACTCAGGATCCAAGCTTGTTGGCCCCCCTCGAAGAGTCCTCCCCCGGTCACTTACACGAGCTGCGGTGCCCCTCCAAGCCGAGAGCACACCCGGACACCCTGAATCCTCCCTCAGTTGCTGCACCTCAGACCAGCCGGTTCTGAGACTCGGGAACAGACAGATCTCTACCCCAGACCAGGCGGGTCTATTGAGGTTAGCCAACCGAAGCATGTTGCGGAGAGACGAACGCTCCCATGACCGGGACCCCTCGCGGGGCTACTCCGTTCCAGAATCACAAACAGACCGCTAAGGCCTCACGAACAAACCCGGAACACGTGACTTCATCATCTTAAGTACCCTTCCCCAGACTCCTCAGCGGGGCCAGGCGCACCCACTGATTGGTTCCGGGGAAGCTGATACCCAAAACGTCCAACCAGGCCTGGTTCTGAGCCTGTCATGTGCACCTCACCGTACACATGACCAGGCAGAACTCTAACACAGCCCAGCCAAACTGATGTTAACCTACACAATTAACCCTCAGAACCCCCTTCACTGTTCTGAGGCAAAAACTAAATTTGTACATGACAGACACCTTGTCCAAAATGTCATCGCTACACTTTATTAATTTTCTTTATAACAAATGTATATCCAAACAATAAAACAAAACACTTATCACACTATCTAATACTGACACTATTTGCCATCATGCCCCCCTCTCTTCCCACTTTTCTCTCTCCTTTTTTTAAATTATTTTTATTACTTGACTTCTGCCGTGACTACCATCCTCTCCCCTTAGTCTACTCCCTTTAGTTCTACATATTACCTTGTCTGCTTAAACTCTCTCCAAACCTTCCACTTACTTTTCAATTCTTCCATTCCCTCCTCTCCACAGAACCAGATATTCCATATTCTAAATCTCATCCACTTTCTTATACCAACTTCCCATCATAGGGCTTTCTATCTCCTGCCACTGTCGCGGTATTAGACTTTTGGCTGCATTCATGGGGGAGCCAATGTTCTCATGTATTGTTTAATTGGCAATCTCACCCCATGAAACAGACACCTCCATGGTTCCTCTGGTATCTCTATATTGGTAATCTCCTTGATTACCTACAACACCTCTCTCCAGTAGTTTTTTGTTTTTGGATACTTCCACCATATGTGAGCCATCGTTACCACATACCCACATCCCTGCCAACATAATCGTAAGACCTCCTTTTGACATTTATGTGCCTTATCAGATGTTATATACCAACGTACTAACCATTGGTTGAGGCAGTGATGTAACAATGTTTTTCAGCTGGGAGTACTGTCATTCATCAATTAACATTAAGTCTTTTTTATGTTTTCAATCCTGTAACGTGTATTTTACCTTTCACCGTGATGTCTAATTGTTTAATTGTGCGTCTTCTTTTTTTTATCCATTCCCCAAACAATCTCCCCTTTCCCAGTGGAAAAAAATTGTTTCTTTTAATGGTATTAGAGGCAAATTAAATTATCATTTTTCCTTTGTGCATCAAATCCCAAATTGCCAATATTTTCTTTGTTATTACATGTGTATTTTAACTAATTTTTCTATACTCAGGTGGTAGCCATATTATTTTCCCCAATGCTACATTACTAATCGTGTTTTCCAATTTAACCCATCTTTTTTCCTTATTCATTTTTACCCATTTTAGCACCCATGATAACAGTATTGCATCGTAATAATTTTTGAGATCTGGCATCCCCAGCCCCCCTTACATTTTATCTTTATTCAATACAGAGAGGCTTATTCTCAGCTTCTTTTTCTGCCATATAAACCTAAGTAGTAACATTTTTAGTGTACTGAAATATGCTTGTGGGAGGGGGATTGGCTCTATCTGCACTGCTCATGGAGACCACTGCCCACGCAGACCACCCTCATCCAATAAGGTAAGAGGCTGTCCACCTTAAGTGGTAAATATTGAAGAGAGAAAAAAAGAGAACACAACTGCTAACATGGCACTTTCTGGCAGCCCTTTCAGGTCAAGGTCCAGACGTAAAGACCAGTCAAGCCATGCCTCAAGCAGAAGATCCTGCAGAAGCCGATCACGCTCCACATCTAATCATAGGCGTTCACGTCATAGTCATTCACGCCATGGTCACTCATGCCACAGCCGCTCGTGACATAGCCGATCACATCATAGAAGATCACCTTCACCACGTCACGACCAACACACCCATCCTGCAGCAAATGCATGCTGGTTATGTAGCATAAATGTAAAAAGGGATCCAGAAACTTCCCCTTCATTGAGGAACTATAAAGCCCCATACACACTATCAGTTTTTCTGCTGAGTTTTTCGTTCAAATTTACCAAAACCATGTAGTAGAAGGGCCTGCCTGATTGCATACAAATTGAAACTCCTAAGGTTTGACCTCATATTATATGGTTTTGGTAAATCTGAAGGAAAAACTCAGCAGAAAAACTGATAGTGTGTATGGGGCTTTAGACTTAATTAAGGACAAATGGGAAAGATCCGACAAGAGGCCCAGCCTTAATAATAGGCTAACAAAGATGTATCCCTTGAAAGAACCTAGGGTTAACCCCTTAATCAATGCTCCTATTGTGGATGCTTCCCTAATGCGCTTGGCAAGACATGTCACTCTACCCATTGAGGACGCAGTCTTCTTCCGGGACATTTTAGATCGGAAAATTGATCTAGAACTAAAAAAAAGCATACTCCATAGCAGGAGGCGCCTGCAGACCAGAAGTCACCATGGCAGCAGTTGTAATAGTCATCTTGGGTTGGGCTTCCAATATCGAAAGATTTCTTCAAGAAGGAGCAGACCAAGAGAAAATAATTACCTCTCTGCAACAACTCAAGTTGGCAGGTGATTTAATCGCAGAAGCCTCAGTGGTTGTTATCAGATACTAGGCCCGGGCAATGTTAGCTTTGGGGATGGCAAGAAGAGCTTTGTGGCTAAAGCCTTGGATAGCCGACACTGCATCGAGTACAAATTTGTGCAAAATTCCCTATGACGGCTCTAATCTCTTTGGCTCCAAATTGGATGCAGCCATTTCCAAGGTTACGGGGGCAAGTCAGGCCTCATTCCCTCTGACAGGAGACCTAAGACACCAAGAGGTCCTGCCTACAAATGCAACCTTCCCGAAAGATACAGGGAGGCCAAGACCTATAGACCAAGTAAAGAGTTTAAGCGAAACTGGAGGAACACACAGTCATCTTTCCTGAAAATGCAAAAAACCAAGTGCACCCCTTCTGGCGAACAGAAAAGTATTTTTGAGCATATGCCTGTCCATCCTCCAAGGGTGGGTGCCAGACTCAATAGATTCGCACAAATATGGATGAAAAACGCCAAAAACCCTTGGACCATTTCCACAATCAAGTTCGGTCACAAGTGGAGGTTCTTAAACAGAATTCTCAGAAACCACTTTTGCCCAACCAGACTCCAGTCAAGAGAAAGATCATACTAAAATGTATAACAGAGTTAAAACAAAAGGAGGCTATCCTGCAGGTTCCATTATGTCAAAGGGGCAGAGGATTCTACTCCCCCCCTATTTCTTGTAAAAAAGAAAAACGGGATTTACAACCAGTGCTGGACTTAAAGAGACTCAACAAGAACATCAAATTAGATTCCTTCAAGATGGAAAGCCTCCAGTCCATACTATTAGCATTGAATCTAAGAGATTGGATGCTGTCTGTAGATTTGTAGGACGCCTATCTACACAACCCAATACATCATGCCTTTCAAAAATCTCACCGGCTCCCGGGACCTTCACCAAAGTTCTTCTACCCATCATTGCATATCCCAGAGAGAGAGGTCTAAGATTACACCATTATCTGGAAGACATACTATTTCTAGCAGAAAGTCACCAGGTCTTGATCCAGCATCGGGAGATCTTACTGACAACCCTTTAAGATTTCGGTTGGCTAGTCAACTGGCAAAAGAGCAAACTGCAGCCTACACAGAATATGGTATTCCTGGGGGCAGAATTGGACACCATTCTGGACAGAGTACAGCTTCCTCAGGAGAAGGTCATGCCTCTAATTCAAAAGATACAGAGGCTAATCTCAGCCACACATTTACCGGCCAGAGTTTGTATGAGTGTTCTGGGGTCCATGTCTACAACTCTGCCCATGATCCAGTGGTCCCAGTGGCACACAAGCAGGGCCGAACTGGGAATAAAAACCAGCCCTGGAAAAAATTTCATACCAGCCCCACAGCATTATTATACCAGCCCAACAGCATAACGTCATTATTTTCTTGTTCATGAAAGGGAAAACCATACATTTTAAAGCACATTTGATGAAGAGAGTATTATATATAGATATAGATATGAAATCACATAGGGCTTTTATATATATATATATATATATATATATATATATATATATATATATATATATACACAAATTCCAGACTCCCTCAGAGACTGCAGACATGATACAGGAAATGGTCAGATACTGCAGACATGATGCAAGAGCTCAATGCAGCCTCACCAGTGCCCATCAAATACAGCCTCACTGTCCCCATCAATGCAGCCTCACTGTGCCCACAAATGCGGCCTCACTGTGCCCACAAATGCGGCCTCACTGTGTCGATCATTTGCAGCTCTACTGTGCCGTGAATGCAGTCTCACTGTGCCCATCATTGCAGCCCCTCCTGTGCCCCATGTCCCAGTCTGCAGTCCCTGTCTGTGGGAAGGTGTGTTGTTGATGCTCGGTACCGTACCTTGCATGCCAGCAGGATATCCATTACCGCCAGCAGCAGGCAGGGTCTGTTCTCGTTTTGGATGGGGACGGTGCTCCTTCCAGAGGATCTGTTTACTGTGAGATGGAGTGGTCCCTGGCCACCTGCACCTTCAGCTGTCCTCATTTTCCGGCACCAGTCAGCCTATCCTCTGGTCCTGGGGAAGTGGAGAGCACTGGGTGGAAGCTGGAGAGAAGGGGGAGCAGAGAGTACTGGCGGGGTTGGAGAACACATGGGTGGGGGCAAAGAACAGGGGGGAGAGGAGATCACAGGGGTGGGGAGCAGAGAGCGCTGGGGGGGGAACTTGAGAGCACTGGGGGGGGGGGGGCAAAAAGAACAGAGGTGGAGAGCATGGTAGGCTGAGAGCACTGGGGGGCTAAGAGTGTGGGGTGGTGAAGAGCACTGGGGGGGAAGAAAAACAAGGGTGGAGAGCACGGGGGCTGGAGAGTACTGGGGGTACAAAGAGCAGGGGGAGTGGAGAGCAATGGGGGGGAGCTTGAGAGCACCAGTGGGGGCCAGAAAGAATGGAGGTGGAAAGCACGGGGGACTGGAGAGCACTATGGGGGGGTGCAGAGCACTGGTAGGGGCAAAATGCAGGGGGGAGTGGAGAGTACAGGGGTGGGGAGTGGAGAGTGCTGGGGGGGGCAGAAAAACAGGGGTGGAGAGCAATGGGGGGGAGCTTGAGAGCACCAGTGGGGGCCAGAAAGAACAGAGGTGGAAAGCACTGGGGATTGGAGAGCACTATGGGGGGGGGGGGTGGAGAGCACTGGTAGGGTTGAAGAGCACATGGGTGGGGGCAAAATGCAGGGGGGAGTGGAGAGTACAGGGGTGGGGAGTGGAGAGTACTGGGGAGCCAAAAAGAACAGGGGTGGAGAGCACAGGGGGGTAGAGAGCACTGGGGGGGGGGGGGCTGGAGAGCACCAGGGGGCCAGAAAGAACAGGGGTGGGGAAAATGGGGGGCTGGAGAGCACTGGGGTGGGGGCTGCAGAGTGATAGGGAGAGCTGGAGAGCACGGGGGGGTGAAAGAACAGGGGGGAGACCACTGGAGGGAGTGGAGAGCACGGGGGGGAAAGAACAGGGGGGAGAGGAGAGCACTGGGGAGGAGAGGAGAGCACGGGGGAGGGGGGAGAACGCGGGGAGAGCACTGCGAGGAGTGGAGAGCACTGGGGGGAAGAATAGGGGGGAGAACAGGAGGGGAGAGCACTGGGGGGGGGGGGTGGAGAGCACTGGGGGGAAGGGAACAGGGGGGAAAGCACTAGGGGGAGTGGAGAACAGGGGGGAGAACACTGGGAGGGGGAACAGGGGAAGAGCACTGGGGGGGAGAACAGGGGGGAGAGCACTGGGAGGGTGAACAGGGGGGGAGAGCACTGGGGGGAGTGGAGAGCACTGGTGGTGATGGGAGGGAGAGCACTGGGGGGAGTGGAGAGCACTGGGGGGGCACAGGGGGAGAACAGGAGGGGAGAGCACTGGGGGGAGTGGAGAGCACTGGGGGAGAACAGGGAGGAGAGCACTGGGGGGGAGAGCAGGGTGGGAGAGCACTGGGGGGAGTGGAGAGCACTGGGGGGGACATGGGGGAGAGCACTGGGGGGAGTGTAGAGCACTGGGGGGGGGGGATTACAGGGAGTCCATTACCAAAATCTAGCAGCCCAAGGACAGTGGCAGTTTCAAGCTCACGGTATAGTATCGAATATACTGGAGCTCAGAGCAGCCTTTCAGGCGCTTCTGGCGTTTGCTCCATACCTGACGGGGAAGAGCGTTTTGGTTCAAATGGACAAGTTGCAGAAACTTGGGGAATACCAGAGATTGACTTGGCGGCTACTCCTATGAACACCAAATGTCAGAGATTTCTGTCAAGAGCAAGCTTCGTAATCGGCCGAGGGAATAGACTGCCAGATCCACCCTTGGAATTTCCAGCTGGGATACACCACCAACAAAAAATACACACAAGTCTGAAGTAGGTTTTGATCTCTGGCCCAGCAAAGGAACTGGAACCCAATTTCACCAGAACCGCCGCAAGTTTTAGAGTTCCTTTACTTAGGTATTAATAAAGGACTGAGTTCAAGTACCCTTAACGTTCACGTTTACGCCCTATCGGCTAAAACAGGCATTAGATGGGCTTTACACCCCCCTGGTAATCCAGTTCATGAAGGCCTGAATAAAATTCAGACCCCTAAAAAAAAACATTCTCGGCATGGGATCTTTCAACAGTACTTGACGCACTCTCAAACCTGCCTTTTTTCCCAGCTGAGTCAATCTCTCTCTGGAACCTGACTTTGAAGTTAAAGAGGGATTCCGCCCAAAAAAAAAATATTAAAAGCCAGCAGCTAAGAATACTACAGCTGCTGACTTTTAATAAATGGACACTCACCTGTCCCGGGTTCCAGCGATGCCGGCAGCCGAGGCCGATCGACCGCTCGGGCCTCGACTGCTGCCGCCACCATTCGAGGTGAGGGAATCAGGAAGTAAAGCGAATCGGCTTCACTTCCTGGTTCCCTACTGCGCATGCGCGAGCCGCGCCGTGCAATAGGAGATCTCCGCGCTGTCACTGGGACCCGTGTGTGTCCCAGCAGACAGCGCGGCAGGGCAGGAAATGGCATAGACTCCCGTGGGAGTCTATGCCCGGAAGTGGGTGAAAATACCTGTCTTTGACAGGTATCTCCACCCCCCTCCCCCCTGAAAGGTGTCAATTGTGACACCGGAGGGGGGGGGGTGCCGATCAGCGGAGGTTCCACTTTAGGGTGGAATCCCGCTTTAACCTTCCTTATTGCCATTACATCTGCGAGAAGATTTTTGGAACTTAAAGCATTATTGATAATGGAACCATATATAATCCTCTATCCCGAGTAGTACTGAGACCCTCGGACCATTTCATCCCCAAAGTATCATCCTCTTTTCATTGCAATCAGGATATCATCCTTCCATCCTTCACTAACAACCAAGGGGAACCCCATGCATTGGATGTGAAAGCTGGCATTACCAACTATCTGGAAGCCACAGCTTCCTTTAGGAAGTCTGATAATCTCCTCATAATTCCACAGACATGGGCCTAGGAAAGGTCATCCAGCAACTTCTCGAACAATTCCATCCTGGTTGGTTAACTCTATCAAGAAGGCATACTCCATTCATTAACTGGCTATTCCTGAAGGCATCAGGGCACACTCAACCAGGGCAATGGTGACTTCATGGGCAGCATGCTGTAGAGTTTCACTAGAAACAATCTGTAAAGCAGTGACCTGGTCGTCTAGACATACGTTCATTTCTCACTATAAGACTATATAGACTATATGCTCAGCTAACAACGGCAGACTTTGGCAGATCCACTATTAGAGCCAATTCTACAGCTCTTTAAGAAATAAAACTTACATTTTTTTGCTCCCACCTGACTGGCAAATTATTTCCCAGTGTGTGCTGCCATGAAGGCGTCAGGAAAATGGAAAATTGTATATTCACCTTTCTGTAATTTTCCTTTCCTGACACATCTTCATGGCAGCACACAGAAACCCACCCTGTTCCTAGATGATATATATAGAGAATAGTGGGGGGGGAATCTCTCTTCAACTTTTATAGCTAGACCAATCCTGTCAGGTCGTGGAGGTGGAGTCAGGAAAGGAAAATGATGGAAAGGTGAGTATACAATTTTCCGTTTTATCCTTCCTAACATTTTTATTTCAATCAGAAGCAGGATAAAATTAGCTTGATATATGCATAGGCTTTTAGTAGCTTCATTAGATTGGACAGGGTTACTCTAGGTTTGGTGACGTAGAACAATATATCATTGTGGTATGCTGATAATTTATGTTCTTCGCCCCCATCTCATAATCCCCCCTATATCTAAATTATCTAAAGAAAAAAAAAAACTTTGCAGACCCCCTTTTACGGCAGTTCCATGGTATCCCCAGTTTGCTTTCATGTCATAGTAGTCCATTACATTGCAGCCTTTTCACATAACAGCACCCCATTACATTGCAGACATTTTCACATTATAGTGCCCCTTTACACATCACAGCACCCCCATTACATTAGCGTCACCTTCATGTCATAGTGCCCCTTTACATATTACAGTACCCCAATTACATTGCAGCCTTTGTCATCCATTTGAATGGGCTGCCATACCTGCTTTTCCTGCAGAAAAAAAAGGTGCATGCAGCATTTTAAAATTGCAATGGCCCTCAAATCCATTCTACTTTTGCACCATGCAACTTACCTCCAGTTCCTGCACACACAAACGCCTATTACATTAAGCATGCACTTTTTTTGCAGGAAACCCAGGCATGGCAGCCCATTTTTGCAGAAAACGCAGGCATGGCAGCCCATTCAAATGAATGGGCTGTTGTGCCTGCGCAAATGTGGGCGGCCAAAACACATACATGTGAACCAGCCAGGCCCAAAATAAGCCCATCAAGCAGTTAAATACAGACAGTAATGCCATGTGCTGTAAATTATGTGCTCTGTAAAAAAAAAAAATGCAGCCACAGCCTGGACTGCAGGTCTGGTCAAACTTAACTTAAACTTTCTACTATTTTACACATGACATGGGGATGGGGAGCTGGAGCCAGGGGAGGAGAATAGGGATGGTCCCGATGTTTGAGTCGAACGTAAGTTCGAGTCGAACATCAGGTGTTCGTCTGTTCACCGAAAAGCGAACAATTTGGGGTGTTTGCAGGAAATTCAAAAGCCATGGAACAACCTTAAAAAGTCTATGGAAGAAATCAAAAGTGCTAATTTTAAAGGCTTATATGCATGATATTGTCATAAAAAGTGTTTGGGGACATGTATCAATGCAAAAAAAGTTTTAAAAACAGCTGTTTTTTCAGAAGCAGTGATTTTAATAATGCTTAAAGTGAAACAATAAAAGTGTAATATTCCTTAAAATTTCGTACCTGGGGGGGGGTGTCTATAGTATGCCTGTAAAGTGGCGCATATTTCCTGTGTTGACAGCAGTCTGAGAGCAAAATGACATTTCTAAAGGAAAAAAAGTAATTTAAAAGTACTCACGGCTATAAATATATACTCGGTCTGACAATACACATAAAAGTTAATTGATAAAAACGGCATGGGATTCCCCCACAGGGGAAACCCGAACCAAAGTTTTGGGTCCCCCCAAATTCCATACCAGACCGGAAAAAAAAAGCCGCCTAAGATTTGCCTCCATGGGACGGGGCCTCTCAGGGGACAGTTCTTTTATAACTGAGGGCGGGACCACACAATGACATCGCCGGGTGACCCCATTCACTGACGCACGGGGACATCCCATTGTCTTTCCCGTAGTGTCAGAGGGGGCGGGTCACTTGGTTATGTAACTGGGTGGCCCTGCCCCCTCAGATGTTATGGGAAAGCCATAGGGATGTCCCCATGCGTCAGAGGGGGGTCTGGCCACCCAGCGGTGTCATTGTGTGGTCTGCCCTCAGTCATATATGAACTGTCACCTGAGAGGCCCGACGTTAATGCAGGTGCCTCATCATAGGCAGCTTTCGGGGGTTTTTTTTTTTTTTTTTTTTTACTTTTTCAGTCCATCGGAGCACGAGAAGAAGAAGACTCCGTGGGACAGTTTTGTTTTTTATTTTTTCAATAAAGGACTTGTCCCAAGGGGTGTAGTGTCTTTTTTTACCATTTTCACACATTTCTTGTGAAATAGTAGGGGTTCATTTGTAACCACTATCAAGCCTTATAAGCCCTTAAAATGAGCACTTTTGGTTTTTCATGTTCGTGTCCCATAGACTTTAACGGTGTTCGAACAAATCTTTTGCCTGTTTGCATGTTCTGGTGCAAGCCAAGCAGGGGGGGGGGGGGGTTGGGTGTTTGGCCCATCCCTAGAGGAGAAAGAAGACCTACCTTGTCCTGGCAAGCTCGGCTCCGGTATCATTTCTCCACAAACACTGTTAGTTTCACTTGACCAGGCACCAAGCAGCATTCCACTCAGCGCCGCAATCGGACTCCTCCTACCAAGGCCTCCACTCCTCCGATCAGGTACACTGTGCATGCATAGCAAGGGGCGGGGCCAGAGCATCAGTGGAGCTCAAGGCCCCCCCCCACCTGTGGCTCACTCCTCAATCAAGAAAATGCAGCACTGGCACTGCTGCACTGGGCGCGCACAGCAGATGACAGCGACAGACTGCAGGGCCACCCCCTCCATTAGTACAGACCCCCAGGACAAACCAACCCCCCTCCATTAGTACAGACCCCCCAGGACAAACCAACCCCCCTCCATTAGTACAGACCCCCCAGGACAAACCACTCCCCCTCCATTAGTACAGACCCCCCTGGACAAACCACCCCCCAGAACAAACCCCCCTCCATTAGTACAGACCCCCCAGAACAAACCACCCCCCTCCTTTGATACAGCCCCCCTCAGGAAAACCCCCCTTACATTAGTACAGACCCCCCAGGATAAACCATCCCCCCTCTATTAGTACAGACAGCACGCAGGCTTAATGGGCAGCTCTGCTTTGGGCCCCAAACAGTGACAGGGCCCTGGGCAGCTGCCTCATTTGCCCTGCGGTAAAGATGGCCCTGGACGGAACAAACAATAGAGGGGACAGAGGACAGATCTGTCTTGTTCCATTATGCATCTCGAAGGGCATAGATACTGTCCCATTAACCTTTACCCTACATATTGGATAATTATACAGTGCTTCAATCCAGTTGGTCATCGTTGGGCCTACTCCGATTACCTCTAATGTCTTCATCATGAATCCCCAGCCTATCAAACGCTTTCTCTGCGTCTATTGAGAGAAGTAGCCCTGGGGACCTACTTTTTTAAATTTCCTTCACTAGTAACAGTGTTCTAACCCCCTGTAGCTCTCCCTTCCCTTCCTGGGATGAATCCGACCTTGTCCACATGTACCAGGTCGTTCATTACCACTTTCATTCTACTAGCTAATACTTTAGCGAATAGTTTTGTATCTGCATTTAGCAGTAAGATAGGTTTGTAACTTGAACATGGGGTTGCGTCTTTTCCTTCCTTTGGAATGATGGTAATGGCAGGGCGTACCTTCTCATCTCCCATCTTGTTACTATCCCGTTCATGTAGGTGCATAGTCCAGGGATTAATATTTCTTTAAACTTCTTATAGTAAAATTTTGTCAGCCAGGACTTTTCCTAAGGCTGTTTTTTTTAGGATCCGGCCTATCTCTTCTGTTATAGGTCCTTCTAGGGTGCTTATGCCCTGTACACACGGTCGGACATTCCGATAACAAAATCCCTCAGATTTTTTTCCGATGAATGTTGGCTCAAACTTGTCTTGCATACACACGGTCTCACAAAGTTGTTGGAATTTCTGATCATCAAGAACGCGGTGATGTACAACGCGCACGATGGGACTATAAAAGGGAAGTTCAGCACCACATGAGGCACTCTTTGGGCTCCTTCTGCTGATCTCGTGTTTATCTCGTGTTAGTAGAAGTTTGGTTAGAGACGATTCACGCTTTTCAGACTTGTGCTTCAGATCATTACTGCTCTTCAGTTTGTGCTTGTCGGTGCGTATCTGTTTATCAGTGCGTGTAGTCCGTTTGCATTTGTTTGTCAATGCGTGCTATTTTAGATAGTACTGATTTTCAGTGCTTATTGTCCGATCGTTGCTGATTTTCAGTTTGTTCTTTCAGGCCTTGCTGTTTATCCGTGCTTTCTGATAGTCCGTTCTGACCAGTCGACCGTTTTGAAGCCATGTTGCGTGTACGTACTCATCGTAGAGTTCGTGTTGTGCAGGGGCTTGGTGTTGGGCTTTTAGCTTTGACACAAGCCCAGTCCATGAACAGGGTGAGGAGGAGTTCATGGAGCAAGAATTGGTTGCTCAGGTGTGACCAATTCTCGCACATGCCTTTGCTTTGTGAGATCCGGGAGAATAATTCTAATGATTTCAGGAATTATCTCAGGATGATGGATCCTATTTTTCACCATCTGTTGTCTTTGCTGACCCCATATATCAGCAGGCAGGATACCTGCATGAGGCAAGCCATCACTCCGGAGCAGAGGCTAGTCGCCACGTTGTGGTACTTGGCAACAGGGAGAAGCCTTCAGGACCTCAAGTTCTCCACAGGTATCTCCCCCCCAGACTCTGGGGATCATTATTTCAGAGACCTGTTCTGCCATCATTCAGGTCCCGCAGAAGGACTATATTAAGGCAAGCTTTTTCCTTTAACATCACATTCTATGTATTTAATGTTTGCTAATGTATTGTATTTCTTTCATCATTCCCCAATTACCATGATTTTAATATGCTGTGCCCCTTTGTCCTCATGAATGCTTGAAGCTTTTAAAGTTCCTTTTTTGTCCTTCATGCATATTTGCCTTCACTAACCTCCCCAGCATGCTCTTTGGGCCCATATACACCTATAGCTTAGTCACTGAACAATGTATTTTGTCAGCTACATAGTAGTGCTTCCCCCTAAAATGTGTAAAAATGTTGTGTGCTAGAGGCTTTTTTTTTTGGTTGGCCAAACTCACTGACTTTGCCAAATCCATACACACTATACCTACCTCTTTTGTGGTCAGATTTATGGATGAATTCACCAAAGCATGTAGTGCAAGGGCCTGTCTGAATACTTTCAAATGCTACTGTTTAAAGTTTTTTTCTCCTATTATTACCTTTATAGGTATTAGCAGAATGTAAAAATTTGCTTCCATTTGTTCAGTGTGTATATATTTTTTGGTATTATGATATTTTTTAGCTGTCCAGTGGGTTGCAAATAGTGTAAGGAGAGGCTGGCCAAAGTATCACACGTTATTTATGCATTTAGCTCTCAATGAAGTGGAGAGGGTTACCTGTCCAAAAAATCCCCCCCCCCCCCTAATTTTTTGCAATGGGCCATCAGATGGGGTGAGGAATTTGATAAGGAAACCCTATAATTTTGGCTTTAAATACTCATTTACAAAAATGTTATACTGATGTTGGTCAAACATGTTTGTGTCTAATCTGCTTGCAATGTTGATGTGCAAAATTACAATTTTTTTTTCTTGTTTGACTCCACAGTTTCCTTCAACGCCACAGGAATGGCAGACTGTGGCCTCTCAATTGTGGAGGTGCAGTTGATGGAAAACATGTCCGCATCGTCCCATCCTCCAACTCGGGGTCCTACTATTATAATTCCAAGGGGTATAATAGTATCGTGATGATGGCACTTGAAGCTGGCCGTCCTGGCTTGCCCCATCAAAGCGGCCACAAGGTCAGAAACCAATACATGGAGTACTTTGCGGGTAGGGAGGCCATTGATATGCCAGACAATGTCTGAGAGGCATTTTTTTTTTATAAAATGTATCTTTCAAACTGCAATAATATTTGTTTTCATTTACTGCTTGGGTTTGTTTTAAGTGTCTCCTAGCTTTTTTTTTTTGGATATTTTTTGGGCCTTTTTCTTCAACAGTGCAAACCACATTTCTGGGCGAGATGAGGTGACAGTCTCTTCTTCAGATAATATTATTATGTTGTGGGTCTGCTACACACACCTTGTTTTTGTTTTTAATGTATATAGTGTATTACTGACAAAAATATTCCTAATTTTCAGCACCATGGCAGAAATGTGTGGAGTCATAGTCACAATCCAAGGGACTAGGGACAATTTTGGACAGAAGCCAATTAACCTACCAGCATGTCTTTGGAAAGTGGGAGGAAACCAGAGTCCTCTGAGGAAACCCACGCAGGCACAGGGAGAAAATTCAAACTCCAGGCAGGTAGAATCCTGGTTGGGATTCGAACCAGCAACCCTTTTTACTGCTAGGTGAGAGTGCTAACCACTACCCCACTGTGCCGCCCTGTCATGAAAGTGGCGTGATTAGGGCAAATTCAAATTGGAGTGCAAGTGGTTTTGCCTTTAGTAAATAACACCCATCGCCACACAAAACAACTTGAAAAATTGAAAAAGGAAGCCACACATTGCTGATAATTAAACTTTTTACTCAAAGCACATTCACATGTGCGTTTATAAAAGGGTTTTACAAAAAACCAACATTTGGTGTATATAACATTATTTTTGGTAACATTAATACAACTTACCGTTTTTGAGGAAACAGGCATGTATCAAAGCATAACATACAGAACTGATTTTGAAAAGTGAAGACAATATCAGACATGAGTATGTCCAAACTGTGTTGACATTGCCTTCAGCAGATGGGGTGTCACCCCTGTAAAAGCCAAATTTGGAAGATGCACACAAATTGTGATTCAAACTGGCCATTTTCCTCCTGATCCCATGCCTAATGTCAACATGTGCTATCTCCCATCATGGGAGATCAATGTACGTGTTTTGGGGGTGCAATCCCTTCATCTCAGCCACTTTAGTAGCAAGGAAGGGGTTGCACCCACAAAACGCATACATTGATCCCCCATGATGGGAGATAGCACATGTTGACACACTGTGTGCATCTTCAAAATTTGGCTTTTGTCAAAATATAAAACTGTTTTTTAAAAAATAAAATCGATGCTAGCTAGTTTTAGGCGTTTCAGATTCTCCCTAAAACATCAATGATGTTCTTCATTTTTTGTTAAACCTCATTGAGGTTTTTCTTGAGATTATATCAATCGCGATTGCATCCCATTATCTCCTCGATGAGGATCTGGCACTTTCACTGGTAAAATGCGATTCTTCTTCCATAACATCCACATCACGTAAAAATAAACCAAAAAACACATCATGTATTATAAAAATGCAGGCATACATCTATTACCTGAAGCTGTGGTCTCAGACAATCAAAAGTTGTGGGGACAATTTTGCCAATTTCAACAACCTCTCCTTCCTCCTCCTTCTCTACTTCTAGTTTTTGGATTTCCCCTTCTTTGGGAGGTGCGGGGTCTCTGGTGTCCTCAGACATTCCGAGGCTTCTCTCCCGTATGAGAATGTAAAAAGGAATACTTTTAGCACACAGATATTTGAGGGCAGAAATAGGAATATGAAACATTGCTTGGAAGTGTCGTGCATTTGTCTTTTTTGGCAGAGCAAAGCTGAAAACATTATTTTAGAGACTTTCTAAAGCTGGAACACTTACCTGTTTTGTGCAAGTTTGACAGATGGAGACACCCCTATAGCATCCACTGGAGCATGTGTGTGGAACACCCTAATAAAAAGGGTGTTCTTGCGTCCCATACTAATGTTCCTGAGTCCAGATGTGTAAACAGCTACTGAGTGTCCTCTCCTTTACACTGAATCAAGTTTGCATTTCATTCTAGTTACAAACCCCTCTAGACAACAAACTTTGTTTGACTAGAAATAGGCCTGAACAAATGTAGTTAACTGCAACTTTCAAAAACATTGTATTTTAAGTGGGCGAACGAACAATGTTTACTACGAATGATTGTTGAACCCATGAACATGAAAGTGGCCATTTTAAACTGTATAACACTAAATAAAAGCACATGCAAGCAATAATAATAATAATACTATGAACACATGACAACTACTAACTTTTTTGAAGAACTCGCTTGAACTTTCTGTACTGATCGTGCTCCCTCAGTTTCAGGTCTGATCAACGTTTCCTCAGTTGATCCTTTGATCATTGTACCCCGAAATTTTTCTGAAGACTCTTCACAACTTTAGTTATGATCTTGGCCTTTCTGATATTTGGGTTTGGGTAAGGTCCATACTTCCCATCATAGTCGTTCCTCTTCAATATGTCCACCATCTCCAACATCTCTACAAAAGACATATTTGAGGCCTTAAATCTTCTCCTCCGGGATCGGGACGTTGTTGACTTCAGGCTTTCGTCGTCATCCTCCTCGTTACTGGAATAATTAGCACGCACCTGCTGTGTCTTCGCCATGTGCTCTCCCCACTGCGTGGAAAGAGAAGGGGCGGGGAATAGATTTCACACATGCGCACTGTATATAAAACGTAACACGCATGCGTCGTACGTATGATCTGTGAGCAGAGGAAGGAGTAGCGGAAGCGCCATCATTCGAACAAAGGTACAATTTATCTTGGTACATCACTGGCCTATACTGCTTCTACATTGAGGCAAGATTAGAAGAGTTTAGCCTGACATTAGGGTTTGTCTTGTGTTGTGTCTTGCAGAGAATATGGATCCCTTCAAGGACTCAGATTGCGCAGGAAGGTCCAGCATTCCCTGAGATCAGGAGATGCAGATGACATTTATGTCTCCAGGATGTTGTACTAAGACAGGCTGCATTTTCTGGAAGACCAGAGGGAACCCAGGCCAGCACTCTACAGTCTTCCTTCAAGGCCTCCTTCACCCCCAGCTGAGGCTTTCAATCTCCAACCTGGCCTTCCAGGCAGCAACATATGGAGGAGCCCAGCTTGAGTCAGGTATAGCATTGTTCAACAAATTTCTTGTCGTACATTTAATGATGTTAACTAGATGTTATTATTGATCAGTAAGTTCTGATTTAACAAAGTGGTTTACATATCAATATACAGTAGTGACCAAAAATGATTGGGACAAGAATGAAAAATGCTGGGGTCAGAATGATAGTCTGTTCTATTTATTAACATTCAATTTGCATCAGTCGTGAGCTGAAAATTGTGTGATTGATGAACAAAAAACTAAAACTATGTCCCATTTACATACACAGGAAGACCTCAGCTGGGAGGAGGCTGTGGCAAGTGGCAGCCAGGAGGAAGCTATGGCAAGTGGTAGCCGGGAGGTCCACCATCGCCCTCCTCCTCCTCCACCTCCTGCCACTACTATAACAGCAGAGCTACAGCCTGGAAGGAAGCCTGGAGGGAAGTGTCTAAGGAAGACCAGAGAGTGATGGCCTGGATTCAGTCTGGTCTGACAGAAGATGGAGGCTCTTGTATGACCACAGCCTGGGGACATAGATGTCATTTGCTGTTCCTGATCTCTTGGACTTCTGGACCAGACTGTTTTCCCTTATATATGGACTCCTCAGGCCACCAATTTTGCATTTAAATAATGGATGTCTGCCCCGGGGGCCAAAGGCTTCGGCTAATTTACCCGTTTCTCCAGCATTGCCTTCCTCTTTATTTGCTCATGACACCTAATAAAGGTTTTTTTTGGTTAAAGAAATACTTGCCTATGCATTTTACTTCAAAAAGGACAGTTTATTTGTGAGTAGGCAGGTACATTTCAAAAATACAAACTCAAATTAACAAAGTGCTCCAACACCAACCAACCTCCTCGAGATTAAAAAATAAAACAATAAAATAAAAAGATAATAATGGTGTTGTGGTAAGTTGACACACAAAACACGCCTACAAAAACTACAAAGATGACCAAAATAAAAAAAAAAAAAAAAAAAAAGAGAGAGAGATCTTGATTAAAAAAGCAACCACAAAATTTATAAAAAATATTAAAAGATAAAAATACAAAATGCTTCGGGAGATCTGACGAATCAAAATATTCTATTCATGAAATCAGGAGAAAGAATAAAGAAGTTTGTGAGAAGTCTGTGAATATGAGCAGCAAAACAACTTCATTCTTCTAGCATTATAAAGAAAAAGAGAATGTGCTGCATTAAACAATTTTTAACATTGCAGTGTGACGAATGTGCTATATCCATTACGAATGCTAGTTTTACCAGACCGAGCGCTTCCGTCTCGTAATTTATTCTGAGCATGTATGGCACTTTGTGTGTCGGACTAGGCTACACACAATTGGAATTGACACAATCGGATTTTGTTGTTGGAAAATTTGAGATCCAGCTTTCAAACTTTGTGCGTCGGAAATTCCGACGGAAAAAAAAAAAGATGGAGCCCACACACGGTCGGATTTTCCGACAACATGATCCGATCGCACATTTTCCGTCGGAAATTCCCACCGGGTGTATAGGACATTAGTCTGTCTTCTTCTATTTAAACATAAATACGTATCACCAAATAGACACATACACAATGCTGAAAGTATTCAAGACTTACACCCTGGTCATTTTCATATATATATATATATATATATATATATATCAGAAAATCCACACTGATTAAAAAGCAAAGGAATAACACCGTCGCGTACAGTCCCCGAACACCACGTCCTCATGGTTTATTGCTTCAATTTAAATTTGATAAGGATAGAAAAAAAAGGTACCGAGTGTTGTAAAGGGATATGATCCCCAATCACACCAAACTCAGCTGGAATCTGGAGATCCAGCCGAAAAAATACCATGTGTACTGAGGCCCCAAAAGCGAAAAATCTGGAAGGAAGAGCACAGGCAGACACATAAAGATAAAGTAAGAACTATTATGAAGGAGCAAGTAATGGGGTAAAGGGACAAAGGAATATTACACTTATATCCCCAATGACTGAACCCCATAAAAGATAACATACCTATATGGAGCAGTGTCATCAATTGCAGGCAGAGGGGCCAGCTGGGAGCGTGGAAGGCATATACCAATTCAGTAAGATAGTAATATTGATTCCCACCAGTGACTAACAGGTGGGTAACCGTAAAAAAAAGAGAGAAAAAGGAGAGATATATAGAATCTATATTAGAGAGATACATACATCTCCATTCAAACATGCGTAATGTTTGTAAGTCAGATGCCATTAAATCGCAGTCTTGTCCCAGTGGTCTACTCACAGTGAATTTGGTCCATCAGCAGCGTCTCCCAGGAAGTCCCATCGATAGCCTTATCCGCCTGCAAATGAGGTGGAGGCTTAAATAGCCCCACAGCCACCACTGCCCCTGTTCTGAATGTGAATCAGCTGTGTATAGCTGGCTTCCTTTCCGATTACCAAACATGGTCCCCTGGGCAGTGGACACATCGAGCTCCATATAGGTATGTTATCTTTTGTGGGGTTCAGTCATTGGGGATCTAAGTGTAATATTCCTTTGTCCCATTACTCCCTCCTTCAGAATAGATCTTACTTTATCTTTATGTGTTTGTTGGTGCTCTTCCTTCCAGATTTTCTGCTTTTGGGGCCTCAGTACATATGGTATTTTTTCAGCTGTATCTGGGTCTACAGATTTCAGCTAAGTTTGGTGTGATTGGGGATTGTATCCCCTTACAATACTCGGTACATTTTTTTCCATCCTTATCAATTTTAAATTGTAGCATTAAACCATGTGGACATGGTGTTCGGGGGACTGTATGTGATAGTGTCATTTTTTTGTTTTTTAATCAATGTGGATAGTACAGGGGTAGGGAACCTTTTTTGGCTGAGAGAGCCATGAACGCCACATATTCTAAAATGTAAGCCATACAATATGTTTAAAACTAAATACAAGTAAATTTGTGCATTTTATGTAAGATCAACACTTTTAAAGTACAATAAGTCTCTGAATTAAACAATCAGGTGTTCTTTATTAAGAGATAAATCACAAAACAAAGAAATACGGCCGAACGTGACATGACTTCTGAATTCTTTTTAATAACCTTGTTATGCTGTTGCTAACAAATGATGAATAAAGTACTTCTTACCATTAATGCGACTTCTGGTGCTGCATGATTTTGCTGATGGCTTTGTAGTCTGGTTGATACGTGGTGAGGTTAAGCTTCATACAGGCATTGAGACTTACATCTCCCCCACTGTAATATCCACGTCATCTCCTCCACTGTAATATCCACGCCATCTCCCCCCTCTGTAATATCCACGTCATCTCCCCCCACTGTAATGTCCACGCCATCTTCCTCCACTGTAATGTCCACGCCATCTTCCTCCACTGTAATGTCCACGCCATCTTCCCCCACTGTAATGTCAACGCCATCTTCCCCCACTGTAATGTCCATGCCATCTTCCCCCACTGTAATATCCACGTCGTCTCCCCCCACTGTAATATCCACGTCGTCTCCCCCCACTGTAATATCCACGTCGTCTCCCCCCACTGTAATATCCAAGTCGTCTCCCCCCACTGTAATGTCCACGCCATCTCCCCCACTGTAATGTCCACGTCTCCTCCCCCCACTGTAATATCCACGTCCCCCCCACTGTAATATCCATGTCATCTCCCCCACTGTAATATGCACATTTCCCCACATCTCCCCCACTGTAATATGTACATCTCCCCACAACTCCCCCACTGAAATATGTACTTCTCCCTATGTCTGACTCTGCTTGCTTAGCACTAGCAGGCAGATCCAGGGAGCAGATGAGGCGGACGGTGATGATGACGTCAGCACGCCGCTCACCTAGGCCGCTGCCGGGTGTACCAAGATGGCCGCGGCTCCGGAGCTAGGCCGAAGTCGCGGCCTTTCCTAAGGGCTCAATCTGCAGATCGGCACACCACGTGATCCGCAGATTGAGAGGGGGGAGCCAGATGTAGCCATCAAAAGAGCCACATCTGGCTCGCGAGCCATAGGTTCCCGACCCCTGGGATAGTACATAGTACATAGTTAGTAAGGTTGAATAAAGACACCAGTCCATCCAGTTAAACCGGAGTGAGTGTCTACAATTGTCCCTATCCCTGTACCGCACACACTCACATTGGTCCCTACCCTCAAGGAGCCCACAATCCAAGGTCCCCATTCATGTACTAGGGTCAATTTGGTCCATCAGCAGCGTCTCCCAGGACATCCCATCGATAGCCTTATCTGTCTGCAAATGAGGTGGAGGCTTAAATAGCCCCACAGCCACCACTGCCCCTGTTCTGAATGTGAATCAGCTGTGTGTAGCTGGCTTCCTTTCGGATTACCAAACATGGCCCCCTGGGCAGTGGACACAGCAAGCTCCATATAGGTATGTTATCTTTTGTGGGGTTCAGTCATTGGGGATATAAGTGTAATATTCCTTTGTCCCATTACTCCCTCCTTCAGAATAGATCTTACTTTATCTTTATTTGTTTGTTGGTGCTCTTCCTTCCAAATTTTCCGCTTTTGGGGCCTCAGTACATATGGTATTTTTTCAGCTGTATCTGGGTCTACAGATTTCAGCTGAGTTTGGTGTGATTGGGGATCGTATCCCCTTACAATACTCGGTACCTTTTTTTCATCCTTATCAATTTTAAATTGTAGCATTAAACCATGTGGACATGGTGTTCGGGGGACTGTACACGATAGTGTAATTTTTTGTTTTTTAATCAATGTGGATAGTACAGGGGCTCAATCTATCTATAGGCTCAATCCGCGGATCGACACACCAAGCGATCCGCGGATTGAGAGGGGAGAGCCAGATGTAGCCATCAAAAGAGCCACATCTGGCTTGCGAGCCATAAGTTCCCGACCCCTGGGATAGTACATAGTACATAGTATGTAAGGTTGAATAAAGACACCAGTCTATCCAGTGTGAGTGTCTACAATTGTCCCTATCCCTGTACCTCACACACTTACATTGGTCCCTACCCTTAAGGAGCCCACAATCCAAGGACCCCATTCATGTACTAGGGCCAATTTTGTACAGAAGCCAATTAACCTACCAGCATGTCTTTGGAGTATGGGAGGAAACCCACAAAAGCACAGGGAGAACATGCAAACTCCAGGCAGGTAGTGTCATGGTTGGGATTCGAATCAGCGACCCTTTTTACTGATAAGTGAGAGTGCTAACCACTACACCACTGTGCCGGTCTGTGTGTTGTAATATATATGCAAGTGACCAGGATGTAAGTCTTGAATACTTTCAGCATTGTGTATGTGTCTATTTGGCGATACTTGTTAATGTTTAAATATCACTGATCATTTTGCATTTGAGTTCTATAGATATTATATTTCCTGTGAAAATCTCTGATGAAGGAGACAGCATTCATCTCTGAAATGCGTTGAGTTCAGGAAGCTATATCTTTTCTTTGCAATTTTTATATTCATACAGCCACATTTATGTGTGATATTCTATATGTGTTTTTCAATAAATACTTGATATTTTTCAAATATTGTTTGTTTATGTGATAGTGCTGGTAAAGTCCAACCCGTAGGTGGTTCCTCTTTGTTCTTTTCATTCTATGTTTTCTTCTTTGTTGAGTCTTTCTTCTTTGTTACGGCTGGGTACCACTGTTGCTGTACCTCACTATCTAATGTTCTCTCAGTTTCCTCCCACCAACCGGGGATCTCTATAATTGGCATATCCAGTCTTTTACAGAATTTATCAGTTTCTTGCTGAACGACCATCCTTACACCCTATTAAACAGACCGGAAAGCCCCATGAATACCGTATCCCGTGATTCTTCATTAGTTCTAGTAAGGGTTTTAATACTCTTCTCCTTACTAATGTTTCTGATGCCAGATCTAGAAAGACCTGTAGTGCTGTTTCTTCATGTTTTACGAGGTGATTTGTTTTTAGGCCTTCCCATATCTGTTCTTTATCTTTGTAATTATGGAATGTCGCAATCACGTCTCTTAGGACTTCTCCTGCCATGTCCGCCGGTTTTCTTATTCTGTGTACTCTTTTGAACATTTTTTTCTGTTGTTGATCTTCCCAACAATGGACCAAGTACTTTATCCACACCCCCAGCCATAGGTGTCCTGGGTGCTGGTCAGGAGGACCAGGACCATGTAGTCAGAACATACTTCTGGACCTGAACCCCGAAACACATGATGTCCGCATCTTAAGTACCCTCTCCCAGAAAGCACAGCAAGAGTGACACTCCCACTGGGCTGGTTCCGAGAGAAAGTAACCTTAAAGCACCCAACTAGACTGTGATTCCATACCTGCCAGAAGTGACAGCGCCCCCTGTGGCTAGGCAGAACATCCTGTAGTCTAGTCAGACTGATGCTGAGGTCAAAATTTGGAGTAATTAAACCCAAGCCAAACTTCAGTTTAGGTGTAACATTAAATTTCAAAAACACATAGTACGTGCTCTTCAGGAGCTGGCACTACACATACATTATACAATTTTCTTGTACAATTTTCCTTTCGATTTACCAAAACCATATAATATGAGGTCGAACCAAAACACTTTCAATTTGTATGCAATCAGGCAGGGCCTTGCACTACATTGTTAAAGGTAAATCTAAAAGAAGAATACCATCGGAAAAACCATCAGAGCTTTTACCGACGAGAATTCCGATTGTGTGTACGCGGCATAAAAAGTTTTTTTGACACCAAGAGAAAAAAAGGTGATAGGAGGGATCTCCAGCACACAGCATGTGATTGACAACCTCAGTTCAACTCCTGTGTACTATGTGAAGGGGTGGGGGATCCTTTCCCTAAAATTAGTTCTCAGAGCTACTTTCAGCTCTTTGTCACCTGTTTACTGACAGCTTAGGCAATCTTTATAAATTCTGGACTTTGAACAGATGTAAAAAAGAGAAGAATGCAGAGAAATGGGTACAACTTATGTAGGAGGATTTGTTTCATCTCTGTGTATCACCTGAGGGCAGTCACTTCACAGGGTATACAGTATATAAGAGTCTACAACAACTTTCATGCGCATTAATATACAGCATGCAGCATTTTTTTCCACATAAACATACCAGAACAAACATGAACAGCAAACACATCTAAATGTAACTCAGTAAAAAAACATTTAAAAAATCATAAATAAGGGCTCAGTGTGTTTTTAAACAGTATAAATGTATATAGAAGAAAAATGTATGTTTTACAATGAACCTCATTTACACCAATGCAGTGATTTCATGTGCATTAAAAAAAAGTACATTCAGCATTTTTGGTATGTAAACATACCAGAACACACACGATACCACCAAAAACACACACAAATGCACATTTACACCAGATGTAGTGGAGTGCATTTTTAAAACTCAGTACGAATATGCAACTAAAATGTAGGTATTTCAGTGACCCTAGTGCCTACCAGCTAATGAAAGAAAACAGTATGATCGGAACTGTAAGAAATAGTCCGTGCTCTTTATTTCTTTATTTATTTTTTACACACACCATACATATATACATACACCAGGCTGTATTCCTGACCACTAGCAACTAGTTGCCAACATTGTAAAAAAAATGTATAGGGACACATTTTTGGCTGTATTATAATTAGGGTTGGGGCATGTGTTTGTAGGTGTGACATAGCAAAAAATAAAAATGGGCATGGTTTATGTGAAATAGTGGGCATGGCTTATATGGCGTGGTTCAAATGGGGGTGTGGTTAGATTCTGAGATGAATGAGAGATGGAGAAAGAAAGGAGAAAAGAGGGAGGAAGGGAGAGAGAAAGAAATGTGTGTTCCAGAGTTTTATAAATCAGCAGAAAAAGATACTCCAAACACCTGGTGTTAGCGCTTCAATCATCCCAGCACCATGGTTGTTATGGTGCCAGGAGGATTGAAGCACATTATTACTATTATTACATGTAATATAGAATGAAATCATTCAACTCACCATAATGCAGAATCAGTAGGACCCTTGAGTGTGTCACCTGCCACCAGCTGCCATCAGGTGCCCCCAGCAGAGTCCGTCCTTGCATCAGGTGCCCCCAGCAGAGTCTGTCCTTGCATCAGGTGCCCCCAGCAGAGTTTGTCCTTACATCAGGCGTCCCCAGTGGAATGCCTCTTACATCAGGTGTCCCCAGAGGAGTGCCTCTTAAATCATTGCCCCCAGTGGAGTGCCCCTTAAATCATTGCCCCCAGCGGAGTGCCTCTTAAATCAGTGCCCCCAGCGGAGTGCCTCTTAAATCAGTGCCCCCAGCGGAGTACCTCTTAAATCATTGCCCCCAGCGAAGTGTTGGCTGCAGACGGAGTGTTGACTGCAGTCTAGCTACATTTCCTCTCGTTCCTCGTGGAGAGGGGAGGGGCTGATCCATGCAGCTAACCTCAGCTGGAGAATTGTGAAGAGAAGCCGATTCATTGGCTGCACGGATTGGCCCCTCCCCTCTCCACCAAACACAAGAAAGTGAAGAGACAGAAGAGATGTAACTGAACATAAGGGGAAAGGTCTTGCAGCGGCGTCAGCGGCCATTTTGTTGGAGCCAGGAGCCAGAACTGCTGCAGAGCCAAACATTCCCATTTTTCCATGGACAAAAGGCAAACTCCCAAATATGGACGGCCTCTGATCAGGACGAGGGTCCCAGAATCGAGATTGTCCCAGGAAAATCAGGACTGCTGGCAACTATGCACTAGCCACCAGTATTTTCACCATACCAGCACAACCAGCAACACTCTTTCTGATCACCACCCACCAGTTTCAGTGTTGCTAAATCAGTGTAAATCAGCCACAGTGTCTCCAATCTCCACCACACCTGTCCCAGTGCAGCCAACAATAATGTTCCTGATGGTCACCACACCAGCCCCAGTGTCACCAGACCAGTTTAAACCAGCAACAGTGTTAAGCCGCGTACACACGTAGCGGTATGTCCGACGTACTTAGTCTGGCGGACTTCCCGCCAGACTGTCCGTCGGACTTTCCGAACGGGCTACTTGCCCACACACGGCACTTTTTGAGCGGACTAATACGGCGTACTAAGTCCGCCGTACTATCCACCCTACTTTTGAAATGAACGGACTCGCCCACACACGCAGAGGAAAGTCCGCTCATTTCGAGCGCGTCTCCAGGTAGGCGGGACCCGCGAAGGAGACGTCGCTGGCCCGCCGCCTGGTATGGACTTAATGTACCCCTACCCATTCACCTGTAAAATAAAAGTACAAAAAAAACACAACACACAAGATAAAATACTTTATTGCACAGCTCCGGGGGTCTACCGTCTTCGGTGGCCCGGCAGAAGAACCGAAGAGGGGGACAAGACCCCCGAAGTCGGAAGAAGAGGCCGGCGGCGAGGAAGAAAGCCGGACTCCTCCACTAGCAAAAGAGCTACAAGAAGATAGCGGAGGAGTCCGGCGAGAAGACCCCGGAATACGGAAGACCCCCGGAGCTGTGCAATAAAGTATTTTATCTCGTGTGTTGTGTTTTTTTTGTACTTTTATTTTCCAGGTGAATGGGTAGGGGTACATTGTACCCCATACTCATTCACATAGGGTGGGGGGCCGGTATCCGGGGGCCCCCTTATTAAAGGGGGCTCCCGGATTCCGATAAGCCCCCCGCCCGCAGACCCCGACAACCAACGGCCAGGGTTGTCGGGAAGAGGCCCTTGTCCTCATCAACATGGGGACAAGGTGCTTTGGGGTGGGGGGGCCGCGCGGCCCCCCCTTCCCCAAGGCACCCCCCATGTTGAGGGCACGCCGCCTGGTACGGCTCAGGAGGGGGGGGCGCTCGCTCGCCCCCCCCTTTCCTGGCCGGCCGGGTAGCGTGCTCAGACAAGGGTCTGTTGTGGACTTTGGGGGGACCCCCACGCCGATTTTTTTCGGTGTTGGGGTTCCCCTTTAAGTCCATACCAGGCGGCGGGGCCAGCGACGTCTCCTTCGCGGGCCCCGCCTACCTGGAGACCCGCTCAAAATGAGCGGACTTTTCTCCGGGCGGGAAAAGTCCGCTCATTTCAAAAGTACGGCGGACTGGCATACACACGGCCGGATTGTCCGCCGAAATGCGAGTCCGCCGGTAAGATTGGAGTGCAACACGGCATTCTAAGTCCGCCGTACTTTCGGGTCAAAAAAGTATGCCGGAGGCTACACACGGGGGGATTGTTTGGCGGACTTGAGTTTGCCGGACTTTTCCACCGGATTGTTTGATCGTGTGTACGCGGCATTAGGCTTCATGTACACTAGCCTACATTGGCAGCACCTAAACTTGAGTTTAGGAGCTTTTGGTATTTTGTTGCCAAAGTTCCTAAACTCAACTCCATAAAAGCATATATGTCAATGTACACAGACTTTTAGCAGAGTTTAGGAGCTGCTGCGTTTGGGTGAGCTTTAACCTCCCTCTCCTGAACGCGGAAATATCACATTCAGGATAGGAAGGTTTTGGAGAAATACACCAAACGCACTGCATCTTTGCCGTGATTCTGCTGTGCTTTGCATTTTCCCACCATAAATGTAAGCTAGTGTACATGAAGCCTAACTGATTGCCAGCAACATTGTTCCTGTTCATTGTCATACCAGTGCCAGTAACCCAAACTAGTTCAGCCAACAACAGTGTTCCTGATCACTGGCACAACAGTCCCAGTGTCACTAGACTAAGCCAGTACCAGTGTTCTTGATTATGACCACACCAGTCCCAGTGTCATCAGACCAGCGTAAACCTGCAACAATCTTCTTGATCACCACCACATTATTCTTAGTGTCACCAGATCAGTGTAGGCCACAAATATTGTTCCTGGTTACCACCACATCAGTCCTAGCTTCACCAGAGCAATGTATGCCAGCAACAGTGTTCCCGATTGCCACCACACCAGTCCCAGTGTCTCCAGACCAGTGAAAGCCAGCAACAGTTTTCCTGATTGCCTCCATACCGGTGCCAGTTTGGCTAGACCTAGGGTTGCCACCTGTCCGGGATTCACCCGGTCAGTTCGGGTTTGAAATCTGAGGGCCTGAACACATTATTCAGACTGGACTATGGCTTCCCAGCAGGGTTGCTGGCTTGTCCAAGCTAAGAGTGTCTGTTACTCAGCATGCCCGAGACTGTGATGTCATAAGGGGCAGGGTCACCGGGTGACATCACCTGGTGACCACGCCCTATGCCTATATAAGTCGTTGCGCACCTCGCACATGGCATTACAGCAGGAGAGAGCATTGTGTCAAAATCGGAAGAAGAGAAGAGGGATCAAGGTGACGGAGAAGACTGGGCCACTGCTAGCAAAAGAGCGGCAAAAGAGCAGAAGATAGCGGAGGAGCCCGGCAGAAGAGGCCATAGAGCAGGAGAAGAACCAGACACTGGGAGAAGAGGCCGAAGAGAGTGGAGAAGTCAGAAGAGACCCCTGAAGTCAGAAGAAGACCCCCGCAGCTGCCTAATAAATTACTTTAAAAACCTGTTTAGTGTGTTTTTTTATTGACACTTTTTTCCCTCAGGTGAATGTGTAGGGGTACGACACATAGGGTGGGGGATCAGGATCTGGGGGCCCCCTTATTAAAGGGGTTCCCGGATTCCGATAAGCCCCCACCCGCAGACCCCAACAACCAACGGCCAGGGTTGTTGGGAAGAGGCCCTTGTCCTCATCAACATGGGGACAAGGTGCTTTGGGGTGGGGGCGCCACCCTTCCCCAAAGCACCCACCCCCCAATGTTGAGGGCATGGGGCCTGGTATGGTTCAGGAGACTCGCTCGTCCCCACCCCCTTTCCTGACCGGCCGGGCTGCATGCTCGGATAAGGGTCTGGTATGGAGTTTTTTATTAAAAATTTGTTGTGAAGTTCCCCCTTGAAAGCTGATTATTCTGTGATTGGCCACAGCCAAAGTCGCCTAGCCTGGGGGCAAAGTCATGTTGTAAGTCGCCCCAAGTCATGTTGAATTCGCCCCAAGTCATGCTGTGATTCATACTCAAGTCTTGTCCAAGTTGCCTCCCAAAGTCGCGCTGGAAGTCGTGTTGCCCCTGTGTCGGAGTCTGGCGGACAATACGGCCGCGTGTGTGCTAGTCCGCCGTACTTTTGAAATGAATGGACTTAACTGTGCACGGAGAAAAGTCTGTTCATTTTGAGCGCGGCTCCAGGTAGCCGGGACCAGCGAATGAGGCGTCGCTGCCCCATCACCTAGTATGGACTTAAATGGGAAGCCCTACGCCGAAAAAAACGGCGCGGGGGTCCCCCCCTAGGTCCATATCAGACCCTTATGCGAGTACGCAATCCGGCCAGTCAGCAAAGGGGGTGGGGACGATCGAGCGCCCCCCTCCTGAGCCGTACCAGAAGTACCGCGTGGCCCCCCCACCCCAAGGCACCTTGTCCCCATGTTGATGAGGACAAGGGCCTCTTCCCGACAACCCTGGCCGTTGGTTGTCGGGGTCTGCGGGCGGGGGCTTATCGGAATCCCGGAGCCCCCTTTAATAAGAGGGCCCCCGGATACCGGCCCCCCACCCTATGTGAATGAGTGTACAATGTACCCCTACCCATTCACCTGTGAAAAAAATAAAATACAACACACAAGGGTTAAAAATAGTTTATTGCACAGCTCCAGGAGTCTTCTTCCGTCTTGGGGGGTCTTTTCGCCGGACCCTTCCGCTATCTTCTGCTCTTTTGCTAGCTCTTTTACTAGCGGAGGAGCCCGGCTTTCTTCTTCACCGCCATTCGGGGGTCTTCTTCCGACTTCGGGGGTCTTGTCCCCCTCTTCGGTTCTTCTTGCCGGGCCTCCGAGCCTTCTTTAAGTCCTTCCCCTTTAAGTCCATACTAGGTGACGGGGCCAGCGACGCTTCATTCGCTGGTCCCGGCTACCTGGAGCCACGCTCAAAATGAACGGACTTTCCTCCATGTGTGTTGGCAAGTCTGTTCATTTCAAAAGTACGGCAGATAATCCGGCGGAAAAGTCACGTGTGTGGGCAGGTATGCTCGTTCGGAAAGTCCGGCGGACTTTACAGCGGTTTGTCCGCCAGACTAAGTCCGCTGGATAGTCTGACGTTATAAGCACAACTTATTTTTATACAAATTCCCCCTACTAAACACACACACAGACAAGACAGGAGAGAGGGCTCAATCTGCACCTCTTCCTCCCACCCCTACTTCTCTGTGTCTGCCCACACTTCAATCCCCAGGACTGTGCCTCAGAAAAGCAAAGTGGGGACCAGAAATTTGAAGTCCAGCAACCTCAGATACTTCTGGATGAGAGGTGCTGACTGCCAAGGGGTGAGTGAACTCGCCATCCATCCCTGTCTGTGACTGAATTCTCCCCCTTGTCTCTCCTGCCTCTGAGTAAGTATACTTAGGTAAATCAGGGTTTTCAGAGCAACCCTTACATCAGAGTTCCCCTTTACACCAGAGGACGCAGTGTTCCCCCTTACATCAGAGTCCTCACAATACATCAGAGTTCTCAGTGTTCCCCCTTAAATCAGGGTTCCCAGAGCATCCTTTATTTTAGAGTCCCCAGAGTTCTCCCTTACATCAGAGTCTGCAGAGTCCCCCCTTACAGTGAAAGGGAACTCTGCGAGTTCAGATGCAAAAGGGGAATTCTGTGGACTCTGATGTAAAGGGGACTCCTGTTGTTAACTTTACATGATTAGAAATTGTATTTATTAGCAAAATATATGTATAAACAAAAATTACTGTGCACCGCTAAAGTGTTCGGGTGTGACTTGAAGAAAAGGTGTCAGCCCTAGCCAGACCTGTGCAATAATGAACAGTTTTCCTGATCACTGACACATCAGTCTCAGTGCCACCAGACCAGTTTAAGCCAGCAACAGAGTTCTTGATCTCTGCCGAACCTATTATAGTGTCACCAGATCAGTGTAAGTCAGAGTTTCTGATCGTATTCACACCAGTGCCAGTGATCCAAACTAGTGAAGCAAGCAACAGTGTTCTTGATCACTGCCACACAGTGCCAGTGCCATCACACCAGTGCAGCCAGCAACAGTGTTTCTGATAACCCCCACACTAGTCCCAGTGTCACCAGGCCAGTGTAAGCCAGCAACAGTATTCCTGATCTCAATGTCACCAGACCAGAGCTGCCTGCAACAGTTCTCCTGACCATTGCCACAACCGTCTTAGTGCTATCAGACCAGTGTAATCCAGCAATAGTGTTCATGATCACTACCACCAGTTACAGGGTAATTTTGGGCCCTGCTATGCAGCTGGTTTTAAAAAAGTGTAACACATATTATCCCCATACTTGCGAGAAGTGACAGAATGTGTTTTTGTGTGTAGTTTTCCTACACTGTGTATTAGAAATCTCTTATTAATTGACAACTTTCTGTAAAAAAACACATTTACATTTTCATTTTCCTTTTACAAAAGCTTGTGGAAGAAAGATGAAATAGTCAAAAGACTCACATGCCTCCTAAAAGTATCTTTGGGTGTATGCTTTCCAAAATTTTTATGGGTGTTTCTACTGTCCTGGCACTCCAGGGCCTGTAAACATTAGATAGGTAGTCAGGAAATTAGATGCATAATTTATGACCCTTGAAAGCCTGAAGGTGCTCCTTGGATTTTGGGCCCCTCTATGCGTCTGGGCTGTAAGTCTCACATCTGTGGTATCCCCATACTCAGGAAAGGCATAGCTATCAACTGTGCCTGATTTCGAGAGACTGTCCCTGATTTGGAACAATGTCCCTCTGTCCCTCTTACCTCCTCATCTGTCCCTGATTTCGGTCTGATCTATATAGTTGTGTATAAAATGTATCTTTCAAAAAATGTTTCACAGTGCTAGTCAGACCAGGCAGCTGTAAACTAAACTTGGTTCAGCCTCTGCTCCAAGGTTGGCCAGAAATACTATCCCCAGTTTCAGTTGACTTACATCAATTCAGATTTGCCTCTAAATATCAAGAATCCTTTCCCTCATTACCCTTAGCAACCACAGCTGTTACTGAATGTTTCTTGCCTCCTGCATACTAGTACTCAACATTCATTATTTTAATTAATTTTTCCTCTGCATTTAACCCATTGAAGGCTGTTGATCCTTCCATCCATGTGATTGTTCCCTGCATCATCCTTCATGTAACCCCCTGTTCCTAAAATTTATGCTATAGTGTAAATTTTATTTGTGGCTTAGTTGTAAACAGCTCAGATTTGATTGTATAGTTTATTTGGTCCTGCTCTAAAACTTAACTGAGTTGTGCATTTTTCACTGTTGCCAGTAGACATGGGCGCCGTCAATAAATTTGTTTCGTTCCGTTCCAGTTCATGTTAGAATTAATTTGTACTTCGTATTTCGTGTCCGAAATTCAATTTCAATTCGTACGAAATACGAATTGTCGTTAGGTTCGTTAACTTGTACGAACGTTCTTTACGATGAATTTAAAGGAAAAAATATATACCTCAATATGACAATATGTCCAAATTTCGTTACTATGGAAACAACACGTGACTTGGTTGACCAATCAGAGGTTTTCTTCTGCTGTTGAGGCCTACAGGGTAGGCCCGATCATGTGACTTCCCTTTGTGGGTTAGTTAGTGTAGTGGAGCAGATCACACGATTATTTCTCTGTGCATCTGAGCGAATATCTTTGCAATCCTTAGCTTTTCATTGTTCATTTTAGTTTATATCAGTTGTAGTTTGCAAGTGTATCATCTCTTAGGCTGCGTACACACGCGGGGACTGTTCGCCCAACTTTGTTCGTCAAACAGTTTGAGCGGACAGTCCGCTCAAAATTAGCATGGACGGACTTGGCCACACACGACGAACGAACAGTCCGCTGAAACTTGCGCGATGACGTGAACGGCACGTACGACGGGACTAGAAATACGACGTCCTATACACTGCAATGCAACCTTCGCCGTGTAAATCCTTTCTGAGCATGCGCGGAACTTAGTTTGACGAACAAGCCTACACACGGGCGGACTGTCCGCTCAAACTAAGTTTCAGCGGACAGTTTTACGGAATTTCCGAAAAACTTTGTTCGTCAGACTGTCCGCTGAAACTGTCCGCTGAAGCCCACACACGAGCGGACTGTCCGCCGAAACACTGTTCAGCGGACAAAGTTGAGCGAACAGTCCCCGTGTACGCGGCCTTAGTGTTTAGTTTCTGGTTTTATTCGTTTTTTGGTTGGTTTTGAGAGATCATTTTTTTTTTCATTTCTTGTTTCATTTAGTTAATATTTTGTTATTTTCTGTTGGTATAATATTTTTTTTGTACATTTGGTGATTTTGGTGTTAGTTTGCTGCAATCAAAATCATATTTTTTTTTGTCTACATTTTTCTAACTTTTAAAGGAAAAATGAGCAGCAAACAAGGCCAAAAAAGCAGTAAGAGTGCTGCTGGGAGAGGGAGATCTATGAGCCGTGTACATGAGCAGCAGGTGGGACGTTCTGTCTCTGCGCCCTCTGAGCTCAGCTCACCTCCCATAAAGCTGAGGCGACTGGGAGTGAAGACTGCTGGTGGTAAAGAGCCTGGCAAACAGCAGACATTTGCATGTCGCCAGCTGTTCCAGGATTTACCTCCTAGAACCAGCAGCACAATTCATAGCAAAAGTGGCGCTACCACCTCTGCCACTGCTGCTGGTAACATGCTGCCCATTGGTACCTTTTATGGAAGAGGGCAGGCCAAAGGGGTTCCCAGTGCACATACATTTGTGCAGCCAAAGCTGGAGATCCTGGCCATGCAGCAGGAAACATGTCAGGAGGCCGAGGCTCATGATGATGTCACCACCACCATTGCTACCAGTGCCATCACCATCAGCACTACAGGGAGCTTGGCAGTGGTCAGCAAGGAGACAGAGTTTACTGCTTCTAATGATCACTGTTCCCTTGGCAATGTGAAAGAGGTGGAAGCAGGCTTTCCTGACATTGTTGTAGACAAATGTAATTTCCAGCCCTCTACCCATGTTGGCACCACCGACAGCCCAGAAAGTATCTCCCCTCAGTCCCCACTACTTTTTTCTCCTGAAAAGACCCCTGCCCAAGTGCTTTCTAAGCCTCCAGCATCAAAATGGGCCAATGCAACCATTAGACCTCAATCCATCACAGCACCCAATATACCTGGGATGTTCAGGTCTCTTCCTCCCGCTCCTGCCGAACCTCAGAAAGAGAGTGTGACCACTGCAGTGGAAGGTATTCCATCAGGCAGTGTCCGAGGTGGTGGCTGCCGTTCCAGCATTTGGCAGCATTTTCAAAGAATTGGTGTCGGTCAGAAGGCCAAATGCAATCACTGTGGCAGGGAGGTCAGCCGGGGCCAAGACATAGGGCATCTCAGTAACAGTGGCATGAACCAGCACATGCGTGTGCACCACCATGCAGTGCTGTTAGGGAAGAAAAGTATCATGGCCACTCCTCCAAACACCAAAAGGGGAACCAATAGTGGCACCGCCACAGCCACCATCCCGCATCCAATCCATACCAGCCAGGCCACCCTGGAAGATTTTGGTGGCTTTCAGAGTAAGGGTATGTCTCGGGCGCAGGTGCATAAAATAACACGCCTGATTGGCCAGCTCATTGCAGTTGGAGGAGCACCTTTCAACATGGTGGAAGGTGAGCCCTTCAAGCAATTGATGCAGGCTGTTGCACCACAGTACCGTGTGCCATCACGTAAGACCTTCAGCCAAACTGTGGTGCCAGCCTTATACAGGTCTTGTGTCGGGGTGCTCAAGGAGGAGATTGGAAGGGCAGGTGCACAGGCAGTGCACCTGACCACTGACCTGTGGAGTGCGTGTAGTGCCCAGCATGCCTTCCTGTCCCTGACGGCACATTGGTGGCAGGTCAAGGTGTCCCATGATGTAGTTCAAACATCTGGATCCTCATCAGTAGTTGACAAACATGGGTACCGTTCCTTCCTCCTGCACGCTGAGGTGCTTGATGAAAAGCACACAGCGCGAAACATCCTGCAAGCCCTGCAGAAAATGTTGTTGCAGTGGTTTGGACAGGCAGACAGCAACTACCGGATTGGCTATGTTGTCACTGATGGAGGCAGCAACATGGTCAAGGCTGTAAGGGATGGCAGCTTTGTGGGTGTGCGCTGCTCAGCCCACCTTCTCCACCAGGTGGTAACTGACAGTTTTCGGTTGGTGGAGACCATTTCTGGTGGCGATGGAAGGCTGTCAAAAGTAGTGGACTCTTGTCGGAAGATGGCTGGCCACTTCCATCGGAGTGTGAGGGACAGCCACCTCCTCAGGGTGGAACAGAGGAAGGCAGGCCTTCCAGAACACTGTCTAAAACAAGATGTGGGGACTAGGTGGAATTCAACCCTAGCAATGCTGGAACGCATCCTTGAGCAGCAGAAGGCTCTCCATCCCATGGCCTGTGATCATAACATTGGCATAGAGAGACCTTTAGGCAGGGAGGACTGGGCCATAGATTGTGGCAGTCCTCAAGCCTTTCCTCTCTGTCACAGAACACCTAAGCCGCGAGGATGCCAGCATTGGTCATGTGCTCCCACTCTTCAACCACCTTCAGAGCAAATTGGAGCAGTTCAAGTCGGCTGAGGAACCTTTGCCTGGTGGTGGCCCTCAACCTGATGTGTTGGCTCTGCTAAACACATTTCTGATGGAGTTGGGCAGGTGCACGCAGGAGTTGACCGCCTCTTGCCCAGAACTGATGCTGGCTGCCATGTGTGACCCTCGCATCAAGGGCAAAATGGCTGTGCAGTGTAGTGCTCTGACAACATGGCGGGACAGACTAATCGACAGGGTGCGTCAGAGGGAAAGGCAGATGGTAAGTCTGGGAGAAGAGGAAGAGGAGGAAGAAGATATTGAAGACCCCCTCTCCCATGCATCATCTACATCTAGTGAAGTGAGCAGAGCTCCTGCCAGCGGAGCATCTTCTGTCTTGGCTGAGGCACTTGACATCCTAATGGGAACCTCCAACATAGTGCACCCCAAGAAACCCATATCAGCAAAGGAGGTTGTCATGTCCTATTTGTCAGGTCCACCAGTGCACCCCACCACAGATCAAATGTTTTTTTGGCAGGGGAAGAGCGAGGAGTGGCCTGCCCTCGCAGATATTGCCAAGGAGCTACTGTCCTGCCCCCCGACAAGTGTCCAGAGTGAGCAGGTGTTTTCTGTGACGGGAAACATCCTGTCACCCCAAAGATCCCAGTTGTCCCCCCAGCTAATGGAGCAGTTAGCATTTTTGAAAATCAATTTGCCAAAGCTGGGGTACCCCTCCCTCACTCTGAACATTCCTTGAACTGACTGTCTGCAGCAGAGATGGCCATTTGGTCTTAGTAGTTGGTCCCTGTCCCTCCTCCACACAATCCCTCCCCTCGCTTCTCATCTACCCCTATTTGCTTGTGACATCATCTGGGATGGACGAGAAGAGAGTGCCCTGATGTGCCCTGATGTGCCCCAATGTGCCCTGATGTTCCCCAATGTGTCCCAATGTGCTCCAATATGCCCTGATGTGCCCGATGTGCCCCAATGTGCTCCAATATGCCCTGATGTGCCCCAATGTAATCCAATATGCCTTGATGTGCCCCGATGTGCCCTGATGTGCCCCAATGTGCTCCAATATGCCCTGATGTGCCCCAATGTGCCCTGATGTGCTCCAATGTGCCCTGATGTGCCCCAATGTGCCCTGATGTTCCCCAATGTGTCCCAATGTGCTCCAATATGCCCTGATGTGCCCCAATGTGCTCCAATATACCCTGATGTGCCCCGATGTGCCCTGATGTGCCCCACTGTGCTCCAATATGCCCTGATGTGCCTCGATGTGCCCTGATGTGCCCCAATGTGCTCCAATATGCCCTGATGTGCCCCAATGTGCCCTGATGTGCTCCAATGTGCCCTGATGTGCCCCCACCATTCTTCTCATTTACACATATGACTGCTAGAACAGATAAAAAGACATTTAGGGAAATTGATCAAGCTTGAAGCGAACAGAATCTGGAGCAGTTGCCCATGGCAACCAATCAGCTTCTCTTCAGTTTGTTCCATTAAGATTTGAAAATACAAGAGAGAAGCGGATTGTCTGCCATGCATCGCTGGTCCAGTTTTCGCCTGATCACCCCACACTGTTTGGGGTCACCGGGGATGTGCGGAGAGCACATGCTTGGTAACACCAAACAATTTCCAGTGACCCCGCATATCCCCGCTGACCCCGTACAGTGCGGGGTATAAAAACAAAAGCAGCTGTGCATGGCAGCCATGTGCTCATTATGAGGGGCTCCCACCATCCCTGTGCTGTGCTGACTTCCTCCTGGGGCTGTACCCCTGCTATGCTCAGTATGTCAGCACAGGAATGGTGGAAACCCCTCATAATGAGCACAGCAGAGGTACAGCCCCAGGAGGAAGTCAGCATAGCACAAGGATGATGGGAGCACCTCATAATAAGCAAAATGACTGAGTCGTCGATGCGACGACAACTGATCCGAAATTCGTAAACAAAAGTTCGTATTGCGTACAAAATTCGGACGCATGGGAATTCGTATTTCGGATCCTCCCGAACGTACGAATTTAGGGAAATTCGTACGAATTTGCGATTCGTATGAAACTAATCGCACATGTCTAGTTGCCAGTAGGTGCCTGATGGGTTTACTTCCTCTTTGTCACCCTGCAAAGGTAAAGCATAATGGGCTACTATGCATCCCAATGCATTGCGATGTCACTGCTGTCCCCTGTAGTCTGGAGCGTCCATCTTCTTCCCGGGTATCGCTGCTCCGGCCACTCACAGCATCGGAGCAGCGATGATGTCGCTCCTGCGCATGCACACGGGAGCCGCCACTAACGGCATATCGCTAACGGCGATAGTGCGTGCCGCTGTCTACAGCGCATGCGCCGTAGACAGCTTTGACTGTCTTTTAGTAAATATCTCCTAAATCGTGCAGGTTTAGGAGATATTTCTTGGACCTACAGGTAAGCCTTAATCTAGGCTTACTTATAGGTCAAAGTGGTTTGTAAGGGTTTACAACCACTTTAAGCTATTTAATAATTAGTCTTTTTCCAGAACAGCCCAGTAGGAGGTTCCTGGCTGCTGTACATTCTGGAAAGGGGGTATTTTTTGGGCAGAGCCATGTGCTCTCCTGTGTTCTATTACCTCTGGCCCTCCTGGCCTGAGATTGTGTCGCTGCAAGTTCTGCAAGTAGGCCTGGGCCCCCCCCCCTCCAGGCAGTCAAAAAAAAATGTCAAAAAAATAAATAAAAACAAAATATATATATATATATATATATATTTAAAAAAAAAGTCGTTAAGTGCACTGTGTTCGGATGCCAGACACAGTCCGACGCCGGACACATTGCACCTATGTGAAGCGCTAACGTCTATTCAATCACGAGATTGCAGACGTGGCCTTCATTTGCGGGCGTTTATCCCGCCTTGTGTCGCTTTGTGAAGCGACGAGTAGCTTCCGCCCATTTGTAGTATATATTAATACGGCCAGGCGGTTTGATTGACAACTGAGATGATGTCACTTCCTGTTTTTTCTCTCCAATTGCGCCCAGGAGAGAGGAACCAGGAAGTATGAGGAGACATCGCTGGAGAGGACAACACACTGTAAGGTAAGTAAGGGTGGGTTTGATGTGAGGCTGCTGCAACTTGGTGACACATGCTGCTGCAACTTGGTGACACATTCTGCTCTAACTTGGTGACACATTCTGCTGCAACTTGGTGACACATTCTGCTGCAACTTAGTGACATACGCTGCTCTAACTTGGTGACACATTCTGCTGCAACTTGGGGACACATGCTGCTCTAACTTGGTGACACATTCTGCTGCAACTTGGTGACACATTCTGCTCTAACTTGGTGACACATGCTGCTCTAGCTTGGTGACACATTCTGCTCTAACTTGGTGACACATGCTGCTCTAACTTGGTGACACATTCTGCTGCAACTTGGTGACACATTCTGTTCTAACTTGGTGACACATTCTGCTGCAACTTGGTGACACATTCTGCTGCAACTTGGTGACACATGCTGTTCTAACTTGGTGACATATGCTGCTCTAACTTGGAGACACATGCTGCTCTAACTTGGTGACACATTCTGCTGCAACTTGGTGACACATTCTGCTGCAACTTGGTGGAAAACATGCTGCTGCAACTTGGTGACATGCTGCTGCAACTTGGTGGGAAACATGCTGCTGCAATTTGGTGACATGCTGCTGCAACTTGGTGGGAAACATGCTGCTGCAATTTGGTGACACATGCTGTTGCATCTTGGTGGGACACATGCTGTTGCATCTTGGTGGGACAAGTGCTGCTGCGACTTGGTGGGACACATGCTGCTGCAACTTGGTGACACATGCTGCTGCAACTTGGTGACACATGCTGCTGGAACTTGGTGACACATTCTGCTGTAACTTGGTGGGACACATGCTGCTGCATTTTGGTGGGAAGCATGCCGCTGCAATTGGTGGTGACACATGCTGCGGCAACTTGGTGGGACACATGCTGTTGCAATTTGGTGGGACGCATGCTGCTGCAATTTGGTGGGATGCATGCTGCTGCAATTTTGTGGGAATCATGCTGCTGCAATTGATGGTAACACATGCTGCTGCAATTGATGGTGAAACATGCTGCTGCAATTTGATGGTGACACATGCTGCTGCAATTTGATGGTGACACATGCTGCTGCTGAAATTTGATGGTGACACATGTTGCTGCAATTTGGTGGGACACATGCTGCTGAAATTTGGTGGGGACACGTGCTGCTGCAATTTAGTAGTGACACATGCTGCTGCAATTGATGGTGACATATGCTGCTGCAATTTGATGGTGACACATGCTGCTGCAATTTGGTGGGACGCATGCTGCTGCAATTTGTTGGGATGCATGCTGCTGCAATTTTGTGGGAATCATGCTGCTGCAATTGATGGTAACACATGTTGCTGCAATTGATGGTGAAACAGGCTGCTGCAATTTGATGGTGACACATGCTGCTGCAATTTGACGGTGACACATGCTGCTGCTGCAATTTGATGGTGACACATGCTGCTGCAATTTGGTGGGACACATGCTTCTGAAATTTGGTGGTGACACGTGCTGCTGCAATTTAGTAGTGACACATGCTGCTGCAATTGATGGTGACACATGCTGCTGCAATTTGATGGTGACACATGCTGCTGCAATTTGGTAGTGACACAAGCTGCTGCAATTTGGTGGTAACACATGCTGCTGCAATTGATGGTGACACATGCTGCTGCAATTTGGTGGTGACACATGCTGCTGCTATTTGGTGGTGACACATGCTACTGAAATTGATGGTGACACATGCTGCTGCAATTGATGGTAACACATGTTGCTGCAATTTGATGGGGACACATGCTGCTGCAATTTGATGGAGACACATGCTGCTGCAATTTGGTGATGACATGCTGCTGCAATTGATGGTGACACATGCTGGTGCAATTTGATGGGGACACATGCTGCTGCAATTTGATGGGGACACATGCTGCTGCAATTTGGTGATGACACATGCTGCTGCAATTTGATGGTGACACATGCTGCTGCAATTTGGTGGTGACACATGCCGCTGCAATTTGGTGGGACACAAGCTGCTGCAATTTGGTGGTAACACATGCTGCTGCAGTTGATGGTGACACATGCTGCTGCAATTTGGTGGTGACACATGCTGCTGCAATTTGTGGTGACACATGCTGCTGCAATTGATGGTGACACATGCTGCTGCAATTGATGGTAACACATGCTGCTGCAATTTGATGGGGACACATGCTGCTGCAATTTGATGGAGACACATGCTGCTGCAATTTGGTGATGACATGCTGCTGCAATTGATGGTGACACATGCTACTGCAATTTTATGGGGACACATGCTGCTGCAATTTGATGGGGACACATGCTGCTGCAATTTGGTGATGACACATGCTGCTGCAATTGATGGTGACACATGCTGCTGCAATTGATGGTGACACATACTGCTGCAATTGATGATGACACAGGCTGCATGTAAGGAGGGACTCCGCATGGGACACCTGATGGCATCTGGTGGCAGGCGACGTGGCTTGTGACACGCTCAGGGCTATCACTGATTCTGCATTATGGTGAGTTGAATGATTTAATTTTATATTACAATGTTATAATAGAAATAATGCGCTTCAATCATCCTGACACCATAACAACCATGGTGCTGGGATGATTGAAGTGCTAACACCAGGTGTTTGAAATATCTTTATCTGCTGATTGTTAAACTTTCTAGAATACACATATTTCTATTGTTGTGTAGGATCTGTCCTTGCTGTTCCTCCATCCCTCTCTCCCTCTCCCTCCGCCCCTCATACATCTCAGACAGTCTGGAGCCTCCCATCCTAAAACTTCACCAGCCACTACTGCTCAGGAGAGCCTGGTAACTCTAATTTGGAGGACGCATCTATACCTAAACTACTCTAAGCCCTTGTACACACGGTCGGAGATTCCGACAACCAAATCCGTCGGAGTAATTCTGACGGATTAATTCCGGAAGAGGTCTGGACTAAGTTGTCAGAAAATCCGATTGTACATAAAGTGATGACGTTATTTCATTAGGACGGGACTACGTTCAGTAGCCAATAGCTTTGGTCTAGGAATTTGATCTGAGCATGGTGGGACTTTGTCCGTTGGAGTAGGCTACACATGATCGGAGTATGTCTGATCGGAGCATTTTGTCGGAAAATTTTACCGGCAAGTTGGAAAAGTTGGTCCGTCGGATATTCCGACGGAAACAGTCCGATGCAGACCACACACAGTCGGAATATCCGACAAGACGGTCCGATAGGAAACATTCAGTCGGAATCTCCGACCGTGTGTACAAGGGCTTACAGTGTTGCTGAATGGTTTAAAGGTTCTGACACTGTGACGCTGAATCCTATTTCACAATCTAAACCGTGGTAACTAGCTCCTGGCTGCTAAGTCTGTGAGAGAGGCTTATCCAGGAGTTCTACTGGCTGCTAAGTCTGTGACAGAGGCTTGTCCAGAAATTCTACTGGCTGCTAGGTCTGTGTGGGAGGCCTATCCAGGTAGTCAAGGTCTGCTAAAGAGAAAGCTGTTTTACCTTTGGATTCAAGGATTCTGTAAGTGATCTGCAAATGGTATCTGAAACCTCCCTAACCCTATCTCCTACTACTTCTTTCAAGTTCCTAGAATTGCAAATTTGTAAAGTGACTGGCACCCAAATTTTGTTCTAACTTCCAATTATAGCCATGGATTCAGCCTTGGGGGGGGGGGGGGTGAAAGCTTTCCCCCTGTCTCTGGAGGTACCTTCTTGCTCCCAGTAGACCCAGGAGGCGCTACATTTTGGTGCCCGACGTGGGGCCTGGCGGAACAAGTTTGCTGTTGTCCCTAGCAACCAACTGCAACTCAGGAATTTCATCATGTGAACTGTAATTACTATGAAGGGTTAATGTAATATATGTATAAATTAGTCCCTTATATAGGGATTTTTATTGAATACATGGAATAGAAATTGATTGCTTTTATTTGGAGACGTTTCTTGTTTGGTACCGGTAAAGTCCTACTTATTTATGTGTGGAATTTTTTCTTACTCATATAACTCTGCCACTATCCACTGCTGCCACAACCATTATTCATCCAGTTCCTGAATCCATGCTGCCTGCTGAAGGTGTCCAGTTTCCATGCTGCCTGAAGATGGTGTCCGAACCACCTACATGCTGTCTGCCGATGGGGTCCAGTCCACCACCAAGATGCCTGCTGATGGGGTTCAGTCTGTCTCAATGCCTGCTGATGGGGTTCAGTCAGCCTCAATACCTGTAGATGGGGTTCATTCAGCCTCAATAGCTGCTGACAAGGTTCAGTCTGCCTTACTGACTGCTGACGAGGTTCAGACTGCCTCGTTGCCTGCTGACGAGGTTCAGTCTTCCTCAATGCCTGCTGCTGAGGTTCATTTTGCCTTAATGGCTGCCTCTGGTGGTCTACTGCCAACTGACAATCCTGCCTCTGATGATTCTGTCTGCTGCCAAGCCTGTTTGTGGTGGCCCACTGTCTGCTGCCAAGTCTGCCTCTGGTCCTCCACTGTGTCCTGCCAAGTTGGCATATGATGATCTGTTGCCAACTGTCAAGCCGGACTTTGCTGATTCCTTGGTCGTTGTCCAGCCAGACATTGTTGGTTCCCTGGCCATTGCCTGACTGGACTTTGCTGGTTCCCTGGCTGCTGCCCAGCCACATGTTGCTGGTTGCTGGGAGGATATTCAGGTTCTCCCCTTTTAGTGCCGCTTGCTTACGTAGTTAGGTTGAAAAAAAGACACAAGTCCATCTAGTTCAACCCCAAAAAATAATACAGTCCCTTATACATGTAGCGCCCTGCTCCTAATGAGCAGACGCTATTAGTTTTCAAATTGAGTTGTCTGTAGCTGCAGTTGGGCTTAGGCTAAATTTTCCTAAAAGTTCTGCTTTCTGTGCCAGTCCAGCTGGGTTGCACTGGTTCCCACTTGATCGTAGGTGTCACTGTCACCACCGGTAAGTGTAGAAATACAGCAGGCTGGATGTATTGAATACTACCTCTTGCTCGGAAATAGCTCAGTGGGAGTGGCTTCCCTGTTGTGCATTCTGGGAGAGGGTATTTAAGGTACAGACGCCATTTTTGGTTGTTCTTTTTCCGGGGTCCGCTATCCCAACCTCATGGCCCTCCTGGCATGGTCCTGTGCCTCGGGCCGGCTGGCCTGAGGCTTTGCAACTGAGAGTGAGGGCCCAGAAAAGTGGGGCCTACTGATCCAGGGGTGGTCCTGTGCTGTCTTGCCTGCGGGGAGAAGCCAAGAAAACTTGAGGATCCAGGGGAGGACTTTTCTAGTAGAGGACCAAGCACAAGGCAGGTGTCTCTGGAGGAGCCTGGAAACTCAGAGGACCCAACCCGGATCAACACCCATACAGTATCGCCGGGTTAGCTGAAAGAAACTGGTATTGTATGGTAGTTCTTCTAAACTCTCAAGATTTCTTTGATTTTTAGTTTAATTGACAAGTCTGTGGCAGAGACTTTGTTAAGCATCTCTGCTAGGTCAAGTGAGAGGGGCCTATCCGGTGGTTGCTGGATCCAGTCTGTGGAGCTGTTTGTCCTCTGGATCTGTCCAATACCTCTAACCCCTAATTACTAGGTGCCTGAACTCCCCCTTTATCCTTTGACCCGCTATTGAAGGACTTTTGTGCTTATTCTGAATAAATGTTAAAAAAAGGACTAAGTGTCCAATTCAACATCATTTGGGCTACTTTCCAACGGGACCCCTGTGACGGAGAAGCGAGCAGGTGAGGTAATGGTAAGCCCAACTAAAACCAGCAGCTCCTTCGGGGGTCAGTGCTACATACACAATCCCTGTACTCACAGTTGATCCAGAGAAAGGCAAAAAACCCCAGCAAAGCATGATCCAATTTGCTATAACAGGGGAAAAAAATTCCTTCCTTATACCCCAAGAGGCAATTGGATTTTCCCTGGATCATCTTTACCTATAAATGTTAGTACCCAGTTATATTATGTATATTTAGGGAAGAATACAGGCCTTTTTTAAAGCAATCCACTGAGCTTGCCAGAACCACCTCTGGAAGGAGTCTATTCCACATTTTCACAGCTATTACTGTGAAGAAACCTTTCGGTATTTGGAAATGAAATATTTTTTTCCTCTTGCTTCATTGTTTTGCTGCTGCCACAGACTATTGTTATTTATCCTGTCCCTGCCCTGTTCGCGGTACCCTGTATCCTGCTGCCCTGTACCTGCTCTTCCTTGTTTCTGGCTCTAGTCTTGGGTCCCCTTTCCCATCTGCTCCCTGCACTTCCAGTTTTCCCTGCTTTTCTGTGTTTCCCAATTTCTATATATTGTATATAGTAGTTAGGCTTCTGTTTGTTAGGTTTATTAGTCAGGTATTCTGTAACTGGGTTTTTTGCTTCACTCGTATTTTTTACTGTGTGCTGGTGCTTGGTGGATTTTGTTTCACTGTAAATACTGTAAATCTCAGGTAAGCATATATGTCGGGTCCCAGTTTCCTTGTGTAGCCAGGCAGACCTGGTCATCTCTGCTGCTGAATCCTGACACCATGGTTCTTTCTAAATACCTTTGAAGTACATTTGAATACCCACTTTCCAAAAATGGTTAATTTTGGGGGTGTTTATACTGTCCTGGTATTTTGGAGCGTCAATAAATGTGATAGGCAGTCAGAACATCAAGGTTGATAAATTTCAATATACCATAGTTTGTTCATACTTTAACTTTTCACACAGAAAAATCTAGCAGCATACATTTTGACCTGAATTTATTATGAAAGATTATTTGCAGAGCTTTTTATCAGAAAGTGAAAGTTTTTTTTTTTTTTAAATGTTTGGTCTTTTTTCTTTTATATGTAAAAAATGCAGTGAGAAGGAAAATTCTGTCAAAAAATAAAATTAAAGAGATTGTAAAGAATTTTTTTTTTTTTTTTTTAAATAACAAACATGTTATACTTACCTCCACTGTGCAGCTCGTTCTGCACAGAGTGGCCCCGAATCTACTCTTCTGGGGTCCCTCGGCAGCTGTCTCTGCTTCCTCCCGCAGCTACTTCTCACGTTCATGTGAATGCCCTCACATGGTAAGAAGCACCTGCGGGCGTGCTCCCGTGATACAGTCGATGGCTATAGCCACTTGCTGTATCACACGGCCCCGCCCCCTGGCACGCTGCGTCATTGGATGTGATTGACAGCGGTGCGAGCCAATGGCTGCGCTGCTTTCTATCCATCCACTCCAGCCAATCAGCGGCCAGGCTGAGCGGCTAAAAGGATGGCGGGGGCAAGCGCGGGATTTTCGGGGGGTCAGGTAAGTAAAACGGGGGGACTGGGGGCACCGGCAGTGTGAGATGTTTTTTCACCTTAATGCATAGAATGCATTAAGGTGAAAAAACATTTACCTTTACAACCCCTTTAATTTGTATAAAGTCTTGCATGACCAAGAATTGTTAGTCAAATTATCACAGTGCTAATATGTGGTGCACATTATCACATAAACCTTCTGAGGGCCCATAAAAAAAAAAAAAAAAAAAAAGCGAGATGAATACTGATTTTAGGATGTAAACATGCCATGCAAATGCAACATTAACAATATAAGTTGTGTCAAAAATGCTCTCCAAATGCACTACAAAAAAATCTGAAAATGCATCTAAACTGCACACAGAACATGGAGAATGCAATATAAAGGAACTCACCAGATACAGTCAAAAGCATTTTTAACCGCTTCAGCCCCGGAAGATTTTACCCCCTTCCTGACCAGAGCACTTTTTGTGATTCGGAACTGCGTCGCTTTAACTGACAATTGCGCGGTCGCGCGACATTGCACCCAAACAAAATTGACGTCCTTTTTTCCCCACACATATATATATGGGCCCTATGTGCTTTCATATCTGTCTTCTCTATATATAATACACTCTTCAAATGTGCTTTAAAATGCATGGTTTTCCCTTTCACAAACAAGAAAATAATGGCGTTTGCTACGGGGCTGGTATGAATTTTTTTCCAGGGCTGGTATTATTCCCAGTCCGGCCCTGGTGGGATGTCCTAAAGCAATGCACTTGAGGGGAGGAAGACACAATCACAGAAACTGCCACCTAAGAAGGATTTCTTCTGCCTCCCCAAACACACTATGGCCAAAGAAGTATCCTCTGTGGCTTTGATATCCATCTGGTAAAATTCTGTGGATGTATGAACAAAAGACCATGTACTGGCCTTAAAATCCTGAGCCACTCACACCTGATGGCAGATTGCCCATGATGCCCCCACACACCTGGTAGTGAACGTTTTTACCAAAAAAATGGGTGGGAGACCTTGCCCTTTCAAGCCATAGGCAGGAATAATTAACTATAGGATCCAATGAATATTTGTTAACTTGGATGCCTCCTGCCCATCCTGGGCTCTACTGACAACACAAACCAGGATTTCTGACCTGTACTGACAATTCAAGTAATTCTTGACTGCCTGAACTACCTCCAGAATATGCAGTCATCTTACTCCTGCCAACTAAGGATCAGAAAAGAAGGCAAGACATTGTCTTGATTCAAGTGAAAACTAGACACCACTTTAATAAAGATGGATGAGGACGTAACATCACCTTATGATGCAAGATCAAGAACAACTCCTTGCATGAAAGAGCCGCCAGCTCTGATACTCCACTTAGTGAAGTGATAGCAACCAAAGAAGTCACCTTCTGACATAAAAGGACTAACAGTCTCCCAATTGGTTCAAAAAGTGGCCTCTGCAAGGACAGTTCAAGAACAAATTCAAGTCCTAAGGACACAAAAGTCGCCTGACAGGTGGGGCTGTCTAGGTTACATGCTGTATGAAGTATGCATCCAGGAGTGAGAAACAATGGCCTCTAGAAAAAAAATGGATAGGGACGAACTCTGACCCTTAAGAGTACTTAAGGCCAATTTCCTCTCCCCTACTGATTGGGGAAAGAAAAATAAACTCTCCCACTCCCATTTCTGCAGGTGCCATTATCTGCCTTCACCCCAGGCATAAAATATTTCCAAGTCCTATAATTTAAGTTCCCTGAAACTGGCTTCCAGGGGCATAACAGTGCGGAAATACAGGACTCAAGACCATTAGGTCCCTCTGGACTAGGAGTGTCCAAGGAGGGACACCCATAAGACCCACCAAGCCCTCCTGGGCTAATTCGGCTAACACTATTATCAGTGTTATTACCTCCCAAATTCTTCGCAAAGGGATGTGGCAGAAGTCAATAGAGAGGGGAAGTGTCAAATAAGGGAGAACTGGAACCTAAAGGTGCTACCAGCGCACCTACCCCTTTTGCCAGTGGAACTCTCTGTCAGGTCACCTTGAGGCGAGGTGACAGATGCACACCGTAGTGATCAGGAGTGCACCGCAAGGTTGTGGACCCTACGGCTGACTGCTGCAGATGGGGGACAGATCCCACTGGGGTTAGAGCATAAGATTCCCTGGGCCCGGAGTCGAAGAGCCAGCAGGTGTTCACCAGTGCCTCTAGTGGTGAGGATGGACTTGGCTGCAACTGGCTCCAGGTCGCGACCCCCAGGGTCCCCCAGCTCACACCCACAGTAGGCAACAGGAGGATAGGGAAAGTGAGGGACAAAGCCAAGGTCGGGGCCACAAGCAGACAAGAATAGTCAGGGACACGCCAAAAGGTCAGGATCACAGGCAAACAGGGATAGTCAAAGACACGCCAAAGTCGGTAACGGAAAACAACAGAAGAGCACACGGCAGGTAACAGGAAGCTAACACACAAAGGTTGATCAGCATGGCTGGCCTGCAGTGCACAGGTTAATATAGAGCTCCCTGATAGGAGCTAGGGTGGAGCCATGCCAGAGGATGGATTACAAAAGCAGACAGGTGAGGGTCTCTTACGAGGCCTCCCCCTCCCCTGCCTGGGTCCAGGCTTAAAGGGAAACTCCAGATGGAATCTCCTCAATAGACTAGGAGATCTCAGATGCAGTGTTCCAAGACCTCTCCTCAGGGCCAAACCCTTTCCAATGTATGAGGTACTGAAGAATGCCTTTACGGAGCCGGGAATCCAAAACTTGACTAACCTCATATTTTAGATTATCCTCAGAGACTGGAACCGAGGTAGGGAGAGGACGAGAGGACTTGAGGACTAAAGGCTTCTTAAGAATGGGTAAGGGCATGAAAAGATCAGGAGCCTGAGCAGGGTCCCCCAGACCCTTAAAGATGAGCTGGGCATCCATAAAAGGACCACCAGAATGGGCAGAGGTCAGTGGATCCCTGAGGTCAGGTTGGTTAGAAGGTGACATGTCACAAGAGTCAAGTTGGATAGCTGCAACACAAACAGAATGCAGAGAACCCTGAGAAAAAGATTGAAAACCCCTCCTGGCGAATGAGGTATTCTATCCAAAGGATGGATTGAGCCTCCTAAACGGGTTTGAATGGACATAGTAGCAGTAGGGTGAGGCCAGGTCACAGAAGGTATTGAACAAGCAGGAAGCTCATTGGGCATGGGCTGGACTGGCATAACTGGTGCAGAGGCCGACTGAATAGTATAGTCGGGTGTAGCCACTATCTCAATCGCATCACAGGGCATAGCAACTGTGGAATTTGCAGACAAGTTAGCCTGGCTGTGCATCCAAGGGAGATTAGGGACAGGCGAAGGTAAATGGTTATGCAAACTGGAGTAAATGATCGACTCAGGTTCACAGGTGGGCCCCTCATCCAGAGTACCACATGACTTAGAGAGTGCATCAGTCCGACTATTGCAGGACGCATCCCAGAGATCGCTATATACAGCGGGAAGAGCAGAAGATACTGGGATGGTGGTAACAGGAAGTTCCTCCTTTGGGGTACCCTTGAGTAGGCAGGAAGAGGAACAGGAGGAACCCCAAGCCAGGATCTGTCCAGCAGACCAGTCAACATGCGGAGAATGGAGCCGTAACCAAGGAAGACCTAATATGATAGGAGATGAAGCCTTAGGTAAGACAAGGAAGGATATCCACTCCTGGTGGAGTGTCCCTACTGACATCTTAACAGGAAGAGTCTGGAAGCGGATAGGGCCCCCTGGGAGAACCGTGCCATCAATCGCCAAGACCACCAATGGCGTTGTAAGGGGCAAAAGGGTAAGTCTCTTGGAGGATGCAGTTTCCCAATCCATGAAATTGGCAGCGGCTCCAGAATCCAGATGTGCTGAGACCGAACGAGAGGAAGCACCGGCATGAAGCAACACAGAAAGAAGAAGACGAGAAGGTGAAGGTGATATTTCAGGGTCTAATACTCCACCTTCCAGATGTATTAGCCCTGAGTGTTTTTCCGGACGAAGAGAACAAGTGTCACGGAAATGACCTTTGGCCCCACAATAGAGGCATAGGCCCAGAGTTTTGCGCCTAGCACGTTCTTCGGGAGATAACTTAGTCCAGCCCAACTGCATAGGTTCCTTGGTAGGCAGGGGGTGCTCCTCGGATCGAAGAGAAGGGACTGGGGGCTCAGGCTGCCTAAAGAACAGGGAGTGCTGGCATCTTTTTTCCAGGGCCCTCTCCTGAAAGTGAATATCGATCTGGTTACACAAGGTGATGACACTGTTCAGATCAGCAGGAAGGGATCTTCCTGCTAATTCATCCTTCACTCTATCAGAGAGGCCATGTAAAAAGGTTGCAACTAGGGCCTCATTATTCCAGCTCAATTCAGCTGTGAGGATACGGAACTGAAGAGCATACTGTCCCACAGACGCGGACTTTTGACGGAGACGTAAAAGAGCGCTAGCCGCTGAGGAGACACGACTCGGTTCCTCGAAGATATTCCGAAAAAGTTTCAAGAAATCAGACAGGCTAAAAACCACTGGATCATTCAGTTCCCACAGAGGGGCAGCCCAAGCTAACGCCTCGCCGGGCAGGAGGGATATGATATATGCTACTTTTGCCCGATCGGACAGGAAGTTTTGGTATCAAGGTGAAAAACCACCAGATTGCAGATGACTCTCTACCCATGTTATTCCACAACAGTATGAAGTTGGAAGGGTCTTATAAATGCTCCCTGATGTCTCATCTCTTTAACTGCAGGTTATGGACTTCAATCCAAAAAGGTTGGATGACAGGGCATTCTCACCACAAATGTAAGAAAGTATCTTTCTGTCCGCACCCTCTCCAGCAGAGATTAAGCACAGAAAGGACGATTCTATACAATTTGTCAGATACCCTACACCACCTGGACAAAAATGTATAACAATATTGTTGAGTTTTGGATAGGGATGGGAGAATGGTTCAGGCAGAGCATAACTTTCGCCCCGAGCATCACGTGTTTTTGGGTGTTCACCATTCAACCAACTTTTTCTGTGCACTCAGCTGGATAGTCTCCTGCCGACTGCACAGTCAGTAGGTTGTTAAGGAGCGGGGTCGGGAAGCCGGCCGCCATGTCCTTAACAATGGATGAGTCATCAGCTGTCAGTGGGCTTCCCCCCTGACAGCTGAATAAAAAAAAACATTGCTGAATATGCCCATGCCAAAATAAAAAATAAAAACAGCATGCCCCCCCCCCAAGACACATACTAGACCCTTATCTGAGCATGCAGCCTTGCAGGCCAGGAAAGAGGGGGGATGAGCGAGCACCCGTCCACTCCTGAACCATACCAGGCCACATGACCTCAACATGGGGGGGGGTGCTTTGGGCAGGGGAGCTCAGCCTCCTCTGCCCCAAAGAACCTTGTCCCCATGTTGATGGGGACATAGGCCTCTTCCCGACAACCCTGGGCGGTGGTTGTGGGGGCCTGCGAGCAGGGGGCTTATTGGAATCTGGAAGCCCCACTCCTATGTGAATAAGTGTGGAGTACATTTTACCCCTACCCATTCACCAAAAAAAGTGTCAAAAATAAAGACAGAAGGCAGTTTTTGAAAATTCCTTTACAAAAAACAATGTCCCCCAATGTAGATCCATTGTCAATCGCAACGCCCACCACACCACAGGATCTGAAAAATGAAAAAAAAAAAAAAAAACGCTCCGCCTGCGACGAAGGCAAACCACCAAATGCAACCTGGTGGCACTGCCTCCTTGTGACATCACCGGCCGGTGCATGTTGGGTCAGTGATGTCACAGGAGGCAGGGCCACCAGGTGCCATCACCAAGTGGCCCCCCCATACCCATTTAAGAACTGTCACACAGCAGAGCATGCATTCGGCGGTTAGCCTTTGTCGCAGGCGGAGGTCTTTTTTCCCCGGGTCTGGCGGTGCAGCGGGCGTCATGATTGACGATGGATCTACTCCATACTCATTCACGTGAGGGCGATGGGATCTGGGGGCCCCCTTGATAAAGGGGCACCCAGATTCCGATAAGCCACCTGCCTGCAGATCTCCACCACCACCACCCAGGGTTGTCAGAAAGAGACCCTTGTCCCTATCAACATGGGGACAGGGTTCTCTGGGGTTGGGAGGCAGAGCCCCCTTACCCCAAATCAGGCCCCCATGCTAAGGGCATGTGGCCTGGTATGGTTCGGGGGGGGGGCAACGCTATTCCCTCCCCTTTCATGGCCTGCCAGGCTGCATGCTCAAATAAGGGTCTAGTATAGATTATGGGGAGGATCTCATGCCATTTTTAGAATTTTGGCATGGGGGTTTTCCTCAAAATCCATACCAGACCTAAGGGGCCTGGTATGGATTGGGGATCTTCACATCGTTTTTATGTTTAATTTTTCTATTGCTAGCAATGTTTTTTTTTTTTTTTTTGCAGGCAGGAAAATCAATTTAAATGTAATTTTTTTTCTTTACAAATGTCAGTTGTGCTGCAGCATGTTCTGTACACTTTACAGGCAGATTAAGGAAACCTGCCAGGCACTTTAATTAAAGAGGAGCTGCACCTTTAAAAAAAAATATTAAAAGCCAGCAGCTACAAATATTGCAGCTGCTGAATTTTAATAAATTGACACTTACCTGTCCCAGGGTCCAGCGATGTCGCCGCCATCCTCTGTCAGGGAATCGGGAAGTGAAGCATTGCGGCTTCACTGCCCAGTTCCCTACTGCGCATGCCCGAGTCGCGCAGCGTGTCTCCACTGGTCCCCGCTGTGTCCTGGGAACTGTGTGTTTCCCAGAACACAACGGGGGGGGGGGCCATCTGCGGCTAGCTGCAGCTAGCTTGTCCCGGAAGTGGGTGCAGATACCTGGATTATCCAGGTATCTGCACCCCCCCTCCCCCCTGAAAGGTGCCAATTGTGGCACCAGAGGGGGGGAGGGATCAGATGAGCAGAACTTCCACTTCAGGGTGGAGGTCCGCTTTAAAGACATTTTTTTATTTTCATTTCAGTTTCACTTTAAACTTGATTTATATCACTGCTCCTTTTAAAACGATATTTAAAAAAAAAAAGTAAAAAAAAAAAAAAAAAGAAATTTTTAACCACTTCAGCCCCAGAAGAATTTACTCCCTTCCTGACCAGAGCACTTTTTTGCGATTCGGCATTGCGTCGCTTTAACTGACAATTGCGCAGTCGTGCGACGTGGCTCTCAAAATTGCCGTCCTTTTTTCCCACAAATAGAGCTTTCTTCTGGTGGTATTTGATCACTGCAGTTTTTATTATTATTTATTTATTTTTAAAAAATGCAATATTTTTTACTTTTTGCTATAATAAATATCCCCCAAAAAATATATAAAAAAATTTTTTTCCTCAGTTTAGGCCGATATGTATTCTTTTACATATTTTTGGTAAAAAAAAATCGCAATTAGTGTTTATTGATTGGTTTGCGCAAAGGTTATAGCGTTTACAAAATAGAGGATAGTTTTATAGCATTTTTATTAATTTTTTTTTTACTAGTAATGGTGGCGATCAGCGATTTTTATTGTGACTGCGACATTATGGCGGACACATCGGACATTTTTGACACATTTTTGGGACCATTGTCATTTATACAGCAATCAGTGCTATTTAAATGCACTGATTCCTGTGTAAATTACACTGGCAGTGAAGGAGTTAACCACTAGGGGGCAGTGCAGGTGTTATGTATGACGTGATGTGTTTTTTTTATTGTAGGGGGCATGGCCTGGCTTGTGACATCACTGATCGTCCTTCCCTATAAAAGGGAACAGATGATCGGTGACAGCCACTCAGGGAAGCATGGGGAGAGGTTTGTTTACACAGACTTCTCCTCGTTCTTCAGCTCTGTGACCCGATCGCCGGACACCAGCGGCGATCATGTCCGCAGGTCCCGGTCACGGAGCACAGGACCGGTTCGGGAGCACACCTCCGGCGGCGCGCTCCCGACCCACGGCTGGGCACTTAAAGAATCACGTACTGGTACGTGATTGTGCCCAGCCGTGCCATTCTGCCGACATATATCGGTGTGAGGCGGTCCTTACGTGGTTATATAAAGTAAGAACAGGAGCAAGTTTTGGAGCAGCTGGTAGTTCCCCAGTCTAACTCAGGGGTGGAAGCATATCCGGCACATTCTCATGTATCGGATGGTCATTTAGAGGTAGGAATGCAAAAGAGCACACTGAGCAGCTGTTTTTCTTGCTTGGTATTTACAAAGCCATTGAGGGATATCGTAAACGTTGCCCTGTCAAATGAATGCACCCCATTCACATTTATGAAGTCAGCCAGTACCCTTATATAAAATCGTGGTCACTTTTAACCACTTAGCGACCACCCTGTTTATACATACGTGATCCTGCACTTCCAGCTGATCACGAGCACGCCACCAGCGGGCCGCTTCTGCTGTGCAAATTCACTGTAGAGGCCAAACTGTGGGTCCTGGGGACTCGATCAAACACAAAAAACAAAGTCAGCGCTGGCCCCACAACCAACTCTCAAATGTTCCCAGTCTATATAGAAAAAGTTATCTTGCTCTAGGTGCTGCAGCTCCACTGTGTGGTGGACTTAATCTGAAATATACAAGGGAATGAGAGCACATGGCTGCCCTAGTGTAATTCCATTTTAATGATACAAATGCAAAATCAAACAATAGAGGATTGCACTCACAAACTTGGGACTTAGATTGCATGTACAGCAGAATGTATGTCTCCCTTCCTGGCCTTTATAACCGGGTTGGCTCCCAAGGACGAGTGGTGATGGTATGAGAAGTCACTGTGGACTCTGTTTCCTCGTCTCCTCAAGCTGTGCCTGCTGTAGGGCATGTGCACAGTCCAGCCGGTGCTTCATGATGTCACTCGTGGCTGGAGAGGAAAGACAAGGTGAATGAAATGTCTCCTCTTTAGGTACCAAAAAACGGTTGCCAAGACGTGACATCACTTGCGGCTGGAGAGGAAAGACAAGGTGAGTGAGATGTCTTCTCTTTAGCTAACAAAAAAACGGTTGCCAAGACCGTGACTTCACTCATGATCGGAGAAGAAAGACAAGGTGAGTGAGATGTCTCCTCTTTAGATAACAAAAAAACGGTTGCGTAGACTCGATGGGGACTCAATGTCATCGGCATTCCCAGATCCTGTGTAAACCACACAGAACAGGGATCTGTAAACAAGGCAGATGCTGGTTCTGACATAGGGAAAAGCATGGATCCTATGTTTCTGCAAAGCAGGGGCTGGAATCCATGACTTCCCCTGGTAAAAGCAGCTCATATAGTACACACAAACACTAGCTAGGCACACATTTAACCCTATGATCGCCCTAGATGTTTAACCCCTTTAGTACAGTGACAGTGTACTTTTTGGTCACTGGTTCCCACAGTGTCAAAAGTGTCAGTTACTGTCCGATTGTCCACTGCAATATCGCAGTCCCTCTATAGGTCACTGATCACCGCCATTACTAGTTTAAAAATAAAAATAAAAATTTCATAAATACATACATTTTTACTATAGGATTTGTTTTATCGCAAAAAGTAAAAAATATTGTTTTTTTTTTCAAAATGGTTGGCCTTTTTTGTTTATAGCGCAAAAAGTAAAAAGGAGGTCATCAAATATCACCAAAAGATAGCTCTATTTGTGGGAAAAAAATGACAATTTATTTGGGCAGCATTGCATAACCACGCCATATCGCAAAAATAATGGGGGGTAAATCTTCCAGAGGGAAAATGGTTAAAAGGGTTACTAGGGATCTGGTCAGACCTAATGCCAAAGTTCTCCAGAGGACATCAGCACATATTGCCAGTCCTTGGCTATGCCATCCAGTATCCAAAAGCAAAAGCAGAAACATGCCCTTTAAGGTTACATGGAAAGGGTTCTTCCACATGTCTTCCCATACAGGTATTCCTAAGGAAATTTTGACAAATCAAGGACCCCTTTCATGTCATGATTAACAAAGAGTTATGTAAGTTGTTGAAAATTACTCATCTATGCACCTCAGTGTACCATCCCCTAGACTGATGGGTTGGTAGAACAGATCAATCGAACCCTAAAAGGTATGCTAAAAAAAAGGGTTAATAAGGATGGAAAGTACCGATAATGAAAATACTGACACTATACTGAATGTATTTAGTAAGAGAAATGCCACCATTGTTTACAGGGTTTTAAAACCCTGTTTGAACTTTTTATGGTAGATGTCTCTGGGGACTCCTGGGCATAGCCCAGGTAACAGGAAGGCAAAAGGCTATACATCATAAAAGTGTAATCAAACACATTGCTCAAAGGCAGCATGGGATAGCAGCAATCAAGCCCACTATTCTTGAACATATGCAACAAGCCATATGCATACCTCCAAACTGTCCCTGCTTTTGAAGGGACTGTCCCTGATTTTGAAGGGACTGTCCCTGATTTTGAAGGGACTGTCCCTGATTTGTCCTTCATTTCACCTCATTTGTCCCTCATTTTGGTCTGATCTATATAATTGTATATAAAATGCACTTTTTATCTATCAAAAAGTGTTTCCCAGTGCTAAACCTTTTGTAGCACTAACCCGTGAAGGAGCTGCTGGTTAGATTTTGGGCTTACCGTTACCTTCTGTTTTCCTCGTTGCACGTCTAGGGGTGTCCCATGGTAATGGCCCAGTAACTTGAGAGACCAACAACAGATCCACTTGAATGGAATTTATTTGCAAAACGTAGACAATGAACAGTCTCTTAACCAGTTCCCAACCGGCGCACGCCGACGTACGTCGGCAGAATGGCACGGGCAGGCATATTGGCGTACAGGTACGTCCATTTTTGAATGCCGCCCTGCCATCACATGCGCGCCAGTCGGGTCCTCCGTGAGTCTGGTCGTGGGTCCCGTGGACTCGATCGCCACGGGGGATACCCACGATCGTCTCACAGGGCGGCTGAACAGGGAGATGCCGTTGTAAACACGTTCTGCCTAGCAACAAGTAACGCTGATCTCTGCTCCATGTGATTGGAGCAGAGATCAGTGTTCACTAACACAAAGCCCAGCCCCCCACAGTTAGTAACATGCCCCTAGGAACACGTAACCCCTACACTGCCACCCCCTGGTTAACCCCTTAACTGCCAGTGTCATTTACACAGGAATCAATGCATTTGTACAGCATTGATTGCTGTATAAAGACAATGGTCCCAAAAATGTGTCAAAAATGCCCAATGTGTCCGCCACAATGTCGCAGTCACAATAAAAATCGCTGATCGCCGCCATTACTAGTAAAAAAAAAAATATTAATAAAAATGGCATAAAACTATCCCCTATTTTGTAAATGCTATAACTTTTGCGCAAACCAATCAATAATCGCTTATTGCTATTTTTTTACCAAAAATATGTAGAACAATATGTATCGGCCTAAACTGAGGGAAATTATTTTTTTTTTTTATATTTTTGGGGGATATTAATGATAACAAAAAGTAAAAAATTATGCGTTTTTTCAAAATTGTCGGTCTATTTTTGTTTATAGCGCAAAAAATAAAAACCGCAGGGGTGATCAAATACCACCAAAAGAAAGCTCTATTTGTGGGAAAAAAAGGACGTCAATTTTGTTTGGGAGCTACGTCGCATGACAACGCAATTGTCAGTTAAAGCGAAGCAGTGCCGAATCGCAAAAAGTGGTCTGGTCTTAAGCCAGCAAAATGGTCCGGTCTGAAAGTGGTTAAATTGGAATCAGAGGGTTAGAAAGGAATTCAGGTACTCTTATGCCACGTACACACGACCAGACTTTTTGACAGGAAAGGTCCGACGGAATGAGTCCGTTGGACAATTCGATCTTGTGTGGGCTCCATCGGACCTTTGCTTGCCAAAAATCCGGCGGACTTTAGATTTTTTAAATTTTTCCACCGGAACTCCGCCGGACCGAGAAATCAGTTCGTGTGTATGCTAGTCCGACGGACAAAAAACAACGCTAGGGCAGCTATTGGCTACTGAATAAATAAATAAAGTCGCGCTATGGAAAAAAAAACAAATCTCCTAAGTGATAGAAATATGTGAAATAAATTGAAAATAAAAATATACTGGGTTAGAGCTGCCTTTGCCTGAAGCCCTCACTTCCTTATTGGGGAGGAGAGGGAAATGAAAATGTGAAATAAAAAGGTTATGGCGCTAAACCCTATTAGTGATGAGGTGAGTTGACTTATCAAATCCTAGTGTTTGATTTTTTATATAAAAAGAGAAAGAAAAAGAAAAGAGCTGTTGGTGATACCGTGAAAAAAATATATATATCCTAAAGCAATTTCATCCAAAACAAATTGTGTGTGATTAATGTGGAGTCAGCATTCATGTTCCATTATATAAAAAAACAGAAAATGAGTATTAAATTATCATATACGTATCAGCCTGCTAAAAACATGTAAACCTTCATTAAATGTGCAAATTAGTGGAAATAATGTTAATATTCAACAGTATGTTAGTGTAAAACAGATTGTGCAAACATGTGCAAAAAAATGTACAAAAAAGCAACTAAAGGTCAGAACAACCAAGGATCAGAAATAATTTAACCATAAAATCGCATGAAGTCGCTAAATGTGCGAATAGACAATATTTTCAACCAATAATCGCATGAAGACGCATCTGTGTCCAATATAAGTCCAAAATTAATATTTGGCTTGGTAGTGCTGCCTCTTCAGACTATTTTTGTAATTGTTACAAAAAGTCAATGGGGGGTATTTGATTTATTCGTGCAAATAGTGCGGGCTTTCAATTAGAGAACTTCATCCCCGGTGCGCCACTCTGTGCTATAGTATGTGAATGCTCTCACCAGAGTTAATGCCCCTGTGGGGCTGGATGGACCTTCACAATGTAAGCCACTGTGTCGCTCTCTGGCTGCTGCTGGTGCACTGGGTGAAGCTTCGTTGTTCCGTCCGTATGGTATCCAACGTTAATTATATAAGGGAAGACATATCCATAGTGTAATACGTTCTTAACCAAATCGTTCGTTTATTAATATTAAAATCTACTCACATTTTACATTAAAAGCATGTGCATATAGGAAAAACTCCGCCGTTCGTCTCAAACGAGTGCACACAACGTGGCCACGCCCTACGCCGCTCCAGAGGAAGTCGTAGTGACGAAACGCGTAGGGCGTGGCCACGTTGTGTGCACTCGTTTGAGACGAACGGCGGAGTTTTTCCTATATGCACATGCTTTTAATGTAAAATGTGAGTAGATTTTAATATTAATAAACGAACGATTTGGTTAAGAACGTATTACACTATGGATATGTCTTCCCTTATATAATTAACGTTGGATACCATACGGACGGAACAACGAAGCTTCACCCAGTGCACCAGCAGCAGCCAGAGAGCGACACAGTGGCTTACATTGTGAAGGTCCATCCAGCCCCACAGGGGCATTAACTCTGGTGAGAGCATTCACATACTATAGCACAGAGTGGCGCACCGGGGATGAAGTTCTCTAATTGAAAGCCCGCACTATTTGCACGAATAAATCAAATACCCCCCATTGACTTTTTGTAACAATTACAAAAATAGTCTGAAGAGGCAGCACTACCAAGCCAAATATTAATTTTGGACTTATATTGGACACAGATGCGTCTTCATGCGATTATTGGTTGAAAATATTGTCTATTCGCACATTTAGCGACTTCATGCGATTTTATGGTTAAATTATTTCTGATCCTTGGTTGTTCTGACCTTTAGTTGCTTTTTTGTACATTTTTTTGCACATGTTTGCACAATCTGTTTTACACTAACATACTGTTGAATATTAACATTATTTCCACTAATTTGCACATTTAATGAAGGTTTACATGTTTTTAGCAGGCTGATACGTATATGATAATTTAATACTCATTTTCTGTTTTTTTATATAATGGAACATGAATGCTGACTCCACATTAATCACACACAATTTGTTTTGGATGAAATTGCTTTAGGATATATATATTTTTTTCACGGTATCACCAACAGCTCTTTTCTTTTTCTTTCTCTTTTTATATAAAAAATCAAACACTAGGATTTGATAAGTCAACTCACCTCATCACTAATAGGGTTTAGCGCCATAACCTTTTTATTTCACAGCTATTGGCTACTGGCTATGAACTTCCTTATTCTAGTCCAGTCGTACGTCATCACGTTCGAATCCGTCGGACTTTGGTGTGCTTGTGTGTGGCCAAGTCCGTTCATTCGGAAAGTCCGTCGAAACTCCGCCGAAAGTCCGTTGGAAAGACCGCCAGACCTAGTCCCTCGAAAAGTCCGGTCGTGTGTACGCGGCATTAGTGTCAAAGTCAAATATTGATGTAGCGACCATAACCATTGGCAGGGCGGCCTTAACTTTTGGGCTTACCGGTTACCTCTGCTTGGCTTGTTGTTCCACGTCTAGGGGTTCCCAGAGTTAGTACCCAACAACTTTGGACCCTGACACTAAAAGTCCTTTAGAAAGGTTTTTATTTGCAGGAGGTAACATCCAACAACACAGTCTCGCATGGGAACAGAGGGCAAGGGTGAAGAAACTCAGGCACCTTGAACTGCTAATACCAGACAGTCTCTAATACCACCCAGAGAATAGCTACTCGCAGCTGGATGGTTAAAGGCTGAACAAACCTCTAGCCAGCACTTTGGTCCAGAACTTGTGAAATCTTTGACCTTGAGTAACTGGTAACAGAAGTGAACATGAACCTTTTTCCTCAGTACCTGGAACGTTCTCTGTCTCCTTGACAGTACTGGAAAAAGCGTGAATTCATCAGTGTCCTTCACAACTCAGCAACCAGGCACTTCTCAGGATGCCAGCTTGTTGGCCCTCCTCCGAAGAGTCCTCCCCCGGTCATTTGCACGAGCTGTGGTGCCCCTCCAAACCGAGAGTATACCTGGACACCTTGAATCCTCCCTCAGTTACTGCGCCTCGGACCAGCCGGTTCCGAGACTCGGGAACAGATGGATCCCCACCCCAGACCAGGGGGGTCTATTGGGGCAAGCCAACTGAAGCATGTTGCAGAGCGACGAACGATCCCGCGACCGGGACTCCTCGCGGGGCTACCCCGGTCCAGAACCAGGAACAGGCCGCCAAGGCCTCACAAACGAACATGGAACACGTGACTTCAACATCTTAAGTACCCTTCCCCAGACTCCTCAGCAGGGCCCGGTGCACCCACTGATTGGCTCCGGGGAAGCTGATACCCAAAACGTCCAACTAGGTCTGGTTTCTGAGCCTGTCATGTGCACCTAACTGTACACATGACCAGGCAGAACTCTAACACAGCCCAGTCAAATTGATGTCAAAGTTAACCTACATAATTAACCCTCTGAACCCCATTGCTGTTCTGAACTAAATTTACACATAACAGACACTTTGTCCAAAGTGTCATCGCTACATTGAAGAACTTGCTTACTTTGGCTACATCCAGAGAATAGCCATTTGCAACTGGATGATCACTCAGGTTGGACAGTCCCTCTCTCACAAGCCAACAAGGTGCTTACTCAGGAACAAGTCTCTGCCACAGATGTTGTTGTAGAACGCACAAGATAATGTCTCTGCCACAGACGTTGTTGTAGAACATGTAAGGAAACTTCAAGCTTGAAAACACTTGTAGGATACCTGGATCTTTCAGCCAGCCTGGCAATATCCACAAGACTGGATTCTCTCAGGTACTTCAGCCCTTCCGGGCTCTTACTAAGAAACCAACCCGTACGTGATCTTCTTCTGAAGAGTCCTCCCCTGGAATGCTTGAAATCACTGGGTCTCTCCCAAACTGGAGACGGCACTCAACCACCTCAGAATCCTTCTTTAGTTTTCTTGCCTCGGGCCAGACAGCCCAGAGACATCAAAATCGGGTGGATCCGCACCACAGGCCATAGCCTTCCTGGGGGCTGGTCAGGAGGACCAGGACCATGAAGTCAGTACATCATTCTGGGCCGGAACGCCGAACCACGTGACGTCCGCATCTTAAATGCCCTCTCCCAGAAAGCACAGCAAGAGCGCCACTCCCACTGGGCTGGCTCTGAGACAGAGTAACTTAAGCACCTAACCAGACCATAGTTCCATGCCTGCCAGAAGAGACAGTGCCCCCCTGTGGCCAGGCTGAACATTTCACAGTCCAGTCAGACTGATGCTGAAGTCTAATTTAGATAATTGTACCCAAACCAAACTGCAGTTTAGGCAATTTTAACTTTGAAAAAAACACATAGCGCGTGCTCTTCAGGAGCCGCCGCTACACTTTCATCTGATTTCTAAATTACTGCATTTGTAGATTCCAAAAGCCAAAATAAAGGAATAGTAGTGGTAAAAAAAAAAAACACTTGTGGGTTTAACCAATCTTTTTTTTTTTTTTTTTTTTGTACAATTCTTCTTTAAGCGGAGTGACAAGGGGTGTGTCCTATGCTTGCATACTTTTGCTGATAGGTGTCCCTCATTCCCATCTCAGAATGTTGGGAGGTATGCATATGCAGGCTAGAGCTTATAACCAGCCTTTTAAAATCAGGACCCTGAGTAGTAACAATGAGAGTCTTTGTTATGATACTCGCTCTAGAGTAGGGATGAGCTCCGGCGTGTTCGCATACTCCACGTGCAGAGCCACCAAGGAAGTCGGCACTGCGCTGTGCTAATCTCAGTCAGTGAGACATTGCCTGATCTCTGCAGCCGTGCATCGGGGCAATGTCTCACTGCCTGTGATTAGTGCAGCGCCGTGCCGACTTCCTGACGGGCTCTGCACATGGAGTATGCAAACACGACGGAGCTCATCCTTACTCAAGAAAGTAAATTACTGGCAAAGTGACATGACATCAAAGAGAAAACCAGTGACATCAACTGCCAGGTATACAAGCCTAAAAAGAGAAAAAACCCTCCAAATATACAATGTTAAACAAAAAGAATCCTGAAAAGATCAGGTGGCTCTCTCTGCAGAGAGTACCCATGAAGTGTCATTGGTGATTATACCAGAGGGTTGGATGTTAGGATGTCAGAGACCCTGTCAGATTCAGGAGGTTAGAGAAGAAAAGGTGTTTTCAGAATTATCTGGCCGAACTAACATAGTTTAGAAAAGATATGTCCTCGTTCTGTGATTTTTAAGGCAATCCAAACATTATTTGTAAAAAAATGATATTTATTACATAGTTACATAGTAGGTGAGGTTGAAAAAAGACACAAGTCCATCAAGTCCAACCTATGTGTGTGATTATATGTCAGTATTACATTGTATATCCCTGTATGTTGTGGTTGTTCAGGTGCTTATCTAATAGTTTCTTGATGCTATCGATGCTCCCCGCTGAGACCATCGCCTGTGGAAGGGAATTCCACATCCTGGCCGCTCTTACAGTAAAGAACCCTCTACATAGTTTAAGGTTAAACCTCTTTTCTTCTAATTTAATGAGTGGCCACGAGTCTTGTTAAACTCCCTTCTGTGAAAAAGTTTTATCCCTATTGTGGGGTCACCAGTACGGTATTTGTATATTGAAATCATATCCCCTCTCAAGCGTCTCTTCTCCAGAGAAAATAAGTTCAGTTCTTACAACCTTTCCTCATAACTAATATCCTCCAGACCGTTTATTAGCTTTGTTGCTCTTCTTTGTACTAAATTGAGTATTAAATTATTGAGTATCGTTTAAAAATATTATAAAATAACAAATACAAAATTAGTTCAAGAAAAATCGCAAATTACATCATATAGCATGGCATAACACAAAGTGCTTAAAGCAAACTAACAGTTTATGATGATATCGGGAATGGGCCTTATGTCAAAGTAAAGTTCAAACCTTATTGGGTATCAAAAGCATAGACAAAAGCCATTTCAGAAGATGTACAGGAAAATGTTATCAGGGACCCAGTAAAAGGTTGCTAATAGACCATCATGCATCCACTGTATGTTGACAATATAAGCTCCTTCCCACATGTCTCAACAAGGAGCAGAGCACAGTATGTGAAGCACTGGCTGGCAGGATTGTGAATGGTGTATATATGTCACCTAGGTTACTCATGTACACATGGTGAGGGGCTCCAGGCAGGGTTGCCAATCGCCCGTAAATTTACAGACAGTTTGTAAAAATCAGCTCATTTGAAAACAATCTGTAAGCTCTGGTTCACATTGGTGCGATTTGACATGTCAAATTGCGTATCAAATTGATGGCAATTGCTGGCAATGGCACTGCCCTAATTGGTGCGTACTGCGCCAATGTCAAAAAGTAGTTTCTGTCCTTAGGTCGCTGGTTCGGTTCCGGCTCGAAGGACAAAAAAAAAAAAAGTATTTCGGGGTGCGCATTATCTGGCTGAACTAACATAGTTTAGAAAAGATATGTCCTCATTCTGGGATTTTTAAGGCAATGCAAACATTATTTGTAAAAAAATTATATTTATTATCGTTTAAAAATATTATAAAATAACAAATACAAAATAGCTTCAAGAAAAATCGCAAATTACATCAAATAGCATGGCATAACACAACGTGCTTAAAGCAAACTAACAGTTTATGATGATATTGGGAATGGGCCTTATGTCACTACTGTACTACATTTTGCGATTTCAGGGTGTGATTTCTATTGACATCTATCCGGAAACCCACACAGATGTTTGTGAAATCGCAGCCGAAACTGACATGAGGCAGTGAAATCGTACGAGTTCAGCTGAACTCGCACAGCTTCATTCCTGCAGCTCAGTGTGAACCTTGGCTAAATGTCTGTTACAGACAGCGGCTACCCATAAAAAATGTGGCCATGGGCCAGCTTCGGAACTCCGCTGGCTGGGCTCAGGCAGGCTTGAATAGCGGGCAGACACATGGTGACATCATGGCGCCCAGTGGCAGAACTACCGACATAGCGACCCGTGCGGTCGTTATGGGGCCCGCAGCTGAGGATGGCCCGGTGAGCAGGCGGCGGGTGAGCCGCCGAGCTCCCTGTCCGCTCGGCGCTCATACAGTCACACTGACTGTACGAGCAGACACAGCCAGGTGACTCGGCGGCGGCGGGGGGTTGTCGGGGAAGATGCCAGCGGTGAGGCTTAGTGGGTGGCCAATCAGCGGGTGGCGGGGCAGAGAGATTACATCATCTCTCACCGCCCGGCGCCTGCCCTGCAAACTGCCAGCTCTGCCCTCACTCACTGTGCAGGCAGCAGAGAGATTACATCATCTCTCTGCTGCCTGACTCAGACTCATCCCATTCCCCACCTTAGCAGGAAAGTGACAATCCGCAATTTGTGGCAGGTGACATGGCAAGTGGACAATCTGCAATGTGTTGCAAGTGGACAATCTGCAATGTGTGGCAGGTGACGTGGCAAGTGGACAATCCGCAATGTGTGGCAGGTGACGTGGCAAGTGGACAATCCGCAATGTGTGGCAGGTGACGTGGCAAGTGGACAATCCGCAATGTGTGGCAGGTGACGTGGCAAATGGACAATCCGCAATGGGTGGCAGGTGACGTGGCAAGTGGACAATCCGCAATGTGTGACAGGTCACGTGGCAAGTGGACGATCCGCAATGTGTGGCAGGTCACGTGGCAAGTGGACAAACCGCAATGGGTGGCAGGTCACGTGGCAAATAGACAATCCGCAGTGGGTGGCAGGTAACGTGGCAAATGGACAAACCGCAATGGGTGGCAGGTGACGTGGCAAATGGACAATCCGCAATGGGTGGCAGGTGATGTGGCAAATGGACAATCCGCAGTGGGTGGCAGGTGACGTGGCAAGTGGCCAATCCGCAATGTGTGACAGGTCACGTGGCAAGTGGACGATCCGCAATGTGTGGCAGGTCACGTGGCAAGTGGACAAACCGCAATGGGTGGCAGGTCACGTGGCAAATAGACAATCCGCAGTGGGTGGCAGGTAACGTGGCAAATGGACAAACCGCAATGGGTGGCAGGTGAGGTGGCAAATGGACAATCCGCAATGGGTGGCAGGTGATGTGGCAAATGGACAATCCACAATGTGTGGCAGGTGACGTGGCAAGTGGACAATCCACAATGTGTTGCAAGTGGACAATCTGCAATGTGTGGCAGGTGACGTGGCAAGTGGACAATCCGCAATGTGTGGCAGGTGACGTGGCAAGTGGACAATCCGCAATGTGTGGCAGGTGACGTGGCAAGTGGACAATCCACAATGTGTGGCAGGTGACGTGGCAAATGGACAATCCGCAATGGGTGGCAGGTGACGTGGCAAGTGGACAATCCGCAATGTGTGACAGGTCACGTGGCAAGTGGACGATCCGCAATGTGTGGCAGGTCACGTGGCAAGTGGACAAACCGCAATGGGTGGCAGGTCACGTGGCAAATAGACAATCCGCAGTGGGTGGCAGGTAACGTGGCAAATGGACAAACCGCAATGGGTGGCAGGTGACGTGGCAAATGGACAATCCACAATGGGTGGCAGGTGATGTGGCAAATGGACAATCCGCAGTGGGTGGCAGGTGACGTGGCAAGTGGCCAATCCGCAATGTGTGACAGGTCACGTGGCAAGTGGACGATCCGCAATGTGTGGCAGGTCACGTGGCAAGTGGACAAACCGCAATGGGTGGCAGGTCACGTGGCAAATAGACAATCCGCAGTGGGTGGCAGGTAACGTGGCAAATGGACAAACCGCAATGGGTGGCAGGTGACGTGGCAAATGGACAATCCGCAATGGGTGGCAGGTGATGTGGCAAATGGACAATCCACAATGTGTGGCAGGTGACGTGGCAAGTGGACAATCCACAATGTGTGGCAGGTGACGTGGCAAGTGGACAATCCACAATGGGTGGCAGGTGACATGGCAAGTGGACAATTTGCAATGTGTGGCAAGTGACAATCTGCAACTTGTGGCAAGTGGACAATCTGAAATGAGTGGCAGGTGATGTGGCAAGTGGACAATCCACAATGGGCGACAGGTGACGTGACAAGTGGACAATCCGCAATGGGTGGCAGGTGACGTGACAAGTGGACAATCCACAATGTGTGGCAGGTGTACAATCCGCAACTTGTGACAAGTGACAATCTGCATCTGGTGGCAGGTGACACACTCGGGGCTCCCACTGATTCTGCATTATGGTGAGTTGAACTATTTAATTTTCTATAACAATGTAATAATAGAAATAATGTGTTTCAATCATCCTGACACCATAACACAAATGGTGCCGTGATAATTGAAGCGCCAACATCAGCCATTGCCCCAATAAATTGCCCCACATAAAAGTATTTTCTATCAGTGCCCCTCCCGAGACTAGAATCTGGATCCGCCCCTGGGTGGGGGGGGCCTATACAACATTTTGCTATGGGGCCCTGTGATTTCTAGTTACGCCCCTGATGGTGCCTTTAACGAATTACAGGACTGGAAGGGGAGCCAGCACTCATGAGCAGGAGGGTTTTCAGCCCCCGGGACTGTAAAAAGTGACCTGCAGAGGAGATGAGGTGGTGACAAGAATAAAATCAGAGGGACCACCCAGACAGTTTTAGGTTGGGGGGTGCCAGACCCCGCCCTTCCTTTTTGACCCCTCCCACTTGGTTAAAACAGATGTGGTTTCAGTGAAATAATGGGCATGGCTCTAAGGTGGTGTGGTTGACGTCTGAAATGAAGGAGGGATGGAGGGAGAGGGAGAGAGGGATGGAGGGACAGCAGGCCCAGATCCTACACAACAATAGAAATATGTGTATTCTAGAAAGTTTAACAATCAGCAGATAAAGATACTCCAAAAACCTAGTGTTAGCACTTCAATCATCCGGGCACCGTGGTTGTTGTGGTGTCAGGATAATTGAAGCGCATTATTTCTATTATTACATTGTAATATAAAATGAAATTATTCAACTCACCATAATGCAGAATCAGTGGGAGCCCTGAGCATGTCACTAGCCGCGTCGCCTGCCACCAGATGCCATCAGGTGCACCCAGCAGAGTCCCTCCTTACATGCATCCTGTGTCCCATCAAATGTAGCCTGTGTCACATAAAATACAGCCTTGCCTGTGCCCCAACAAATGCAGCCTTGCCTGTGCCCCAACAAATGCAGCCTTGCCTGTGCCCCACCAAATGCAGCCTTGCCTGTGTCACATAAAATGCAGCCTTGTCTGTGTCCCACCAAACGCAGCCTTGACTGTGTTCCACCAAATGCAGCCTTGCCTGTGTCACATAAAATGCAGCCTTGCCTGTGTCCCACCAAATGCAGCCTTGCCTGTCGTCCAGTTTGTTAAGTGCAATTCTCAAACCAATTGCTTTTCCTCTTTGTAATGCTGAGTTCAAATCTTATGCTTCTGATAGAAATGAAGTACAGGAGACCTTTTCTGTAGCTCAAATCCAAGCTGAATGGCCCCAGATGTTTATTGTTTGACAGTTCTTATACACTCAAAATTGACGAGTCATACACAAAAATACCATAATAAGGAAAAAACTGCCTTTCTCCATCCAACTCATAATCTCAAACTCAGAGTTCTATAGGGCACCCCTATTCATTCTTTTAACTTTCTTTTGAATTCTCTTGTATATACAACAATTAATAATTGTCATTATAGCAAAAGCAAACATAAGTATTAGTATAGGACTCAACATCCAATTAAGTATAGTAGTGGCTGTAGGGGACCATCCACTGAAAACATCGTACCAATGGTGGGTAGTTTCATCTCTTATCTGTGAGGATAAATGTATTAATTTTCCTGTATCTATAACTGCAGATATTAGATTATTTTGAAGGGTATGTTCCTGTGTCTCTATGTGTTTTCTAAGTATTTTGGACTCATTTAAGATTTTTTGTAAGGGCTCTAATGATATTATGAAAGGGGTAGTATCAGTAAGGTTATCTACCGTCCATTCTTGATTAAATATTCTATGTGCATCTGGTTCAAAAAGGAAAGTTTCATTCTGCCATTTAAGCATTTTAACATTCTTTACACATCCTGAATAAGGAGCTGTTTTATTTAAACTTTCCATAGTTTCCTGATCATTTGTAACTAAACAAATATGTTGTGGTCCTATCTCCATAAATCTGTTTCCTACACTTACTGGTAGTCTCTGAAACTTACATATATTAGATTGATTTTTCAATAAGCAAGGTTCATAGACTGGAGAACTTCTTCCACAAACTATTCCCTTATTAGTTTTAGTACATAGACTTAGATTATGAGTCATGTTTTGTGTATCTACATAATGTCCATAGATCTCAGGATACCAAAATTCAGGTAGATCCTTTCCTATCAAGAGTGGCATTACTATTAACTTACACATTACCTCAATCCTTTCTACATTATATACATCAAATCTTCCAGCACACCATCTTTCCTCACATTCAACTTCTTTTCCTGGTACTTCAAACCATGTACTTTCTAAATTTAAACCCTTACAATAGTTCATCCAAGTGTGATAATTCCCCAATCGTAGCTCATCTCGAGCTCTAGTAATTTGAATGTGATAAGATAGTGTAGAGAAAGCACATTGAGTAATGTTTATGAACTTCTGATTTGCTTTCCACAACTCCAAACTAGCTAGTGCTGTGTGATTAACCATAATATTGAGATATTTAGTTAACTGTACCTGGCTAATTTGTGTTTCAAATGTTGTAGGTAACCATTTGCTTGTGATTATTAAACTATCAGCTATGTGACTTCCTGCACGTTTCCACTTATTTTGTATCATTTCCATCTGTATCCCATTCATTACTCCCATTCCGGTTCCTGCAGCTCCCAGAACTGTATCATACCATTCTCGTCGATACCTACACTCTGGTAGCTGGGGAAAAGTTACATTAAATTTGATTTTTGTTTTCTGTTGTGATACCGAAACATTTATACCAGATTTAGGAATAGGAGTTAATACAGAGGATTCAAAGATGGTGGGTAGAGCGTCCTCTATCTTTATATCGAAACCATAATGTTGCCATTGTATATATCCTCCTGTTGTTTTACCTGATTTCCTTATTGGTACAAAATACCATGCTGCACAAATATAAGGTGCAGATTGATTTGTACTAATAGAACCTGTTAGATTGAATTGCTCACTTCCACTTACTGGTCTGGGACCCTTTCCCCTCTGTTGGTCCTCGAAGTTATGGGAATTTGGGGTAAAAAGTAACATTTGTGTTTTGTCAAATACTTCCCTCCATGTTTCAGATGGACCTAACTTATGACATTTATGTGGTGTGTTATTAAAGGGTGATGGTAAATTATCCTTCCACTGGAAAGTTATGTTTACTTGTGCTTGTGACTTAGCTTTTATGAAGGCCACTGGTGAACGTGGATAATAGTCATTTTCTTTTACATAGAAAGGACCCTCCTGTCCTGACACAGTGAAATTTCCTACAGTGTATACCTCATATCGGGGATACTGCATTATACTCTTATCCTGATTTATCCATCTAAGATCAGTACTGTTTTCATGAACTGTTACATTGATACCGGGAGTCCATGTGTAAACAAACATTTGAAAACATTCAAGCACTATCATCATAGTTAGAAAGATCGTCATTCTGTTTCTCTCGGTTCAGGACTCTTTTTGCAGTGTGATGCGTGGATCCAGGCTGCTTTTCCCTCCAACTTGACCGATGTGGGAGTGGTCAGCAGTACTTGGTATGGTCCTTCAAACCGTGGCTCTAAAGCTTTTCTGGTATGTTTCTTTACATAGACCCAATCTCCGGGGCTCAGCGAATGAGTACCTGCTATAGAGTTGGGATCTGGAAGGGAAGAATACACATTCTTGTGGATCTTGGTTAGATGCTGTTGCAATTGTATCACATATGCAGTCAAACTATCACATTGCAATTGCATACTCTGTGGAAAGTATAAACCTAATCTAGGTGCATTCCCAAAAAGTATCTCATATGGAGACAACCCCGTTTTCCTTGTTGGGGTATATCTTATGGAAAACAAAGCCAAAGGCAGGCATTCTGGCCATGGCTTGTTTAACTCTTGCATGGCTTTCTGTATTTTTAGCTTTATTGTCCCATTTACTCTTTCTACTGATCCTGAACTCTGTGGGTGATAAGGGGTGTGGAAACTCTGTTGAACCCCTAACATGGTCATCACATTCTGCATTACTTCACCTGTAAAGTGTGTCCCCCTATCTGATTCTATTGTTTCAGGTAATCCAAACCTTGGTATTAATTCAGTGATCAGTTTCTTAGCCGTGGCTTTTGCCATGGCTGATTTTAACGAATAGCCCTCTGGCCAGCCTGAAAATAAATCGATGCACACAAGTACAAATTCAAAGGGGCCACTTTTTGGCAACTGTATGTAGTCAATTTGCAGCCTTTGAAAGGGGTACTGGGCCCGAGCTTGGTGTTTTCGTGGCGTTTTTACCTTTTGTCCTGGATTATTCAGGAGACAGATTTGGCATGCTGCACAGTAGTTTTTGGCCATACTACTGAATCCTGGTGCAAGCCATCCTTGGTTCACAATTCTATACATGGAATTGGAACTGACATGGGTAGGTAGGTGGATTGCCGTGGCCATGGCTGGGTACAGAGACGCCGGTAGGCATACTTTACCTCCTGCCCTCCATACATTGTCAGGGTCAATTTGGGCTCCCATCCTTTTTTTTTTAAATAATTCATCTTTATTAAGAAAAATTTTCCGTACAAAGTAACAATATGTCCCACATTTCACAGAAATCATCATTTCATACATATATAATACAATGGCGAGGGCGTACCCAACCCATACTCACGCCGGGTTCACCCTACACCCCAATTCCCCCCCAACCCCCCCCCCCCCACCCTCTTCGAGCACACCCTGCTAGTACCAGTCCTTCCTATAATGGTTGGCTGGTTGGGGGGTAATAAGCACTCATTGGGACAAAAGGCAAAGAACCGGGGAAGCCGGAGAGAGAAATCCATCGCCCCCAGCCCATCAGACATACACTAAGCCACCCTCTCAGTGGACTCCCCTATGGGGTAGCCCATGTCGATCAGCCAAGGGTTCCATATTGCTCCAAATTTTTTAAGATTGTTTTGTTTAATAAACGTTGCTCTCTCACACCAAATGGTGGCGTTAATTGTGTTGACCCATTGTTCAATTGCCGGGGGATTTTTGGCTTGCCAATTTATGGCTATCAGCCGTCTGGCCTGGTACAAACATCTCAGGACAGGTAGCTTGATTAGAGGGGGGATTCTATCCTCTTCAAGAATCCCCCATAGACAAATCCTAGCCTCTGATTTCAAATTGATCTTATAAATCCTGTTTATTCTAAGTACTATTTCTAGCCAGTACCCATACAGTTTTGGGCATTTCCATACCATATGAAGAAGGTCCCCCAATGCCCCACATCTGGGGCAGCTATCACTGGGTTTCCTACCCATTTTCCACTCCGCTCCCATCCTTACCCACTTGTCTCTTTCAATGTCCGCCGCTTGCTCCTGTAGCTTGCTCAACTGTTGCCATGAAGGCTTTACTGTACTTACCTCTGCCACTGCCACTGTCTCAGGGTACATCTCTTTCTGGGCTGCCTGTTTCGCAGTTAAATCTGCAAAGGCATTTCCTTTTGCTTCCCTTGTCTTTGCACTTGTGTGTGCCGCTATCTTCAAGATGGCTACCCTTTTAACTTTTTGAAGATGTGTCAAAACCCGTTTTATTCCTTTCGCATGCTTTACTGGTGTGCCTGCTGCTGTCAGATACCCTCGAGCTCTCCATATATGGCCGAAATCGTGCGCTACACCATAAGCGTAGGCAGAGTCAGTGTAAATATTTCCTTCTTGCCCTTGCAAATATTCTAAGGCTTGTTCTAAAGCTTTTAATTCTGCTTCCTGTGCTGACATGTGGGCTGGTAAGGGCTGTGCTTCAATCACCTGTGTATCAGTTACTACTGCATATCCTGTGTGATATCGTCCTTTATCATCAGCAAATCTGCTGCCATCTATATACAAAGTGTGCTCAGCGTTTAAAATTGGTGTATCTATAACATGAGGGAACCCCATTGTCTCTTGTTCCATGAGCTGAAAACAGTCGTGCTCAACTATCTCTTTAAACAGAAGAGTGTCAGTTTCCTCATCTCCTTCCTCCTTATCCCCCCTTGTCAAATCTGGTGACTGAAGAGGCAAAAAGGTGGCCAAATTTAAAGTTGTACAGCGCTGAAAAGTGACATTTGGAGGTAAAAGTAAAGTACACTGTAACCTTAGTTGCCTAGCCATTGAAATGTGTTTGGGCTGTACTTGAGACAAGATTGCATGTATGTCATGTGTAGTGTGCAATACAACTGGATTGTCTAGAACAATTTCTGATGACTTATCTATAATTATTGACACTGCTGCTACCGCCCCTACACAGGATGGTGAACCTCTGGACACTGGATCTAGAGCTGCTGAGAAGTAAGCATGGGGCCTTTGTTTTATATGTGACTGTGTCAAAATTCATGTTGCGTGTCCGGTGATCTCAGCAATGTATAGATGGAATGTCTTTGTATAATCGGGGATACCTAGAGCCGGTGCAGAAATCAACAACTGTTTCAAAGTGACAAACGACTCATAAGCTACTTCTGTAAGCATATACGGTACAATTTTCAAACAATCGTATAATGGCTGCATCAAAGAGCTAGCGTGGGGTATCCATTGTCTACAATATGACACGATACCCAGAAACATATGCAATTGTTTGAAATTTCGTGGGGGTAAAATTCCCTTTATCGCCTGTACTCTCTCATCTGTGAGATGTCTTGTTCCTTGTGATATGCAATGTCCTAAGAAGACAACTTTTTCCTGACACACTTGTAACTTTTTCCTGTTAACCTTGCAACCCTTTTTTGCCAAGAATTGCAAAAGTGCCAAAGTGGCATGGAGACATGTTTCCCTATCTGGACAGTATAGCAATAGGTCATCCACATATTGTAGCAATACACAAGAGTCTGGAGGCAACCATTCCTCCAGCACTGTATGTAGTGCCTGATATATATCTGGAGGAGGGTGACACAGAATTTCGGGTTCCTCCTCAAAATATTGGATCACATTACACGTGTCGAGGTGTTGTTCCTCATCTATTGTTAATGTTACTGTACCATCTGTATGATATGCAATATTGGCTCCCAATTTTTGTAAAATATCTGCTCCCAGCAGATTTGTTGGTGCTCCCCGTGATATTAAAAACCGAGAAAGAAAAATCCTATTTCCAACTTTAACCTTCAGGGGCTTTGTCAGGGGAGCGTCAGATAAAATTCCATCATACCCCGTAATTAATACTGTTTCAGTGGACTCCTGGCCGGGCCGTGTCACCGAGTCTGAAAGCAGGCTGCGCGAAGCTCCACTGTCCACTAAACATGGGATGTTTTTATTGTCTATTTGTATTGGGATGTGTAACATTTTTGTATGTGATTTTCCTAAGACAGGAGCGAGTCATGCCCTCTGATCCTCCGATTGATTAGGAGGTCCAGAGGTCTGTCTAGATCCATATCTAGTATCAAACCTGGCTGGAGATGAAAAGTTGTCTCCCTCATCTCTCATTCTTTTCCTACAATGGCGTTTCACGTGGCCAATTTTGTTGCAGTAGTGACAAGTCAAAGGTTTTCGATACTGTCCTTTTTCCCTATCTTGTGGGGTGGTTATGGCATTAACTGTAGGGTGTCTTCGGGTTTTCGTCTCTACCAGGTCAGCCTCTATTCCCTGTGCTTTTTGCAACAATGTTCCTCTATCTCTAGTTGCTCTCCACTCCGGTGTACAGGCTTTCAGTCTTTCACTTATCTGTGGAATTAATCCTTCCATAAATTGTCTATTGAAGGCTCGGATCGTAGTTGGCTGAGCCAAATCCAATCCTTCATCTGCCATCATACTTTCCATAGACAAGTAAAAGTCTGATACTGTCTGTCCTGGAGTTTGTTTCATGGGTGATATGGACCCTCTCTCTATTTGTTTTGCCGTACAGAAAGCTTCCAACCTAACAACAAATGGGGCCCTTGAATCTATGTGTCTGACGTGTCCTGCCTGTTGGTTGCCGTCTGCGTCAAACTGGTCTATAGGTCGGTGCGGACCTATTTCTATCACAAATTGCTGAAACAGAGTAGGAGTCATTTTATGTCTACACAAATCTTCCCCATCTTGCCATGTTGCATCATGTGTATCCATCAACTGTCTTACAAATCTACAAAACGCGGCTGGTTTCTCTACTGGGTCTGGGGCATTCTGTATTAGTGCCATAAGGGCGTCTGGTGTCCATGGTGCCCAGGTCCTTATCTGCATCCTACGAGTAACAGTAGGTGGGGCATTTGGATGGGCTACTTGTCCAAATTCCGGATTATTTACCTGTACAATATATGTATCAGTGCGTACGGGGGCTACAGTTTCTGGATGAGGTTTTTGTGCCCCACAATGCACACACTCTATTGCCCATTCTGGGTTTTGTGTTCCACAAACCTGACAAACCCATCCCCTGCCTTGGAGTGAAGGATATATCTTATGTGGTGTATGTTCTATGTCAGTGTATGGGGGTGGAATGGCTGAGCTGGGGTCAACCAGAGCCTCAGCATTTTTTGTTCTTCTATCCTTCATGTCCCAACCATCACAATCTGGGTTATATTTCCACCCCTCCTCTTTTGCTCTATAAGAGACCTTAATTAAGCACTGAACCTGACGCATCCATTGCTTCTCTAACACCTCTCCTTGTTTGTCCCTTTTTATTTCCTTCCACGCGTCTGGGTCTAAACCCGCTGCTCCTTTTACTATGAATTTATGAAGTATGGTTTTTAAATTTTGTACTTCATCTGTCCCATATATGTTCTTAATTATCTGTGGCACCGTATAGTGGGCCACAGTTCCTTGACTGGGTTTTGTGTACCTCTGACCCATTCTAACAGTCCGTGCCTAGGTAGCGTGTGGGACACTGTTATATGTCCCAAAATAAAAAAATAAAAAAGTGTGTATGCGGGACCCTACAACAGTTCCTCGTTGCCTTCCTCCTAGGATGCTAGAATACTAAAAACCTCCCCGGGATGAGATTTCTGAAATCGAATTACTTTATATGCTAGCCAACTAACAAATATTATAACCAAAATGGCGGCTACAACATATACAAGCATTCCTTTAAGTGGCCAGGTATCCGACTAGATCTCCGGGCTTATGGAGACCTTATTCCCCCCCCGTATCTGGGATCCCTCTCGTGCACTCTTATCCCTGCTTTATGGAGCAGACAGGGCTTATACTTTCAACCAGTCTTATGGTTTATGACTTAGATGTGAAGGTTGACCCCCCGAAAGGGCGCTTTCACTTGCCTAGTACGGCAATCCTCCTTCTAATTTATACCATCCTAAACATGGCTCATTCTTTCACCCAACATGGACAGACAACAAATTATCAGCAAAACAAAGGTATTACTTATAATAGTTCAAGACTCACCCCTACAGAGGTTGCAGTTAATAGGCTGCGTGGAGACCCGTTTCTGACAGAACTGGCTAAAGGCACAAATCAGGGAAGCTCAGAGTATAAAGAGAAATAAAGGCTTTCTCTTACCTGGCCAGGCTTCGTGGTCTGTGGTTCCCGAAGTGCCCCAGTGTTATGGTTCCGTCAGCTCCGTTCGTCCACATCTAGTAGGATCATTGATGAGTCCATGTTCGGGCGCCAAAATTGTTAAATGCAATTCTCAAACCAATTGCTTTTCCTCTTTGTAATGCTGAGTTCAAATCTTATGCTTCTGATAGAAATGAAGTACAGGAGACCTTTTCTGTAGCTCAAATCCAAGCTGAATGGCCCCAGACGTTTATTGTTTGACAGTTCTTATACACTCAAAATTGACGAGTCATACACAAAAATACCATAATAAGGAAAAAAACAGCCTTTCCCCATCGTGTGGTCAGCAGATGGGCGTAGTCTGAGTGACTTTACACTTTTCACAATACCTATCTCTTAACACAGCAATTTTGTACAAATAATGTCAAGTCATAACTTAAGCTAGAACTCTGATCCTATCAAGTTAATGCAGCCTGCCTGTGTCACATCCAACCCCCCCCCCCCCTTGTTCTTTGTGGGAGCACAACGGTACTTACCTTGCTGTGTTGTCCTCTCCTACGGTGTCTCCTTCCACTGACAGCAGCGATGGAGGAGTCCGCTCCTCATACTTCCGGTTTTCTCCCTCTTAGGCGCAATGAGAGAAAAGAGGAAGTGACATCTAACTCACATGACATGTCAATCAAACTGCCCGGCCGTAGTAATAGATACTACAGGGGCCAGGCAGAAGCTACTCGGCGCTTCGAAAAGCTCCGCAAGGCAGGACAAATGCCCGCAAATTAATTTCTGATTTCATAGACATGGCACTTCCCATAGTCCGGCGTCTGAACACAGTGCACTTAAGGACCTTTTTTTGTATTTTTTTTAAAGGGCCAGTTTTAAACTTTTTAATTACATTTGTTTTGTGACTGCCTGGAGGGGGGTGGCACCCATGCGCCCCCTATGGACGGGCCGTCACTGCACCCAGAAGACAGTGTCTGACTGCCCTGCACCCAAGCAAGCAATGGCGATGGTCAGTGACAGCTCCATCTAGGTTACACAATGTCTGTGGGGGGGGGGGTCACTGATATAAAGGGGAGTAAATACACCAAGGTAAGAGGGGGACTGATACAAACATTCCCCCTTATATCAGTAGCCCTTCCTTACCTTAGTGTGTTATTTATGTATGTTTAATGTATGTTTAATGTAAACATATTATTGCTTACATTGTGGCATGGTGTGGGTAAACATTTATTGTTTACTGCAGCTATTAGTGTTGCTATTGCTAGTTGGCAGTGCACTTCAAAATTATCTATATGTGGTCACCAGAGTTCCCCCCCCCCATCAGAGTTCCCAGTGTTCCCCCTTAACCACTTCACTACCAGGCACTTAGACACCTTCCTGCCCAAGCCAATTTTGGTGGTATTTGATCACCTCTGCAATTTTTTATTTTTTGCACAACAAATAAAAAAAGACCGAAAATTTTGAAAAAGAACAAGTTTTTCTTTGTTTCTGTTACTTTTTTTGTAAATAAGTACTAGCAATCTGATATGAGTACAACAATCTTCCTTGCTGTTTTATTGTGTTCTGACAAAGGGACCCCCCCCCCCCCCTGCCAGAAACACTCCGGTCATCAGTGCTCTCAGGCACAGACCCAGAGCCAGTCAGAAGGCCTTTCTCGAAAGACTGGCTACTGCCAGACTGGCTGCAGTACACATGGGCCAAATGTCAGCCAGTTCATATTGAACTGCCCAATGCCACCAGACATTCGGCCCATGTGTATGGGGCTTTAGCCAATCTCGATAGATCTACATACACGCTGGTACCAAAATAGGGGACCACCAAAGCAGTAATAACAGACAAGCTGCTTATCAGATCACAAATAAGGTTTAATTATTTAAGTCCCAGTAGGATATCCTCCAGGGTCCCTCATCGAATCCTCAAATCGCACTGCAGCTGTTTCTTAGCTTGTTTCAAATCACACAAAAAAACTGATTCAACTCGCACAACATCTGTGTGAACCTAGGCTTACATGCAAAAAAACAAACACTTGAACTGGTCCGGGGGTATACAGTATATACTGTGTGTGTGTGTGTGTGTGTGTATGTATGTATATGTGTGTATATGTGTATATATATATACAGTGGTGTGAAAAAGTGTTTGCCCCCTTCCTCATTTCCTGTTCCTTTGCATGTTTGTCACACTTAAGTGTTTCGGAACATCAAACCAATTTAAACAATATTCAAGGACAACACAAGTAAACACAAAATGCAATTTGTAAATGAAGGCGTTTATTATTAAAGGTGAAAAAAATCCAAACCATCATGGCCCTGTGTGAAAAAGTGATTGCCCCCTAAACCTAATAACTGGTTGGGCCACCCTTAGCAGCAACAACTGCAACCAAGCGTTTGCGATAACGTGCAATGAGGCTTTTACAGCGTCCTGGAGGAATTTTGGCCCACTCATCTTTGCAGAATTGTCCTAATTCAGTTACATTAGAGGGTTTTCGAGCATGAACGGCCTTTTTAAGGTCATACCACAACATCTCAATAGGATTCAGGTGAGGACTTTGGCTAGGCCACTCCAAAGTCTTCATTTTGTTTTTCTTCAGCCATTCGGTGGTGGACTTGCTGGTGTGTTTAGGATCATTGTCCTGCTGCAGAACCCAAGTTCGTTTCAGCTTGAGTACACGAACAGATGGTCGGACATTCTCCTTCAGGATCTCTTGGTAGACAGCAGAATTCATAGTTCCTTTTATCACGGCAAGTCTTCCAGGTCCTGAAGCAGCAAAACAGCCCCAGACCATCACACTACCACCACCATATTTTACTGTTGTTATAATGTTCTTTTTATGAAATGCAGTGTTCCTTCTACGCCAGATATACTTGGACACACACCTTCCAAAGAGTTCCACTTTTGTCTCATCGGTCCACAGAATGTTGTCCCAAAAGTCTTGGGGATCATCAAGATGTGTTGTGGAGAAATTGAGACGAGCTTTGATGTTCTTTTTGCTCAGCAGTGGTTTTCTCCTTGGAACTCTGCCATGCAGGCCATTTTTGCCCAGTCTTTTCCTGATGGTGGAGGCATGAACGCTGACCTTAACTGAGGCAAGTGAGGCCTGCAGTTCCTTGGACGTTGTTGTGGGGTCTTTTGTAACCTCTTGGATGAGTCGTCGCTGCGCTCTTGGGGTAATTTTGGGCGGCCGGCCACTCCTGGGAAGGCTCACCACTGTTCCATGTCTTCGCCATTTGTGGATAATGGCTCTCACTGTGGTTCGCTGGATTCCCAAAGCTTTGGAAATGGCTTTATAACCCTTTCCAGACTGATAGATCTCAATTACTTTCTTTCTCAATTGTTCCTGAATTTCTTTGGGTCTCGGCATGATGTGTAGCTTTTAAGGATCTTCTGGTGGACCTTACTGTGTCAAGCAGCTCCTATTTAAGTGATGCCTTGATTGTGAACAGGTGTGGCAATAATCAGGCCTGGGTGTGGCTAGAGAAATTTAACTCAGGTGTGGACAACCACAGTTATAGTATGTTTTAACAATCACTTTTTCACACAGGGCCATGATGGTTTGGATTTTTTTTCACCTTTAATAATAAACACTTTCATTTACAAATTGCATTTTGTGTTTACTTGTGTTGTCCTTGACTATTGTTTAAATTGGTTTGATGTTCCGAAACACTTAAGTATGACAAACATGCAAAAGAACAGGAAATGAGGAAGGGGGCAAACACTTTTTCACACCACTGTATATATATATATATATATATATATATATATATATATATATACATATATGTATGTATATATATATATATATATATATATATATATATATATATATGTATATATATATATATATATATATATATATATATATATATATATATATATAGAGAGAGAGAGAGAGAGAGAGAGATATCTACAGTATATATATATATATATATATATATATATACCGTATGTTTCAGTTATATTAAATGTATTACAATGACTTTTTTTTATTAATTTTAATGCATTTCCTTTTTACTAGAATCCAAAAAAAGAAGGAACAGAACTGGGGGTTGCAGATGTCTGCAATAGCGAAGACAATTATAAAAAAAAGGGCTACAATATAAACAACTTTGCATTAGCAGTCCACGTATACAGATTTTGAAGATACTAATAAAAGCCACATGTTGGTATTCTAAGGAGTTCTGGTTCCATTCACATGTCAGCTTCTTCTGACCTTCTTTGATTCAAGTTATCTATCAGATTATCATCACGGACTCTTCTTGGTAAGGTAAAATCCAGAAGCATGGTGAAGAAATCATGTTCATTTATACAGAAGCAACTGAATTATTTACCAAGATTTCTATATAAATGTGTGTGAGTAAAATATTAGTCTTCGTTTACGAAAAACAAAGAAGAATTATGTAATACATATTAAATAAGATCTTTTTCAGCTAATTACATTGAGAGTATAAATCAGTTCCAGAGCTAGAAGGTACATTAACCAGGTTCACTGAGCCTATAAGCCTGTAAATAATATAACCAGTTAGTTATAAGTGCTCTTTAATGTGTATTTTACTGCATGTAAAACTGCACCTGGCACATTGATTTTTTTTTGCTATTGTTTTCAGTGGTATGCTTTTCACCAATACTTTCTCCTATGGTACATTTTCGAAACCCTCCTTATAAGCGGGTTGAAATTATGCCAGTTGGGTACTGCCCAGATAACATCCTGCCCAGATTGCAAGAAATTGTGCTGCAAGTTTGAAAATGACTTGCTAAGGTATTGCTAGACTTGCCAGGCTTCACAAGTCTGTTGCACATTTGCAGTAAGTACACATTGCATGACTCCAGATCAACTTTCTTTACAAAAAAATCTGCAAGTTTGCTACAAGTTTTGGTTCAACTATGTTGTGCAATAGTCATCCCTCCATTGGGATCACTGTGGCTGTATTTTCATGCTGTAGACTTGAAGAACTCTTGCTGTAGACTCACCACTGCAACTTTGCTCTTGCTAGAGACTTGCCATACAAATTTTCTACAAATTGGAAAAGTGTCAATTGGAACTTCAAGTGCTCTGCAGGTGTACAATTTGCCAATGAAAAGTATGTGCAGCAAGTTAACAGACTTACAATGCAACACTACCACAATTTTTTAACAAGTTATCCTTGCTATCTGGGTGTGTTATAAAAGAAGGACAGTGATCCAGAACTTGTTGTTGAGAGTGGAGTGGAGAAAGGAGAGCCCTTGAGCAGAGAGGCTCAGGTCCCATAAAAAAGCCCACCCAGTAGGAGAGAAAATCGTAAAGCCACACCCAAGAGGAGTGGGAGAATGTCACCTGCTACCGCTATAACATAGAATAGAGTCCAACACTGGGAAGTGCCACTAATGGATCCCATGTTCAGACATGGACTCTACCTTTGCAGGTATCCTGGGACAGCGCATAGCCTGAGTTAGGTTTAGGGATGTAGGAAGAAGTATTGTTTTTGCATTTTGATTTTGTAAGATGTTGCACTTTTTCAAGTAAAGCTTTTGAAAACTTGTTCCGAGCTGGTCTGAAGTTACTGAAAAGGGATGTAATGCAAGCAACCAGCACCATTGTACAGGTCACTAAGATACTTTGACGTGTGAAGACAGTACAAGAGTTAATACAGTGTGAAGATGGTTGCCTAGAGCAGTGTTTCTCAGCCTTTCTTCAATCAAGGCACCCTTTAAGATTATGCACACTTAGGGAACCCCATTCTAAAATGTAAAAACTAAACGAATAGTTTTACATAATGTAGCATCATTCACACGCGTAGGACACCCAACGTTAGAGGTGATTATTCTTCCAAAGTAAATACACCTTTGCACACTGGTACGGACTAGTGTTCCAATGTTTCTCTTCTCCCTCAGTTTTCCTCCCTCATTCAGCTAATGTGACCTTAGTTCTGACAGCAAGGGGCAGGGGAGGGGAGTGAGGTGCAGGAGCAAAACGTTCTTATAAACCAATTACGTGTAGCACCGGTACTCCTGATGAGTACGCGCTATGTCTGTAAATTTAGTTTTTCCCAAGTACTGTAGTTGAGTCTTGGAGTTAATTGTGTAAAATTGTGTTTTGGCATCAATTTGGCTGTGCTGTACTAATGTTCTGCCTGGTCATGGGTGGGGTTTGCACCTGAGAGAGGCATTAGAATACAGTCTGGTTGAACACAGTACCGATCTCTCTCTCTGAGCCAATCAGTGGGCGCTTTTGTTTCGCTGTGTATTCCGGGAGAGGGTACTTAAGGTGCTGAAGTCACGTGGTTCTGGGTTCTGGTCCAGAAGTTATTGCTGACTCCGTGGTCCTGGTTCTCCTGACAAGCCCCCAGAGGCCCTCATGGCCTGGGGTGCGGATCCATCCATTTCCGAGTCTTAGAACTGGCTAGTCCGAGGCACAGTAACTGGAAGGAGGATTCTAAGGTGTTTTGCTGCCATCCCGGGTTTGGAGAGGCCCAGCAACTCTACATGCAACCAGGGGAGGACTCTTCAGTAAGAGTGCCACGCACAAGGCTGGCTGCTTGGTAAGAGCCTGGAAGCTGAGTTGTTATGGACACTAGTTGAATCCACATTTCTTACGGTATTGCTGGACCGGCTGCAAGATACTGGTACAGTAAGAAAGTTCCTACCTCTATCCTTCCATTTGCAACTAAGTTCTGTGAGCTTCTAAAGTTTTACGACCAAGTCTGTGGCAGAGACTTTGCTAAGCCAAAATTACTTGTTAGCTGCTAGTATCCACAAAGGATTTATCCAACAGTTAAAGAATCCAGTTGCGAGTGGCTATTCCCTGGATTATGTAAAGAGACTTTTATTAAGGTCAGCAGTTCCAAAGTACCTGAGCTATACTTCATCCTTATATCCTCTATTCCTAACTGAGAGACTGAGTCTTGTTCAACTGTTTATGCAAATAAAAACCCCAAAAAAGAAATTCAAGTGTTGGTCGCTGCAGTTACTGGGCCATCAACCTCGGTAATCCCTAGACAAGAACGACGAGTTACGAGCTGGAGGAGGTAATCGGTAAGCCCAGAAAAAAACAGCAGCTCCTTCGGGGGTCAGTGCTACATATGTCATTGGTTGCTTGGATGCAGAGGGTTAGAAGGTTGTAATAGTGCACTATAAAAAACATGTCGCTTTATGTACCTAAAAGACAGGGTTGATCCACCCACTGGCTTGTATACAATTTTGAAGGAATTTAAACCCCTGGTTTAAAAAGACTGGCCTAGAGTAATGGAAATTGACCAAGCAGACTGTCGTTAAGCATATGCCTGGGGCAGGTGAGATAGCCTCTTGCAGGAGGGAGTTATTGTCGGCACTCCCTCCATGAGCAGTCTGTCTGCAATAGCAAAGGGGGCGGATTTGCGCCACAGAGGTCCCCAGTCTGTGAACAGGTACGGAAGAGTGAAGTGAAGTGCATGCATGGAGTCCACACAATGTGCAAGTGGTGACTAGACAGGTGAAGGTAGACAAGGTTCAGCCTGTCCCTCCTAAATGCAGATTACAGAGAAAGTGTACATTTACACTGGGACCCAAGCGTTAACTGGAGAACAGTTATGGTACAAGTGTACATTCATCTAAAAGAACAAAGCAGAGGCCCGCCTTAAAGTAAAAGTCCAGGCAAAAACTAACGCTAAACCTGCTCTCTGCCACATTCTAAACCTAATCTATTTAACCCTTGTAGAGGGTCAGCCTGGGGCAGGGTTAAGAGGGGTTTAATCGAAGAAGGCAGGTACTTCCCCTTCAGACCTGCTTATTATCAGGTGTGCTGAAAGTGTCAGAGTGGAGCTGTTGAGTAGGAGAGAGACACAGCAGCACGCTGTGTGGAAATGTCTACTGCTGGATGGTGTACCTGCCCGGTGAGCTTAAACCACAAAAAGCCTGTAGCTGTGTTTGGAGCCATGAACTCTTACCTCTAAGCCTGTGGGCTGATGAACTGTGAGCTGTACCTGGGTGCACATCCGTGTGATAAGACAAGTCTGTCTGGTCTTATGTTTTTTTGCTGTTTTGCTGAATAAAAGACACTTTTTATTTTACTGGACTGCCTCTGAGGCAGCTCTTCACCCCTCTGATCCCCTACACCCTGTAAAGCAAAGATTGCTGTACTTACCTATTCTGCAGCCAATCTGGTCTGATTTCCATTGGCAAAAGCTGCTTGTAGGAAAGAGCTGACAATGGCTGTGAAATGGCTGGGAAGTGACATTACCCATAGACTTACTATGGGGCTTCCATTGTCTGCTGCCTCTCCTGCACCTGCCTCCAGACTGAATGCTGACATCTGAAGCTGGGACCAGAATGGATCAGCTGCAGAATAGATAAGTATAATGATTTTTGCTTTATAGGGATAGTTAGATTAGGTTTAGAAAGTGACAGCGAGCAAGTTTAGCATTAGTTATGTTTTGCCTGAACTTCCACTTTATGGCCAAATATTCCCCCCCGGAAGCCTCAGCCTTGTCCCAGGGCATTGCTGAAAATGGCACATAAGTAAAAGGTACCCTGTGTTTAGTAAGGTGATCCTGTTACAGGTGCCTAGTGTAGCCCAGAGAAATCCGCCATGGGGTAGGCCTCTCATGTGACCCTTGCTTGGTGCCCAACAACTAGAAAAACAGAGGATGTGATGACTACCCTATCGCTCTACTCTTTTTTGTCCAATAACTTTATTGATTTTACATGCTCAAAAAAAAAAAATACAGTACATTACACACAATCTCTACATACAATCCAGATACAGTTGCAGGGCATGTCAGGCAGCAGAGTGAGATCCCTTGGTGGGGCAGGGGGGAGCAGGGGGGGTTAGTGGGGGAGAGGGGAGACAGCATGGTTGGCAGTGGAGGAGAGCTGGGCACAATGCACAGGTCGGGGGTGGGCAGGGCCTCAGAGGAGGAAGAACAAGGAGCCAGGATAGCGGAGGGGGTCTGCAGCATGCGGGCTCAACAAGGTCCAGGGCGACTCCAAGCGGTGGTTCAGTGAGGGGATCCATGGCTGGAGGGAGTCAGCCCTCACAGGGGCAGAATACAGCTACCTCTGGGGACACTTCCCCCGGGTGGCTGACGGTGCCACCTGTCATGGAGCACAGCGATCGGTCGGAAGGAGAATTGTCAGATGAGGAGGAACAACAAGCGACAGCAGTCCCAACCAGCACAGTGGCGATGGGGTGTACGCCCAGACAGCCTGGTAAGTCAACTGATAATCTTCTTTTGTCCAATGCTTTAAGTGATTTGCTGGGGGTGGTAGCAGCGGGCACAGGGGGGTTGGCGAGGGGGGCCAGCCAGCTCTGGGTCAGAGACACAGCTGAGAGACTTGTTGGTGGGGTTAAAGGCACTGGTGGGTAAGTTTGATCATTGGCAGGATCAGGCCCCCCAGGTGGCCCCGTGGACAGGTATGGGGCAGGAGGTTGTGGAAGTCAGTACAGGGGCATCAAGCACGGTGGCACATGCAGGGCACTGGAGTGGGGCAAAAGGCTCCCGAAAAAGGGGAAAAAGGTAGTTCGGAGCCCGTGACCAGGACGGATGTGGTGAGGATCGCAGAAGCAGCAAGGTGTATGTGTGCTTCGAGGGCCCGCTGGGTGCACACTTGAAGCAGGAGATATGGGACAAGATTCACAAGGGTAAGTATGAGGAGATTTTTTCACTGCTGCCCTTGGAGAAATTCAATCTGGATAGGGTGAAGCCGGACGACTCCGAGAAGGAGGACGAGGAAAAGAGGAGGTATCGACTGATTCTGCAAACTTTTGCGAACTGGCTCCAGGCGTTTGCCATTATGGCTAGTGTGATAGGGAAAAAAAACCCTGAGCATTGCTTGAAGTTATTTTGTTATATGGATGTGATAGGGGAGGCTCACAGGGTGTATGGTGGGTCTTTCTGGTTATGGTATGATGAGCAGTTGTGCCAGTGTAGGGCAGTTCGTCCATCCCTTCTGTGGGATCACGGGGACATAAGCCTCTGGATGCGGCTTATGTCTTCAATGAGGGCCCCATCACAGTTTCTTCAGGGGGGCCAGGAGTACTCATGCCTCAGGACTTTCGGCCGGAAAAAAGTGGGGGGTTTTCTGGCAGTACAATGAAGGTGCCTGCAGATTTGGGGGCTCCTGCAAATTTAAAATGATCCCGATGCTTTAAGAAGGGGAAGCGCTCCGGAGAGCCTGCTCAAAAAAGAGATGACGCCGGTGAAATGGGAAAGGATGCAAGATTTTCTAAATAGATATCCGGACATTCGAAAAAATACCTATGCAAAACCTGGTGGTTTCTCCATTGGGAGTGGTGCCTAAGAAGGAACCAAACAAGTTCCGACTTATTCACCACTTTTCTTTCCCAAAGGGGGGGTCAGTGAAGGATTTCATTGACCCAGAGGCGTGCATTGTGTCTTACACATCATTTGACATGCCAGTGCGGTGGGCCAGAAAATATGGGCAGGGGGCACTGATGATGATGAGGTCGGATATAGAATCTGTGTTCCGATTGCTACCAGTGCACCCAGATAGTTTTCGGCTGTTGGGTTGTTGTTGGCAGGAGCAGTTCTACGTGGACAAATGTTTACCTATGGGGTGCTCCATTTCGTGGGCCATGTTTGAGGCATTTTAGCTCCTTTCTGGAGTGGGTATTTAGGGATGTTTTGGGTCTGGATTCTGTCATTCATTATTTGGATGACTTTCTGTGCATTGGCCCCCCCTGCCTCCGCTGTGTGTGCGATTTTACTGTCGACATTGCAGCACATTGGCAGGTTTGGCGTGCCTTTGGTAGCTGAGAAAAATGAAGGCCCGATGACGGAACTGTGCATAGTTATAGACGCAGTAGCGATGGAGTGCAGACTGCCTAGAGAGAAATTGGAGGATTTGCAAAACGAAATTCGGGGATCCAAGGACTGCGGAAGGTTCAGTTGAGGGTGCTGCAGTCACTACTGGGCAAGTTGAATTTTGCATGTAGGATAATCCCAATGGGGAGAGTGTTCTGCCGACGGCTGTCGGCAGCTACTGCGGGGGTGAAGGCACCTAAGCACTTTGTTAGGCTTAACAAAAAGCACTGGGAGGATCTCAAGGTGTGGCTCACTTTTCTGGAGACTAGGGTTGAGCCGAACCCCCCCCGGTTCGGTTCGCACCAGAACCTGCAAACGGACCGAAAGTTCGCACGAACGTTAGAACCCTATTAATTACAATGGACGCGAACATTCGAAATCTAAAGTGCTAATTATAACAGCCAATATGCATGTTATTGTCCTAAAAAGGGTTTGGGGACCCGGGACATGTATCAATGCAAAAAGAAGTTTTAAAAATTGACGTTTTTTCTGGAGCAGTCATTTTAATGATACATAAAGTGAAATATTACTTTAAATATCGTACCTGGGGGGTGTCTAAAGTAGGCCTGTCCCTGCACAAAATTACATTTGTAAAGGAAAAAAAGCCATTTAAAACTGCTTGCGGCTATTAAAGCATTAATTAAGTAATTATTAAGTAATGTTTTGTCCTGGTATGGAGGAAAATCTTTGAGAAAAAGGACATGGCTACCCCATCACACCCCTACCCCAGCCCATTACCAGCCCCTTTCGGTCTTGTATGGATATTAAGGGGAACCCCGCACCCAAAATATGTTATGTTAATGTTAGGCAGATGCCTGTGTTGCACAAATGAACTACACAACACCAGCAATGAGGGGGTAGATTCAGGTGTATGCTGTGCAGGAGGCACACTACATTGACTGAATATTAGGCAGATGCCTGTGTTACACAAATGAACTACACAACACCAGCAATGAGGGGGGTAGATTCAGGTGTATGCTGTGCAGGATTCACACTACACCCACTGTAATAGTGCTAGGTTAGAAAGCAAAGCAAAGCTGACACTGTCCCTGCCTATCCTGCTCTCTCCCTGAATACTACACTCACTGTAACAGTGGTATCTAAAGAAGCAAAGGAAAGCTGACACTGACCCTGCCTATCCTGCTCTCTCCCTGAACACTACACACACTGTAACAGTGCTATCTAAAGAAGTAAAGCACAGCTGACACTGTCCCTGTCTATCCTTCTCTCTATGAACGCCGCAACACACTACACAAGGCCGCCGCGCTGGCGGCCTTATATAGTGTGGGGCGTGTACTAAACCCCCTGAGCTATAATTGGCCACAGGCATCCAACCTGTGGCCAATTATGTCTCTCCTCGCTTCCGGCGCTGTGATTGGCCAAGCATGCGGGGTCACAGTGCATGCTTGGCCAATCATCAGCCAGCAATGCACTGCGACTGGCGCAGTGCATTGTGGGCCGTTCGTATCACACAAATTTGATGTGAACGGCCCACAAAGTTCTGTTTTTGATGAACGGACAAACGGCCGATGTTCGATTCGAACATGGGTTCAAATCGAATACCGTGCTCATCCCTACTGGAGACATACAATGGCAGATCGGTGTGGATGTCCGGCCCAGTAAGTAACTTGGATGAGGAGTTAGCTATGGATGCAGCGGGATCCACGGGTTACGGGGCCTTCTTTCGGGGTTAGTGGAGTGCGGAGCCTTGGCCTCAGTCCTGGCTTGCTTGGAAACTGGTGCTATTGGAGCTGTTTCCAGTTGTGTTGGCCATGGATTTATGCGGGGAGGCTTGTCGAAACATGAAATTGAGGCTGAATTACGACAACATGGGGGTGATCAACCGCATGTTGGCGCCATCGCCACCTGTAATTGCGCAGGTTGGTTTTGAGGTGTTTCAGTTTAAACATTTTAATTTATGCTGTTCACATTCTGGGAGTGGACAATAATTTGGCTGATGCTCTGTCTCAATTTCAGTGGGACAGGTTCAGAGAGCTGACCCTGGGTGCAGAGAGGGAAGGCATTCCTTGCCTGGTTTGGATTTGGGAGCTGGTATTGGAGTCGCCGTGGGATGGATTCGCCAGTCGGTAAGAGAAGCTATGTGGGCGTATTACATCAAAGTGTGGAAGGAGTGATCATTACTGGTGCAGGAGGCCGGGATTGGGAAGGACAGGGCGGAGGTAAGGTTGCTGGTGTTGTACTTTGTATCCCCGACACATGGAAAGGGGGGATCAGTATCTGTCATAGAGAAAAAGATGGCAGGGCTGTTCTTCCTGTTTAAGTTGATGGGGGGCGAGGATGCCACAAAGAATTTTTGGGTAAGGCAGGCGATAAAAGGTTTTAAGAAAGGGCACAAGGGAGTGGATTCAAGGTGCCCTGTCACGTTTGCCAATCTGCGGTCGATCTGTGGGTTACTGGATGCGGTGTGTACCTCCAAATACAAGGTGCTGCTGTTTAGGGCAGCCTTTTCATTAGCGATTTACGAGGTGTTCCGGATAGGAGAGTTCGTGAGCCCATCAAGGGTCGCAGCTGGAGGGATTTTGGAGCGGGAGATACGTTTGGAAGAGGATAGGGTATGTTGTAGGCTGAGTAAGTCGAAGATAGATCAACAAGGTAGGGGTGTGGATATTTGTCTGTTTACATGCCGGGTTCTGAGGTCTGCCCAGTTGGGGCGGTAAGGGAATTTGCGAAGGTCAGAACAGCTGGGGGAGGGCCATTTCTGAGGCATGTGGATGGGTTCTACTTATCCAGGTTCCAGTTTGTTTCGGTGTTCAGAAAATGTCTGACGATGGCGGGTCTGGACAGGGCGCAGTACGCCTCACACTCCTTCCACATAGGGGCAGCTACCAAAGCTGCCAGGTGTGGGTTGGATGAGGCAGCTGTGCATTGGATTGGAAGGTGGGAATCTAGGAGATTTCGTTCTTATATTAGGCCCCATATGGTGATCGAATACAAAAAAAAGGGGGGGGTGTTTTGTAGCAGGTTGTGAGTTGGGTGTGGGATATGACGGAGTTGTCAGTAAGTTTATGGCATGATGAGTTTTGCTACTTTTCTGTTATCGTCTTGTTTCATATGGAGGTTCCACATGCCTCATCTGGATTTTTGGGCACTCTTATGTGTGTTGGGGGGCCAGGAGAGGAGATGCTAGGCCAGAAGGATAGTGTTAGGTACCTGGTGTTGAAGCCCGACTTGTAGAAGGAGACCTCTCTTACAACGCTGGTTCAGGAGCCACTGGAATGGGAACAGCGGTCTCGAGAGCACAGTGGGTAGGAGTGCCTGCTGGAATAGGGCCGCTGGGACTGATAGCGGAGAAGAGATCCCTCTGGATGGCTGGACGGCTGGAAGTTGATAGAAGAGCTGAGAAATGCAAGCAGCAGCTACAGGAGCCGATGAGAGGAACCACGGGCACAGCAGAACACTGAACAGGCAGCAGGTTGGAGCAGGGTCGGACGGTCCGGGTCAGTAGGCGAGCAGAGAGCAGCAGGCAAGGAAGCGTTGGTAAAACTGGCAGAGGTCGGCAACGGAATCATAGGCAGAAGTGGAAGCAAGGTCAGGCGGGCCGGGTCGGGTTGGAGAAGGCAGAGAAGTCAGACGAAGCTGGGTCGGTAACAATAGCAGATGATCAGGTTCAGGTAGTCAGATACAACAGGAGCTGAGACGAAACAGTGCAGCACCAGCGCACTAGGAGAACCTTTAAGTGTTCAGTGGCGGCAAACAGCGCTATCACGCACACGCGCGTGCCTAATGCACACGCGCACGCCCGCGCACCACTCGCGAACGCCGACGCCTGCCTGTGTGAACACGCTGAGGCTCAGTTTGAGAAGAAGCACGCGTGCGCATGCGTGCACGCAGCTGTGCCTGTCCATTGCTGGTAAGTCCCTGACAGACAGCAGCTGGGTATCTCTAAGAGAGAGGCATATGTGCGTTGGTTGGGTACGCCTGGGATGAAATGGGAAAGATTTGTAAGGGAGGTGGTGAGGTATGCCAGTCTGGATAAACCTCCGGATGTTTTGGTATTGCATGCAGGGGGCAATGACTTGGGGGTACCCCCAACAGGGATCTCATCACCAGCATCAAGTCGGACTTCTTGCAATTACGAGTGACTTTCCCTGATACAGTGTTGCTGTGGTCAGACATAGTGGTATGGACAGTCTGGAGATGGGCCAGGTCAGTGGCGAGTATTCAGAAGACACAGATTCGAGTGAACAAGGTGGTAGGGCAGTTCGTGGTCAAAAATGGAGGCTTGGTGATCAGGCATAAAGAACTGGAGACAAATGTTGGGCTTTACTTGAGGAGGGATGGAGTTCATCTTTCAGATGTGGGGATTGACCTGTGGGCAATGGGTTTACAGGAGGGGATTCAAAGGGCTCTGAGGTTGGGGAGGCACCCTCAAGCGTAAGTTACTTTCAGCTTTGGCAGTGTTGCTTGTTAGTTTCTGACGGTGGCTGTAAAAGTACGTGATGGAAAAGGGGTGGGGAGCTCATCTCAGTATGAGCCCCTCCGGTGTATTCCAGCAAAGGGGCTGGAATTTGGTAATGGCGGTACTGCGGGAAGGTGGGTGTCTCCGAGGAGTTACAACTGGAGGCCTAACAGGTTGTAAAATGGTCCCACAGTGTGTGTTGTTATATTTATATGGTAAAAGGTGGGTCGCCGTCAGACCAATAAACTGGGTAAAATGTTATGTTGTCATGTTATATATTTTATACTGGAGTTTTTTGGTTGAATTGTTTTAATAAAGGCTGTTATGGCCAGTTATACTCCATAAGCAATGTGTGGTCTCAGTTATTTTAGAGGGGGTTTTAAAGGTGAGGGGAGTATAGGTGGATAACAGTCCAGCAGAGGGGGTCATTTGTCCTACACGGGTCAAGTGAGGCACGGACTGAAAGGGATTATAACGGAGGGCCTGGCATGACAGTGTGGAGAATGAGACACATAAGGGTTAATAAGTGAAGGAAGTTGGGTGTGGAAAGGGGAGGGGGATAGGGAACTTTGTAGGATGGGAGTGGTTTTTATTTAAGAGGAAGGAGGAGCCCAGGGAGCAGTCGGAGAAGGAAGTTTACAGGAGGAGGCAGTTTTCCCACCTTCCCTCCCTTGTGTTTTCATATGTGTTATGTGCGGGTCAGTTTTCGTGGGTTTGTCGTGTTTTTCTTTCTTTCTTTCAGATGGATGACAGTCGGCATAACAGCACGGATGCGGTTAATGGTTGTGGCAGTGTTGCTTGTTGGTCTCTGACGGTGGTGGTAAACGTACGTGATGGAAAAGGGGTGGGGGGCTCATCTCAGTATGAGCCGCTCCAGTGTATTCCAGCAAGGGGGCTGGAATTCGGTAATGGTGGCACTGCGGGAAGATGGTGTCTCCGAGCGGTTACAGCTGGAGGCCTAACAGGTTGTAAAATGGTTCTGCAGTGTGTGGTGATATATTTATATGGTAAAAGGTGGGTCGCCATCAGAGACAAATAAACGGTAAAATGTTATGTAGTTTCATGATATATATTTTATACTGGCGTTATTTGGTTGAATTGTTTTAATAAAGGCTGTTATAGCCAGTTATACTCCATAAGCAATGTGTGGTCTCAGTTATTTTAGAGAGGGTTTTAAAGGTGAGGGAAGTATAGGTGGATAACAGTCTAGCAGAGGGGGTCATTTGTCCTACACGAGTCACTCGCCCCTCTAAGCCCAGGCTAACTATAGTCATCCTTTCATATCCGGGCCAAAATCAGCCAGCCACCTTCTGTATATACCATATAATCTCAAACTTCCCTGGACAGTCTCAGTGCAAAAACACATATTTCTCTAACAGACTTTCCCTAATTTGTATTTTGCCCTCCTCTACTGTTGGGGCATATACTGAAATACATTTTAGAGCTATTAACTTACGCACATGGAACAGGCTTCTCAATATTTTAATATAATCACCACTCAAGATCCCCTAATTGTTCCATCATATTTAGCAAGCACAAACCTGGATCTAGCAGCAACTCCATTCCTAACAAGCTATTAATAGTCTGATAACCTTGCCAATATCTATGAACTTTGGGACACTTCCATAACATATGAATGAGGTTCGCCCTTGCATCAAAGACAGATAGCGGAGTTCCTACGTTTGCATTTAAAAAAATTCTCAGGAGTCTGATACACCCTGTGTAAGATGAATAGTTGCATTAGCTTTTGTGTGGTAGGTGAAGATACATCAGGGAATGTAGATAAGGCCATTGACCATTGGTCATCTGATATTGGACTCAAATCCCATGCCCACTGATCCCTTGATGGTATAACTACCAAATCTTGAAATTGTATATATAGTGCTCCATACAGTTGTGATATAAGACCTTTCTTATGTATCCTAGAATCTAATAGGGAGATTATTATTGACTTATTTAAACTTAATTTTAAATCACAAGAGCGGGACTGAGCTTTTATAGCATGTCTAAGCTGGAGGTATTGAAAAAAAACAATTCTTCAGGATTTCATATTCTTCCATTATTTGGGTAAAAGATATTTTAAAGTATCCCCTGAAATGTTTGGTTCAGGTACCTTACCCCCTGTTTTTGCCACAGATCTAATCCTTCCAGTTTTCCCAGTTCCTCATATTCTAAATTTCCCCATATTGGGGTATAGGATGTATATCCCTTTATATTGGTGATATTTTTCATTTCTTGCCATACTCTATCAAACTATTTGCCCATAATAAACCCTTTTCCCCTTCAAAAATTGCCTGTCTCTAATAAAGAAACGAGTGTGTATTCCCTACATAACGGCAACAGCAGACCCTGTATAGGGTCAGACTTCGATATTTCCATCCAGCCAGAAAACTGCTGTAATTACGAGGCTAGAAAGTAACTTTTTATATAAAGAATAGCAAGCCCTCCTGCATCTTTTGCTAGCATTAGAGAGTTTCATTTTATACGACATTTTATTCTAGGAAAAGAGATTCTAACCTCCAGAACCAATGCGATGTAATCCAAATGGGAATTATGAAGGATATAAAGTAGCTGCAGGGTCCAGACAGGGCCAGATTAACATAGGAACTAATGGAGCTGTAGCTCCAGGCCCCTTATCCTAAGATATGCCCAATAAAAACAAAACACTAAAAAATCCCACCCCCCCCCCCCAAAAAAAACTGATTGACTTTGAGGGTCATGGCTCGGTGACCAGGGGTCACATAGAGCCCAAAGTTTAAACACAAGCTGGCACTCTCTGTTTGCAGCAGACTGAGAGGATGAGCTCACAGTGCCTCTTCTCACTTCTAATTAGAGGCACTGCGCACAATGGACAGCATGTGAAAAAAAAAGGAGGCGGCAGTAGCACCTCATGAATGCCTATCAGCTGCTGCTATACCAGTCGGTGAAAAGCAATACACCACAGATCACTTTTCAGAGCATTACCGCAAATGTGAAAGAAACTTGAAACACGTCATCCATTTCACACTGCTCACCAACCAGGTCACTCCCCAGCCACTTCCCATGTTAGCCACCTCCCTTCAGCTTATATCACACGTGACCATTTCCCAACCTGCAGATGACAGACCCTACTCCAAAAGATGTTACTCCCCCCACCCACTGATTGATATCCCTCAAAAACCACCTCACACCCCCCTGCTGACAGACCTCTCTCCCCAACCTGTCCCCACACACCCTCTTACCTGCTGACCTGTGGATGGGAGAATCACTCCTGCAGTGTTATTGTGTCTGCCAGTGGGGAGCCTTCCCAACCCACAGAATACAATGATCAATATTGCTAACTATAGCTGGCAGCACTGATTGTTTTGGGAAAAACCTGACAGGCTGGTTGTACTCAAGTCGATTAATAGATTGACTTGTGTACAACTAGCTAGCCCATACATAGATTGACTATAGCTGGTCTCTGTTTAATTGGCTTAATTTTAATTCATGTATGGCCCTTTTAACCACTACACAATCCCTAAACATCCTTCCACAAAACTTTAAAATTGTATCCTTCATCCTCCTCACCTGTACATAGTGCCCACTGTCATACCCTTCACACTCCCCTCCTGTACATACTGCTCACTGTCATACCCCTCACACTCCTCTTCTATACATAGTGCCCACTGTCATACCCCCCACATTACACTCCTGTACATACTGCCCACTGTCATATCCTCCACATTCCTCTCCTGTACATACTGATCACTGTCATACCCTCCACACTCCTTTCCTATACATAGTGCCCACTGTCATACCCTCCACACTCCTCTCCTATACATAGTGCCCACTGTCATACCCTCCACACTCCTCTCCTACACATAGTGTCCACTGTCATACCCTCCACATTCCTCTCCTGTACATACTGCTCACTGTCATACCCTCCACACTCCTTTCCTGTATATACTGTCCACTGTCTTACGCTCCACACTCGTCTCCTGTACATACTGCTCACTGTCATACCCTCCACACTCCTCTCCTGTACATACTGCTCACTGTCATACCCTCCACACTCCTCTCCTGTACATACTGCTCACTGTCACACCCTTCACACTCCTCTCCTGTACATACTTCCCACTGTCATATCCTCCACACTCCTCTCCTGTACATACTAATCACTGTCATACCTTCCACACTCCTCTCCTACACATAGTGCCCACTGTCATACCCTCCACTTTCCTCTCCTGTACATACTGCTCACTGTCATACCCTCCACACTCCTCTCCTGTACACACTGCCCACTATCATATCCTCCACACTCCTCTCCTGTACATACTGCCCACAGTCTTACCCTCTACACTCATCTCCTGTACATACTGCTCAGTATCATACCCTCCAAACTCCTCTCCTGTACATACTGCAAACTGTCATACCCTCCACACTCCTCCCCTGTACATACTGCCAACTGTCTTTCTCTCCACCCTCCTCTCCTGTACATACTGCCCTCATAATTCCTTCCACACGCCTCTCCTGTACATACTGCCCCCATCATACCCTCCACTCTCCTCTTCTGTATATACTTCCTACTGGCATACCCTTAACACTCCTCTCCTGTACATAGTGCCCACTGTCAACCCTCCACACTCCTCTCCTGTACATACTGCCCACTTTTTTTTGTTTTTTTGGGGGGTTTTTGTGATTTTTTTTGTGTTTTGTTTTTATTGGGCCTATCTTAAGATAAGGGGCTCCATACCTCCCACATGCCTCTCCTCTACATAATGCCCACTGCTATACCCTCCACACTCCTCTCCTGTACATAGGGCCCACTGTTATGCCCTCCAAATTCCTCTCCCTCACCTGCCCATACTTCCCACTTTTATACCATCCATACTCCTCCCCTATGCCTCTTACCGACAAAAACAGTTCTTTAAAATTATATTGAATATCCTCATTGTTACCAGCTCTAGAAAAGGCACACTTGTGTTAGTTCAACTAAAGGAAATCTTCTCAGTCCTCATATTTGTTCTGCCAAAAAACAGCATGGGGTTCCTCCCCTAATTCATACCAGGTCCTTCAAGTCTGGTATAAATTTTAACGGAGACCCCATGAAAAGATTAACAAAATAATGGCATGGGGTCCACCCAAATTTCTATATTAAATCCTTTGGGCTTGAATTGGGCACAGCAAGAGCCAATCAGCGAGTCCGGCAGAATTGATGTCTGCCAGGGCCTGCAGATCGTTCGAGAGAAAGTCAGAACAATGGTCTGTCTATTGAAACAAGGCAGACCACTGTTCTGTGAGAAGGGAATGTGCTGATCCTGTGTTTCTGCTAAGCAGGAACAGGGATCTTTACATTCCCCCAGTGAAAGCACATCCTCCTACAGTTATTAATCACTCCCAAGGAACACATTTAACCCTTTGATCGCCCCTGATGTTAACACCTTCCCAGTCAGTGTCATTACTACTTTAATGTCGCTTACACACGATCAAAATTTTGGTCGGAAAAAGCTCTGTTGTTTTTCCCAAAGGAAATCCGACGGGATTTCACTCAAGCTGTCGTGTATACACACGGTCACATCAAATTCCAACCGTCAAGAGCGCGGTGGCATACAACACGTATGACGGGACTAGAAAAAGGAAGTTCAATACCCAGTAGCCAATAGCTTCCATCTCGTAGTTGAATCTGAGCATGCGTGAGTTTTTGAGCATTGGAATTGCATACACACAAATGGAATTTCTGATAGAAAGTTTTTTCTTCGGAAAAATTGAGAACATGCTCTCAAATTTTTGCTGGCGGGAATTCAGCCAGCTAAATTCCGATGGAGCATACACACGGTCGCATTTTCCGATGAAAAGCTCTCATCTGTCTTTTGCTAGCCGAAATTCCGATTGTGTGTACGTGGCATCACAGTGCATATTTTTTAGCATTGATCACTTTAATAGTGTCACTGGTCCCCAAAAAGTGTCAAAAGTGTCAGTTAGGTGTTCGATTTGACCGCTGCAAATCGAACACCTAACTATCACTTTTGACACTTTTTGAATGGTAGCTGATTGCCGCCATTACTAGTAATAAAATAAAATAACTAAAAATATCCCTGTCAGTGGGGGCTGCTGAGAGGTCATGAAATATAGTGGGGGTAGACCTGAAAGGTGAGGAGGAGCTGAATTGCATCCCCTTTTGTGTGGCTTTCAGGTGCTCTTGCCAACGGCCTGAGTGGTTGGAGGTGGTACCCAAATGGCTGATGTTTTTGCCACACTTGATCTGCTTGAGGCAAAGTTTGCAAACTGCCACAGTGCGATTGGCTGCACATGTGCTAAAATAGGTCCAGATAGCTGAGCTGTGGGAAGTGGGCCGGGAGATAACATCTCAACAATGTGATGGAATAGGGTGGCTGCTCTCTACACTTCCTTGATGGCTGCCTCGTTGGAGTTGTGCCTCACCCTCACTTTTCTCCTCTGCTCTATCTAACACCCAAGTCACATCAGTGACCTCATCGTCATCATCCCCTCTATCCTCACCATCACTGGAGCCAACTTGGCAATACGCTGTGGCCAGGGGAACATGACTGCCAATTTGTTGTTCACCAGTGTTCTCCCCTCTCTGTAGGCTCAGGTTCCTACCTTCCTCAACCTCAGAACCAACATCAGAATCAAGTAATGCTTGTGCATGGGCAAGAAGAAAGTGTCTAACACTGTGTTCAAATAACTCTGCTGACCTCTTCATGCATGATGCTGAGGCTATGGCAGAAGTGGCTGTGGACAAGGAGGCAGAATAAGCTGCTCTGGCAGCTGCAATTGACTGCGCACTAGTCTATGCTTGGGTGATAGAGCATGAGGATGGTTTAGGTAGCCAGTCCACTACCTCCTCTGCATGCTGTGGCTGTATAGCATGGGCAACAGCACTTAACAGAGGAAATGGTGCCCTGCCTGAGCAGAGACCAGGTCCACCTTTGCCTGTGGACACAGATGCTGCTGGCCCTCTCACAGTGCCATGGAAATATCTGCCTCTCCTTGTTGGCCTCCCAGACATGATAGGGGGGGGGGGGGGGGCTTATAACTGATATGTAATAGAGGCAGGGAAATGTGTACTTGGATGCATTGTAATCAATGGAAAGTGGTGTATGGTGCACTTTAACTTAAGTAATCACTGCACAGACACACTCCACTAAAACACTACAATATACTGCAGTAAGACTGCACTGAGGCACTTCAATATACTGTGGTAAAAGTGCACTAACACATTTCAATATACTGCATTAAAGGTTCCCTGACGCACAGTAATATACTGCAGTAAAAGCGCACTAACACACTTCAATATACCGCAGTAAAAGGGCTCTAACGCACACTTCAAGATATTGCAGTAAAAGTGCCCTGACACTTCAATATACTGCAGTAAAAGTGCACTAATGCACTTCAGTATACTGCAGTAAAAGTGTACTAACGCACTTCAATATATTGCAGTAAAAGTGTACTAATGCACTTTAATATACTGCAGTAAAAGTGCCCTGATGCATTACCCCCCCCCCCCCCCAAGTAACCATCTATTGGTCACCTCTGCACACCACTTTGCTTACCTCTGTATCCCCCTCCATCCAAAGCTTACCTCTGTACCCCCCTCCATCCACAGCTCACCTCCGTACCCCTCTCCATCCACAGCTCACCTCTGTACCCCCTCCATCCACAGCTCACCTCTGTACCCCTCCATCCACAGCTCCCCTCTCTACCCCCCTCCATTCACAGTTCACCTCTGTACCACCCCCCCATCCACAGTTCACCTCTGTTTCCCCCATCCACCTTCACCTCTGTATCCTCCCATCCACAGCTTACCTCTGTACCCCTCTATCCACAGCTCACTTCTCTATCCCTGTCCTAATTCACCTCTGTATCCACTGTCCATCTCTGAACCCCGTCCACCTCTGTACCCCATCCACGTTCACCTATGTATCCCCCCATCCACAGCTCACCTCTGTACCCCCCATACACATTCCACTCTGTAACCTTCCATCCACCTCTGTACCCCCGCCTACCTCTGTACCCCCCCATCCATGATCACCTCCGTGTCCTCCTAACCACTTCTGTGCCCCCGTCCACCTCTATATCCCCCCTTCCACATTCACCCCTGTATCTCCATCCACCTCTGTACCCCCCATGTCCACCTCTGCACCCCCCTCCCATACACATTCACCTCTGTATCCTTCTATCCACCTCTGTACCCCCCATGTCCACCTTTGTACCCCCATGTTCACCTTTGTACCCCCCATCTACGTTCACCTATATACCCCACATCTACGTCCACCTCTGTACTCCCCATCCACCTCTGTACCCCCCTCCTCCACCACACCTCTGCACCCCCAATTCTCTGCACATGTGCATCCCCTTCCCCTTCTCTCCACAGTAATCTTTTTCACCTGATGACACCGTGGTGCAACACATTCTCCACCTATCAGATCCATAGCATACAGCCAGAACACTTCACAGGTCTGTCAGGCGGGGATGCGGGTGGGAGGAACACGGAGCACCGCTCTGCCATTCCCTGTCACTCCGGTCCGCAACTCCTGAAAGGGAAAAGTGGGATGACCTGGCTCAAGCACCTGAAGCTCGGTCCCTTGTCAAATTGTGGCTGCAGCTTGGGACAGCGGGAGGTGGGAGTTGGCTGCACCCACTAATCCAGGAAAACTGTGGGCAGATCTGGGCTTACATGGCAGCTGCTTTGGGCCCCACAGTGATGACAGGACCCAGGGCAGCTGCCCCTTTTGCCCTGCGTTAAAGACAGCCGTGGCTACACTATCACTATATTCACACTAGCACACTAACTCGCTAGTATCAATGAACAGAGCTCTGTTTTATCTATCTCCACCCTAATATCACACTTGTAATGGCTGCTCTGGGAAGGAACCTTTTATAGTGTGGAGTGAGTCTGTGAGCAATGAGCCATGATTGGACACAGTCATGATTATTTTCTCCAATCATGGCTCTGACAGTGTTCTGTTCCCTAACTGGGCAAAGCCTTAATTTCTTCAGTCAATCAAAGCTTCAAATGCACTGTGCGGTGCCCTGTGCATTGTGGGGCATTCGGCGGGCCAGACAAATGGTTGAATGCCCCGACAATTTGGGTTTTTGCCAAAGGGGCCAACAACCAATGTTCGAGCCAAACTTATGCCCAACCATTTACCCAAGACAGCTCTTGATGTATAACTCCACCTACATAAGATAACTCATTGGTGGCACTATAAAGGTCAGCATCCCATTTTTTCCAGCTTTTATGTGTCCCATCAAGGAAATCTAATGTCCAGTATCTCTGGTCCAACTACTGGGCACAGATCACTAACTGTGCAATGTGGCCATGTGCCCCTTGATGGATTCTCTATAACACCAAACTTATTAAAAGAAAGGGATCTCAATGCAAATAATCATATCAGGTATATATGACACTAAGAGGCATCATTCCTACAATTTAGCACAAATTGAGGAAGATATTATCCAACACAGGGGACTTTAAGTATGCCCAATCAATGCTATACACATATTTAAAAGCCACAAACACAAATTAAAAGAAAAAGAAAAAAAAACTTTTATTACAAATACAAAAGTTAAAAGTTATACATCATGGGGTAGCAAGTTTGACAGATTGTACATCTGAAGAAAGCTTGGTACTCAACGAAGTGTGTCAGTAAACACGTTTCGTGGGACTTCTGCTTCATCAGGACTGCTGTTAAATCTTTCTCATATAGTTCTATACAATAGAGAAGAACAATCTAGAAAAAAAAACAATAAAAATTACAATATAGATAAAACGCAAAACAAGGGAAAAAGAAGAAAGAATATCTATAGTATGAAGAGCAGTAGCACCATAGCAAAGCATATAAACAATGGACCACACTAGCCAAACAAGGTAGAATTTTGGGCTAGAATTTCCGATCTGACCCTCTGATCCATTTGTAGTAAAACAGCTCTACTTGAAACTGGATTTTCAGACTTTGGTAGACCCACTCGGTACAGATTCCTCAGACATTAACTGGCAGATATGTGCTATATTATGGAACAAGTAAAGAATTGCTCTAATAATATATCCAAACAGGGACCATGAAGTCATTCTTGGCATGGATTCCCTATATCATTAATAGGACAGCTCTCCATCTCCAATTATTGGACTGGATGGACCAGTTCTGGCTCTGAAACCAGATGACTATGACACAATTACATGGGTGGAGTCTTTTAAGGAGAAGATAAACAGATATTTAAATATAGATATGCCGGTGTAGTTTCAGCTCTATTCAAACGCTGTTGTCTTCCTTTTAATAGCTCTTTGCTCATGTTGTGACACAAATGCTGACATAATATTTGAATGCCAATATTGTAAACATTAGTCTTACCATGTGGTTAGCTGTTTTTGAAGCTACAACGTATGGCCCAGGGTATCAATTCACAAGCATTTGCAATTAGAAGATACTGAAAATAATACAGGGTTAGGGAACTATGATGAGTCAAAAGATTTAAACTCAGCAGAATGGGTGTGATTAATTCTTTGAAGAATTGCAGGGGAATCTTCAGTTTCAATAGGGACCCATTCCTAAGGGTTAAATCAGGGCAGGGCAGTGACTACCATATTTTAAGTAATCCGAGCACGTGTAGAACAGAAGGCAGAATTCTCTTTTATGATTATATGTAGTAAAGAAAATAATTACACATCTTGCATAAAGAGCATTTATTTGACTCACCATTTCCATCCACATAGGTTCATTAAGGAATAATAAAGGCATGGGTCAGCATGCTGTATGTGCCCATGTATAAGCATTTTCCATCTTATGAATATGTATTTTGTTTACACATCCATGCAATATTACAGAGCTCATTCGTACCTTTCTTATTGTTTGTCATCTCTCCCTACTCCTTATTCTAAATTCTAAAATGGATATTCTGTTAAAGATCAGAAACTCAATATTTTGATGAATTACAGCTGTAGTTTGAAAATGTATAATATTCTCTGGATATATGGCTTCCATACATTTTGGACCAAACATAAATAAATAAATAGAATAGAAGGAAGAGGTAGTAGTGGGTGAGAATCAGAATCATAAGAGAAGAAATTAGTCCAGGAATCGGCTATATAAATAAAAGCAGGTATCACATCTTACTTTATCTCACTCATCAATATTTTTTTTGCTGCAAATGTGATATCTAAAAGGTCAGATCATATAAATCATATTTCATGTTCGGTTGGATGCCAATAGGCTGGATCACCCACTACCTTTCTTATATGTTGGAGACCCCAGCAATGAAAATGGATTGTTATCCATAAAATGGAACAACTTTCAAGCACGGTGGCCCTTTTGGCACACCCCAGTCCAACATCCTTTGATCTGAAAATTTTCTAATAGTTAATGGGATCATATCAACAATAATTTTCGACTATGTTGACAAAATTAATTGAAGGAGCAGAATGAAATTTATCTTCTTTAACTATTAAAATTCTAAAAGTAAATATGTTTTTTGAGAAATTCCATACATTTCAAAATTGAACGTTAATGCAAACAAATTTTTGAAGTACCCTTGAGCGAAATTTGTCAAGTTTTTGATTGCATTATCGAATGTACTGATGAGATTTTCCATATGAACGCTTGTATGAAAATCTACCAGTGTATGACAAACTTAAGGTGAGAATTCACCTCACTGCAGAGGGATTTCCTTTCATTTTTTGTTATGTCTTCAGTGCAGGGAGTGAAGAGAAATGTCCCAAATGTATCAGACGGCAAAAGAACACTTTTTCTTCCCTTCCTTCCTACAGTGATAAAAAAAAGGTTTTCCCTTACATACACTTTAGGAAGAAGAAAAAATGTAGTATTGAGTTTCATAGTTGTGAAGAATGGCAGTATTATTATGACATAACCAGAAATATTATTCATTGTGGATGACCTTCTCCATATGAACTGACAAAAGAATCTGTAAACTATCATCCTGGTAGCCAAAAACAAAGCAGGTCACTTTACAGTACATATAAAAATAGTATTTACACTTTACACGGCCATAATTTATGTACTTAGACAGCAACCATACTTGACATTTGTCATTTATTTCTATGGGCAGAACTGAGTTTTGAGAAACGGGCTGTATATGTATTTACCTCTTAAAGCTTCTCTGACTTAGCCATGACTGCTTTCACAATAAGAGTCCCAAATGTGATCTTATAAGCAGAGTGACATGTGGACTACACTGAAGACATTAGTGAAAAAGCCAATGATGTCATCCATTATATCTCTCATACAGGTGGGAAAAGGGACAGAAAAGCTGAGAGGGAGCAACGATGAGTGTGAAGCTTAAGCCAGCTACATGGATCAAAATGCAGTCAATTCAGCAGGGACCAGATTCATTTCAATCCTGTATGGGCACCCTAGTTATACAGAAGTTGATCTACCAATTGACTTTTGTACAACCAGCCTGTGGTTTCTTTTCAATTGATCAGTGCCACTGGCTATTATCTTCCCCTATCAGAACACAATAGCACAGTGGGAGGATTTCCCCAAACACATTGAATGTGTGTGTAAGGCTAAGGCGATAGGTTGGCTGTCACATCCTTTATATTTTCCCTTTCTCGTTGGGCACCAAGCGAGGGTCATATGAGAGGCCTACACCAGGCTGTTTCCTTTGGGCTATAACAGGTGTTGAATGGGGTGACTAACCCTTGCATGTGAGAAAACACTTTGCCAAAGGCACGCTCACTAATGCCCGGGACCAGGCAGGAGCCGCAGTCATGTGAAGAGTCATGCATTAAAGTGGCCTCCCAACTTTTCATTTTTAACTCTTGAAGCTGCTTCTTCCCATGTTCTACAGACTTGTACTGATGTATGTGTTGCATTTGGAGAGACAGGGTGAGCCTCTGCCCGCTTCACCATTGAGCTTACCTGTGTTACCTCACTCCAGGTAACAGAATGGGGTTCTGCCGAGCACATAGTACAGACTTCATAGTGCTTTCACTCAACTCTTTTCTTCCCATAGCTAGTGACCAGGACATAGATCTCTGTAATGCTAGTCCACTACCAGTGACCGGCAGAGATGGATAGCTAGGGAGGGAGTCAAAGCACCGACCACCTTGCTACCAGGGAACTGTAACCTAACCAGGTACCACACCAACAACTGGTTGCTGTTTCTCCTTGCGCTTACACATTACAACTACCTCTTCCTTCTTGTCTTGTTGAATGAACCTTTGACAAAAAGATTTTACATTTACCCCATATTGTGGTTATGGACCCAAGTACTTTAGTAATACTCCAAGACCTCCCATTCGCCCCTTTGAATAACTTCAGACCAGGCTCTGAGCAGTTGAATCAACTTATTCTGTAAACTGGACACAACATGTATGACATGCAATAACATCCTGTTACTAACTAAACCTAACTGTGGCTGCCACATGTTACCTGCACAGGTGAAGTCTCTTGAGAAAAGCCCATTCTTGTCAAAGCACGTACAGAGAAGTCCATGTTCCTAGGTTCTTCTGGTAAACTAAGTTGGCATTCCAGAGCAGACCACAGGTCTCAGTAAGTCTCTAGTTGCATATTTTCCTGTGCATTTCTCCAAGTGTTCCCCAGAGCCCCTTTAGGATCTAGGCCTCTTCCCTTTTCTAGAGCATTGGAAGGTGGCTGGACCCCAGCTAAAGCCCGTGAATACACTGAGAAAAACATTAACCCTTTCCCCCTGGTCTGTGCAGCTGGTTGCTAACTAAATACACAGTAGGCCACTTGCCTACATGTGGATGAGAGATTGGGATCATTTTATTTTGTTCAACTTGCTGGTTGACGGGAAAAAAATGATGAATGTATGGGCTGCCTTACTCCCTGGGGATGATCAAATAACCATCAATTTATTAGACTACTCTATGGGTCCTTCACTAAATACTATTTTCTGAATGTAAGGCAGGCTATGCATCATTAATTTGTTTTGTTCATCCAGTGGGTGAAAATGAGCTGATTTCCCCATTCACAGTTTCAATCCTTCCCCGAAAACATAATAAAATTATCAGCATTATGGGTTATAGTCGGCAGCAATGATCGTTTGGGAAAAACCCAACAGGCTGGTTGTACACAGGGTCCCGTGACCTGGCTCTATGGCTAGCTGTTGTGCTATCGCTGGGTGTTTGGTATGCTCCTGTACCTTTAAGGAAGGGTGGGCTCCCCTTCAGTCCACCCGCTCTCATTTATCCATCAGAATGCATGTGCCTCCACTGTGGAGACACTTATATTTTAGTGTTAGAACCACAGACACCAGGGTGCCGTGGCTCACGCATGCGTTTGCAAATGCGTGCGGACAAAACACCTGTTTTTTAACGCATACTGTTAGACAGGTCAATTTGGTTGTCTGCAAGCTGGTGATAAGTAGGCTTTGGTTTTTTTCCTGGGAATTCCCCAGACATTGTTGTTAACTGTTTTAGCCTTCCAATGCTGCTTACTGCGATAGCCAGCTATAGATGAGGGTGATGGCAAGTTTTTGTTATTATGTGGTTGTACACAAGTTGATTGATAGACTGACTTGTGTACAACCAGCAAGCCCATACATGGATGGAAATTCGACAGGTCCCTGCTGAACTGACCACATTTCGATCAATGTGTGGCCAGCTTAATTCTGTGTACCAGTCTGAAGGTAAATCTGTGTACTGTTGTATAGTGATCATGTCTGCCTGCTTATGACAGTAATACAGTTTCAATAAAAGTAAGATAAACATTAGAAATTTATTTTAAAAGAGAAAACACAGACACATGCTTTTACATAACAAGCAGGAGGAAATTTCCCACATTGGCTATTGTATTCAGACAGCAAAGGTACCTGTGCCTGTCAGAATAACCGAACATCGGCTACATCTGATTTGATGCAGCCGCTGTTTGGCTAACAATTTTCTGCCTGGCTACTTTAAAATTTACAGTGGTGTGAAAAAGTGTTTGCCCCCTTCCTCATTTCCTGTTCCTTTGCATGTTTGTCACACTTAAGTGTTTCGGAACATCAAACCAATTTAACCAGTTGCCGACCGCCGCACGCCGATGTACGTCGGTACAATGGCACGGGCAGGCATAAGGACATACATGTACGTCCCTTGCCTCCCGCGGGTCGGGGGCCCGATCGGGCCCCCGCCCGGTGCCTGCGGCGGTCGGTATTCGTACGGGAGCGATCCCGGACGAGGGGACGGCCATTCATTCATGGCCACCCCCTCGCGATCGCTCCCGACGAATAGAAATCCCCGGTGACATCACTTCCTCTCCTGTAATGTAAACACAGGAGAGGAAGTGATGTATTCTCTCCTCCGTGTCGGTATTTTTCGTTCCGACACGGAGGAGAGCGGATCAGTAAGTTGCACCAACACTCTACACACACAGTAGAACATGCCAGGCACACTCACACCCCCCCTTTACCCCCCGATCACCCCCCCAATTACCCCTGCCCCCCAGTCACAGTGACACCAATGTCATTTTTTTTTTTTTTTTTTTTTTTTTTGCATTGGTGTCATTTGTGACTGTAATAACTGTTAGGGCAGTTAGAGTTAGCCCCCTTTAGTTCTAATGTACCCCCCTAACCCCCCCAATAAAGGTTTAACCCCGTGATCACCCCCCGTCGCCAGTGTCACTAAGGCTGGGTTCACATTGCAGCGGTTTATGAGAACGAATGTGATTCGCACCGCACTGCAGTGCAAATCACATCCGATCTCTGTGCGATTCGAGTTCAGCCATTCGCCGCACCCGCCACACCCGCCGCACCCGCCGCAAATTCGCACGGGACCCTTTTTTTGGCCCGCAGCAGAATCGGATCGCATGGGTGTTCACACCATGCGATCCGAGTTTGCAGATCGCACTGCGATATGCGAACTGATCTGGGGGTGTCAGTAACATTTCACTGACACTCCCAGCAGTTCGCATAGGGCAGTGTGAACTGCCGCCGGGAGGCATGCGATGCGGGAACCCGCCGCGCATTCGTGGCGTTTCCGCATCGCTCCAGTGTGAACCCAGCCTAATAAGCGATCATTTTTCTGATCGCCGTATTAGTGTCACAGGTGACGCTAGTTAGGCAGGTAGGTATTTAGGTTCGCCGCAGCTTTTTATAGCGCCAGGGACCCCCATATACTACCGCATAAAGCCCCCTGATTGCCCCCTAGTTAACCCTTTCACCTGTGATCACCATATAACTGTTACAGGTGACGCTGGTTGGTTAGTTATTTTTTTATAGTTTCAGGGCACCCGCCATTTATTACCTAATAAAGGTTTAACCCCCTGATCACCCGGCGGGTGTCATTTGTGACTAATAACTGTTAGGGCAGTTAGGGTTAGCCCCCTTTAGTTCTAAGGTACCCCCCTAACCCCCCCAATAAAGGTTTAACCCCGTGATCACCCCCCGTCGCCAGTGTCACTAAGGCTGGGTTCACATTGCAGCGGTTTGAGAACGGATGTGATTCGCACCGCACTGCAGTGCAAATCACATCCGATCTCTGTGCGATTCGAGTTCAGCCATTCGCCGCACCCGCCGCACCCGCCGCAAATTCGCACGGGACCCTTTTTTTGGCCCGCAGCAGAATCGGATCGCATGGGTGTTCACACCATGCGATCCGAGTTTGCAGATCGCACTGCGATATGCGAACTGATCTGGGGGTGTCAGTAACATTTCACTGACACTCCCAGCAGTTCGCATAGGGCAGTGTGAACTGCCGCCGGGAGGCATGCGATGCGGGAACCCGCCGCGCATTCGTGGCGTTCCCGCATCGCTCCAGTGTGAACCCAGCCTAATAAGCGATCGTTTTTCTGATCGCTGTATTAGTGTCACAGGTGACGCTAGTTAGGCAGGTAGGTATTTAGGTTCGCCGCAGCTTTTTATAGCGCCAGGGACCCCCATATACTACCGCATAAAGCCCCCTGATTGCCCCCTAGTTAACCCTTTCACCAGTGATCACCATATAACTGTTACAGGTGACGCTGATTGGTTAGTTATTTTTTTTATAGTTTCAGGGCACCCGCCATTTATTACCTAGTCTCACTAGTGTACCCCTAAATTTAGGGGTGTCTACTTTCCAAAATGGGGTCATTTGGGGGGGGTTTGTGCCATCTTGGCATTTTATGGCCTTCAAAACTGTAACGCCCTTAGAAAGCCTGAAGGCGGTGCTTGGTTTTCGGGGCCCCGTACGCGGCTAGGCTCCCAAAAAGTCCCACATATGTGGTATCCCCGTACTCAGGAGAAGCAGCAGAATTTATTTTGGGGTGTCATTTCACATATGCCCATGGCATGCGTGAGCAATATATCATTTAGTGACAACTTTGTGAAAAAAAAAAAAAAAAAAAAAAAGTTTGTAATTTTCCCGCAACTTGTGGCAAAATATAAAATATTCCATGGACTCAACATGCCTCTCAGCAAATAGCTTGGGGTGTCTACTTTCTAAAATGGGGTCATTTGTGGGGGTTTTGTGCCATCTTGGCATTTTATGGCCTTCAAAACTGTAATAGGTAGTGAGAAGTGAACTCAAAAATTTACGCCCTTAGAAAGCCTGAAGGCGGTGCTTGGTTTACGGGGCCCCGTACGCGGCTAGGCTCCCAAAAAGTCCCACATATGTGGTATCCCCGTACTCAGGAGAAGCAGCAGAATTTATTTTGGGGTGTCATTTCACATATGCCCATGGCATGTGTGAGCAATATATCATTTAGTGACAACTTTGTGAAAAAAAAAAAAAAAAAAAAAAAGTTTGTAATTTTCCCGCAACTTGTGGCAAAATATAAAATATTCCATGAACTCAACATGCCTCTCAGCAAATAGCTTGGGGTGTCTACTTTCTAAAATGGGGTCATTTGTGGGGGTTTTGTGCCATCTTGGCATTTTATGGCCTTCAAAACTGTAATAGGTAGTGAGAAGTGAACTCAAAAATGTACGCCCTTAGAAAGCCTGAAGGCGGTGCTTGGTTTTCGGGGCCCCGTACGCGGCTAGGCTCCCAAAAAGTCCCACATATGTGGTATCCCCGTACTCAGGAGAAGCAGCAGAATTTATTTTGGGGTGTCATTTCACATACGCCCATAGCATGTGTGAGCAATATATCATTTAGTGACAACTTTGTGTAAAAAAAAAAAAAAAATTTTTTTTTTGTCATTATTCAATCGCTTGAGGCAAAAAAATAAAATATTCAATGGGCTCAACATGCCTCTTATCAATTTCCTTAGGGGGTCTACTTTCCAAAATGGGGTCATTTGGGGGGGTTTTGTACTGCCCTGCCATTTTAGCACCTCAAGAAATGAGATAGGCAGTCGTAAACTAAAAGCTGCGTAAATTCCAGAAAACGTACCTTAGTTTGTAGATGTGACAACTTTTGCGCAAACCAATAAATATACAATTATTGACTTTTTTTTTACCAAAGACATGTGGCTGAATACATTTTGGCCTAAATGTATGACTAAAATTGAGTTTATTGGATTTTTCTAATAACAAAAAGTAGAAAATATCATTTTTTTTCAAAATTTGCGGTCTTTTTACGTTTATATCGCAAAAAATAAAAATCGCAGAGGCAATCAAATACCATCAAAAGAAAGCTCTATTTGTGGGAAGAAAAGGACGCAAATTTTGTTTGGGTACAACATTGCATGACCGCGCAATTACCAGTTAAAGCAGCGCAGTGCCAAAGTGTAAAAAGACCTCTGGTCATTTACCAGCAAAATGGTCCGGTCTGAAAGTGGTTAAACAATAGTCAAGGACAACACAAGTAAACACAAAATGCAATTTGTAAATGAAGGTGTTTATTATTAAAGGTGAAAAAAAATCCAAACCATCATGGCCCTGTGTGAAAAAGTGATTGCCCCCCTTGTTTAAACATACTATAACTGTGGTTGTCCACACCTGAGTTCAATTTCTCTAGCCACACCCAGGCCTGATTATTGCCACACCTGTTCACAATCAAGGCATCACTTAAATAGGAGCTGCTTGACACAGTAAGGTCCACCAGAAGATCCTTAAAAGCTACACATCATGCCGAGACCCAAAGAAATTCAGGAACAATTGAGAAAGAAAGTAATTGAGATCTATCAGTCTGGAAAGGGTTATAAAGCCATTTCCAAAGCTTTGGGAATCCAGCGAACCACAGTGAGAGCCATTATTCACAAATGGCGAAGACATGGAACAGTGGTGAACCTTCCCAGGAGTGGCCGGCCGCCCAAAATTACGCCAAGAGCGCAGCGACGACTCATCCAAGAGGTCACAAAAGACCCCACAACAACGTCCAAGGAACTGCAGGCCTCATTTGCCTCAGTTAAGGTCAGGGTTCATGCCTCCACCATCAGGAAAAAGACTGGGCAAAAATGGCCTGCATGGCAGAGTTCCAAGGAGAAAACCACTGCTGAGCAAAAAGAACATCAAAGCTCGTCTCAATTTCTCCACAACACATCTTGATGATCCCCAAGACTTTTGGGACAACATTCTGTGGACCGATGAGACAAAAGTGGAACTCTTTGGAAGGTGTGTGTCCAAGTATATCTGGCGTAGAAGGAACACTGCATTTCATAAAAAGAACATTATACCAACAGTAAAATATGGTGGTGGTACTGTGATGGTCTGGGGCTGTTTTGCTGCTTCAGGACCTGGAAGACTTGCCGTGATAAAAGGAACTATGAATTCTGCTGTCTACCAAGAGATCCTGAAGGAGAATGTCCGACCATCTGTTCGTGTACTCAAGCTGAAATGAACTTGGGTTCTGCAGCAGGACAATGATCCTAAACACACCAGCAAGTCCACCACCGAATGGCTGAAGAAAAACAAAATGAAGACTTTGGAGTGGCCTAGCCAAAGTCCTGACCTGAATCCTATTGAGATGTTGTGGTATGACCTTAAAAAGGCCGTTCATGCTCGAAAACCCTCTAATGTAACTGAATTAGGACAATTCTGCAAAGATGAGTGGGCCAAAATTCCTCCAGGACGCTGTAAAAGCCTCATTGCACGTTATCGCAAACGCTTGGTTTTTTAGTTGTTGCTGCTAAGGGTGGCCCAACCAGTTATTAGGTTTAGGGGGCAATCACTTTTTCACACAGGGCCATGATGGTTTGGATTTTTTTTCACCTTTAATAATAAACACCTTCATTTACAAATTGCATTTTGTGTTTACTTGTGTTGTCCTTGACTATTGTTTAAATTGGTTTGATGTTCCGAAACACTTAAGTGTGACAAACATGCAAAGGAACAGGAAATGAGGAAGGGGGCAAACACTTTTTCACACCACTGTAGATCAAAGGATGATGGACGGGACGGTGCTAACAGAACCCACAGCTTTAATTTCGGGCAGATCATCAGGAACCAACTGAAATTTGCTTTATTTATTGCCAGCTTTATGACATGGAAACACCAGCAACATCCTTAAAGTATACTAGGAAAAATTGCCCATCCCAGAGCGGGCAGGCATGTTCCAACTAATGTAAACTGTATAGCTAAGTCCTGGAACTGCAAACCTCTTCCAAGGGGTAAAATCAACTTATTTATGAATAGATTTATGTGAGTTATCAAATACATTCATAGCTGTTATGCTGATTCAGGCTCGGTTCACATATGAACCACATGCAGCTCACAGCAGGGATCCAGTGCGTGCTGGTTCACTGGTTCAGTTCCGATTTCAGCACGAATTTTGGGCTGATTTCTCACCTGAAATGGACCAAAATGTGCACAGCGTTTTTTTGCAAAACGCACTGGATGTATGAACCAGCTCCATAGAGAGGAGGTCATAATCTCCTGCTATTTTGAACTGGATGAGGGGATCCCGCATCCAATTCGCAATGGTGTGAACCCCGCCTAAAACAATGTCCTGACTTGACTTGCTGAGATTCATATTAATGGGATTGATTACCTACAAACCGAAGTGCTTGTTTAAAGCACGAAACGCGTCAACGTAGCAATGCTATAGACGCTGGCTGATACCCTCACTCCTGATTAGATGTATATTCATGTCGACAAGGTGATTCCTTGCATCAGAATACCCGAGGACAAGTGTTGCTGTTAAACCTACCTGAGAGTATCTCATACTGGTCATCGTAGCGTTGCCCTCTGGAGTGTGAACCAGAAGCAATTGGATCAACTTCTTTCCACACAACGAGTGATCACTATGTCAGGTACATGGAACCTGCGAAGTCCAAACCACTTTGGCTTATGATTCATTGGCGCTTGAAACAAGGAAGGAGCACCTACAGCGGCCAAGCGGCTACGATATAGAAAGGGTAAGACCCCCTCAAGGAGTCGTGCTAGTACTCTATATGTGTCTCTCTATGGGCCCATATGCCTAAACTGTCTGTTGACCAACATACTAACTTTAGAGGTTCCCGGAACCATACTACCTGCAACAGCCCTTAGAGTTTTGGTACACTATAATTGAACGGAACACATGTGGCCCTAGTGTGCTATGCTCTGTGACTCATTTGTTGGAGATTTATATGCTACATGTGTGGTTAAACAAACCAGTATCAGATCTGTATCCATCTTTGAATGACAAGTTCCGCTGCTAATATATCTCATCTTTATACAATTGAACAGCAGTATTGGGGAGCAGCTCTTTGTTTGTTTATACTGTTTTTCACTATTATTACATTTAAGCCCTCGTTAGGGCATAATCTGCATCAGTGATTTGGGATACTTGAAACTTGGTGCTATGCATAAAGGACTTCCATTTTTCATCACCACTTTTTGGGTTATACTCTTTAAATTTAGTATTTTTCTACTCACGATCAGTGGGGTGATCTCCTGTCCAGCGTCTATTTTTTTTAAAACATACAACGTTGTTTTTTCTACAGTTCATAGTGTGTTTTTTATCATCGCTAGTTGATATTGTGTGTAGGAACGTGTCCCACTTTGGCGGCCCTAAGTGGCACTTTATCTTTTATATACTTTTCATTCATCAATAAAGTTTACAATTAAATTACTGATTGCATCCCATTGTTGATTTTCCCCTTGATGGCAATCCTGGAGCTATCTTGGTCCCGAATTTCTGTTTCTATATTGATTACCTACAAGCCTATGTATGAATAGAGGAGAAGGTAAACAAAGCCGTTCTATATGAATCTGAATAGGTCAAGTAAGTACAATTGTGATTCACCAATGAACTTGCTAAACAGTATTATAAATGGATTTTTATAAACAAGACAATAGCATGGCAGAAGGGATTCCCCTGTCAACACCGCGTTGATGGGGGAATCAAATTTCTTTCCTGCAACCAGTGGAAGAAATTTGCTCTGTCTATGGCCTGCCTAACATTTGGAAATAGTAGTTTCCGTGGCAACCTGATTCCAGGTCTTAGAACTTGAAACTGACATGTTAGATATGCCCTTCATGCTGAGCCTGACAAGTCATATCCCATTGTCAGCAATGGAACCTTTAAATAGCTGCGTCTCATGTCGCAGCGACTTTCAAAAAGGTTCCTGCACTACTTTTTGCTGACTTCACTGCGACTTGCATAGACTTTTGTTATATGAAGTTGCAAGCAGCAAGGAAATCAGCAGTGCAAATCGCACTGATGTGCAGGCTTTAAAATCACACTAGTAGTAGTTTAAAGCCGCACATGTGTGAATGGAGACTGAGAGTGACTTCAGCAGAATCCTCATCCAGTTTACCGAAGACTCTGAGTAGTAAATCTAATCTACATCAGTCTTAAGTAAATTTTACAGTAAATTTATGTAATTACTTTAACGTTAAATACCGGTGTTATGTCAGCAGCTAGCTGCCATAACTGTGGTGTCGTTTTACTGTGGACTATTTTTTTACAATATAAAAGTGGTCCCACTGGCGCGTTCACTTTTATTGGCGGCAGGAGAGGTGTCCCAACCTCCTGCCCCTTCCCAGTCATCTCCGAGGCCCTCAGTAAACCTGGAAGCGATCCGGTGCGGCCGTGTGCTGGACAGGGTGTCCAGTAAGGGCAAGATGGACCTCCAACGTCACTTCTGGTTCTCAGGCATAAATACATAAAAAAAATTGTCATAATGTAAAAAAATGTTTTTTCTTTCGTTTTTAAAGGTAATTGAGAGGTCTGGGGTCTTTTTGACCTCAGATCTCTCAATAAAGTGGACATGTCATGCTTACTTCTATTACAAGAGATGTTTATATTCCTGGTAATATGAATAAAAGTGATAACAAAAAAATTAAATAAAGGGACAGTGTAAAAAATAAAAAGTAAAAATAAATAAATAAATTGTCCCATCCCTCCGTGCTCGCACACAGAAACGAACGCATACGTAAGTCGCGCTCGCATATATAAACAGTGTTTAAACCACCCACATGAGGTATCGATGTGATCGCTAGAGCGAGAGCAATAATTCTTGCAAGACCTTCTCTGTAACTCTAAACAGGTAACCTGTAAAAATGTTTAAAATGTCGCCTATGAAGATTTTTAAGTACTACAGTTTATCGCCATTCCATGAGCGAGCACAATTTTAAAGCATGACATGTTAGGTATCTATTTACTCGGTGCAACGTAATTTTTCACATTCTACAAAACATTGGGGTAACTATTGTGCTCACTTTTTTTTTATGCCTGTAGCTTCATGAGTGTGATCGCAGGTCCTGTGGACTCAATGTCCGCATAGATACCTGCGTTCGTCTCACGGAGAGGAAGAACGGGGAAATGCTAATGTAAACAAACATTTCCCCATTCTACCTAGTGACAGTGTCACTGATCTCTGCTCCCTGTAATCGGGAGATGTGATCAGTGTTGTGTCACACAAAGCCCATCCCTCCCACAGTTAGAATCCCTCCCTAGGACACACTTAACCCCTACAGCGCCACCTAGTGGTTAACCCCTTCACTGCCAGTCACATTTACACAGTGATCAATGCACTTTTAATTGCACTGATCGCTGTATAAATGTGAATGGTCCCATTCATGTCGCAGTCATGATAAAAATCTCTGATCACCGCCATTACTAATAATACATTTTTTTTATAAAAATGCCATAAAACTATCCCCTATTTTGTAAACGCTATAACTGTTGCGCAAACCAGTCAATAATCGCTTATTGTGATTTTTTTTACCAAAAATATGTAGAAGAATACGTATCGGCCTAAACTGAGGAAAAAAAATGTTTATATATTTTTTGGGGATATTTATTACAGCAAAATGTAAAAAATAATGAGTTGTTTTTTCAAAATTGTCGCTATTTTTGTGTTTATAGCGCAAAAAATAAAAACCGCAGAGGTGATCAAATACCACCAAAAGAAAGCTCTATTTGTGAGGAAAGAAAAGACATCAATGTTGTGAAAGCCACATCGCACGACCGCGCAATTGTCAATTAAAGCAACGCAGCGCCAAATCGCAAAAAGTGCTCTGGTCTTTGGCCAGCCAAACGGTCCGGGGCTTAAGTGGTTACATAGTTACATAGTTAGTCAGGTTAAAAAAAGACACATGTCCATCAAGTTCAACCACAAAAAATAAAATAATAATAATAATATCATACAATCCCATATACCCAATTCTATACCCACAGTTGATCCAGAGGAAGGCAAAAAAACCCAGCAGAGCATGATCCAATTTGCTAAAGCAGGGGAAAAAATTCCTTCCTGATCCCCCGAGAGGAAATCGGATTTTCCCCGGATCAACTTTACCTATAAATGTTAGTACCCAGTTATATTATGTACACTTAGGAAATAATCCAGGCCCTTCTTAAATCAATCCACTGAGCTGGCCAGAACCACCTCTGCAGGGAGTCTATTCCACATTTTCACAGCTCTTACTGTGAAGAAACCTTTCCGTATTTGGAGATGAAATCTCTTTTCCTCTAGACATAAAGAGTGCCCCCTTGTCCTCTTTGTTGACTGTAAAGTGAATAACTCAATACCAAGTTCACTATATGGACCACTTATATATTTGTACATGTTGATCATATCCCTCCTTAATCTCCTCTTATCAAGAGAGAATAAATTCAGTTCCTCTAATCTTTCCTCATAGCTGAGTTCCTCCATGCCTCTTATCAGTTTGGTTGCCCTTCTCTGCACTTTCTCCAGTTCCCCAATATCCTTTTTGAGAACTGGTGCCCAAAACTGAATGGCATATTCCAGATGAGGTCTTACTAATGATTTGAACAGGGGCAAAATGATATCTCTCTCTCTGGAGTCCATACCTCTCTTAATACAGGAAAGGACTTTGCTTGCTTTGGAAACCGCAGCTTGGCATTGGATGCTATTATTGAGCTTATGATCTACCAAAACAACCAGATCCTTCTCCACTATGGATTCCCCCAGTTGTACTCCCCCTAGCATGTATGATGCATGCATATTCTTAGCCCCCAAGTGCATAACTTTACATTTCTCAACATTAAACCTCATCTGCCACATAGTCGCCTAATTAGACAGAGCAGTGAGGTTGGCTTGTAAATTGGAGACATCCTGTAAGGAGGTTATTCCACTGCATAACTTGGTGTCCTCTGCAAAGACTTTTGATCCCAGACCCAATATCATTTATAAAGATATTAAAAAGTAAGGGTCCCAGCACTGAACCTTGGGGTACATCACTGATAACCTTAGACCATTCATAGTAAGAATCATTAACCACTACTCTCTGAATTTTGTCTTTTAGCCAGTTTTCTATCCATTTACAAATTGATAATTCCAAACCTGTAGACTTTACCTTACACATGAGCCATGTGTGCGGAACTGTATCGAACACTTTCGCAAAATCCAAGTATACCATGTCCACCGCCACCCCTCTGTCCAAGGTTTTACTTACCACCTCATAAAAAGAAATCAGGTTTGTCTGACAACTTCTGTCTTTCATGAATCCATGCTGTCTGTTGCTTAAAATATTTTTTTCCTGCAAGAACTCGTCTATGTGGTCTTTTATTAATCCCCCCAGTATCTTCCCAACTATAGAAGTTAAACTAACAGGTCTATAGTTACTTGGTAAAGACTTTGTTTCCTTTTTAAATATAGGCACCACATTGGCCCTGCGCCAATACAGTGGTACTATTCCTGTCATTAATGAGTCCCTAAAAATTAGATACAATGGCTTTGAAATTACAGAGCTCAATTCTTTTAGGATCCGTGGGGGGATGCCATCAGGTCCAGGTGCTTTATCCACCTTTATTCTATCCAAATATTTCTGGACCATATCACTTTTGAGCCATTGTGGATTTGGGGCTGCGTCACTACCACCCCCATTATAGACATGAGCTCCCCCATGCTCCTTTGTATACACAGAGCTGAAGAAAGTATTTAATAAGTTAGCCTTCTCTTTGTCCCCAGTCACCCACTACAGATTATTTTGTAAAGAGCCTACATGCTCAGACTTGACCTTTTTACTATTAATATATTTGAAGAATTTTTTGGGGTTTGTCCTACTATCTTTTGCAATCTGTCTTTCATTTTGAATTTTTGCATCCTTGATTTCCTTTTTACATATTCTGTTATATTATTTGTAACATTTAAATGACACTAGCATTCCTTCATTTTTATATTTTTTAAAAGCTCTTTTTTATAGTTTATAGTTTTTTTAACTTTGGCCGTGAGCCACATCGGTTTTATTTTTAGCCTTTTAAACTTATTGCCCATGGGAGTATACTTTACCGTGAGATCACAAACAGTCTTTTTGAAGAATTCCCATTTCTGTTCTATGCCCATTGATGCCAGTATTCCCTCCCAGTCTAAGTCCTGGAGAGCAGCCCTCATCCTTATAAAATTTGCTCTCTTGAAATTAGGTGTTTTTATCTTCCCCGTATGTGATTTTTGCTTACAGCTAACATCAAATGAAATCATGTTATGGTCACTGCTACCCAGGTGTTCCTTTATCTGAACATTAGTAATACATTCTGCAAGGTTTGAGATTACCAGGTCCAACAGAGCATCATTCCTAGTTGGGGCCTCAATAAACTGGACCATAAAATTGTCCTGTAATAGGTTTATAAATTTGTGCCCTTTAACTGTCCCAGCAGTGCCATTACCCCAGTCAATTTCTGGGTAGTTAAAATCCCCCATTATTATCACTGTCCCAGCCCTTGCAGCCCTTTCTATCTGTGCAAGGAGCTGAGTCTCCACCTCCTCATTAACATTGGGTGGTCTATAACAAACTCAAATGATTAACTTTGAACTACTCACATCTGTATGCAGTTCCACCCATAATGCTTCAGACTCATCACACTCTCCATCCACCAGGTCCTCTTTCTCACTCCGTTTGAGATCACTTCTCACATACAGACAGACCCCTCCACCTTTCCTTTTTACTCTGTCTTTCCGAAAGAGTGCATAGCCAGGAATATTAATAGCCTAGTCATGTGAGGAATGAAGCCAAGTGTTAGCAATCCCGATTACATCATAGCTCTCCTGATGCACCAGAGCTTCCAACTCACCTATTTTGCTTGGCAGACTTCTGGCATTGGTGAACAAACATTTTAGTGCATTAATATATTTTGACCGACAGATTTTGACTATCCTCTTGGGTGTTCCAAGATTACAACTAGGACTTGCTACTATGTTTACCTTGGGTTTATGTGCTTTGGTTACCCTGCCACTAATGCCCCTAATATTACCCTCTGGAATATGCTCCATGCTGACTATCTCTATCTCTGGACCCTCCCCCCATTGTCTAGTTTAAAAACCCCTCTAACTTTTTGGCCATCCTTAATCCCAGCTGATCTGCACCCTCCTCACCCTCCTCACGGTTAAGAAAATTATATTGACAAAAAGATGTCCAATAGTCTCATTAAGAACATACATAAGAGCTATGGGAGACAGCCCTCCCAAGTGTGTGTCCAAAGCTCTGAATAGCAGAAAAAAAATAAAATAAAATGAACCTGACCAGTAGAAGTGTCTGCTTCCATAGACATGTGCGGACACAGTACAACGGGCCAGTGCCTACAGGTACATCTTTAAAATGCTGCAAGGCACTCTATACACTTGAAAGGTTAACTCTGCAGATTCATCAAGTTTATTTCAGGTGAAAAGTGAAGGATAAACAAGCCAGTGGGCCTAAAGGACTTAAGCTGCAAAGCAAATATAGATTTATTTTCTTCAGCCTGCAGGCTAAACAAAAGATATCAAACACATTCCTCCATCCGCGCTAACAGCATGGGTAGATATGCTGGCACCCCCCTTTTCCCGTTTCAGGGTTCCACTTCCTTTTTCAGGGTAGCTCCTTTCTTTTGCAGGGTACTGTATGGAGCCACCCATTGTGCATGCTTCTGGCATCTGGCTACTGTTTGACATGGTGACACTGTCTGTGCCAACATGCACAAGGAACCCGAGGGGACACCCACAGTAAACAGACCCTCTGTTCCTCATTGAGTGGGAGTAACCCTAACTCATTCACATGGGGGGGGGAGTATCTGTTTCTCCCTTATTATTAAAGAGCCTGCCGTGGGCAAGTGTTGTGGAGAAGAGGCCCTTGCACTCATTAATATGGCATCAAGGAGCTTTGCTACGGGGGTCTGGTATAAAATTTGAGGGGGACCCCATACCATTTTTTCACTATTTTTGTGAGAGGTCCCCCTTAAAAGTTATACCAGGCCTAAATGGCAGATATGAATTAAGATGGAACCCAGGGCGGAGAGCGCATGTGCAGGCGGCCAGAGCGGATGCAAGCTTAGACCGCTCCGCACACTCCCGGCGCATTGAGCACATTTACGCTGCCCACCGGCCCCGCTTGTCCCAATACAAGTACGGCACAACGGACACTGACGAAGCGGATCGCTCTCCCATGTTTACCCGATCAACGGGGAAGGCATACGGCGGTAGTTTACACCCGCCTCGTGGATCAGGCCGTAAATCCAAGATGGCGTCCGGCAAATACACAGGGAGCAGACAGGCACAGCAGCCACAGCCACAGAGGGACAGAGGACAGTCATCCGGCCGCAAATCTTTGTGTATGGGCTCCCTTACAGCTTCTCCATCCTCAGGTGAGCCGACGGACCGTCCCTGTCCTGCATCCAGCCCTGTCAGATCCCTGTCCCAGGCATCTATACCATCTCCAAGCCCTGCTTCTCATGCCTCGTCTGCCCTGGAAAGGGATATGTCTGACATGTTTCTCAGCCAGACCAGTGGCCATGATATGGATCCCGATAGCCCTGAGGGATCCCCTGATCCTTTGCCTGCGCCACTACCGTATTTCCCAGACACTATCCTTCTCGCTCGCTTTGCAGATATGCTGAAAAAGGAGCTAGAGAAAGCTACGTCCAAACTGGCTTCTGATCTGAAGCAAGATTTCCAGAACTTAGGCTGTCGATTGGATAGCATAGAATCCAAAGTTGATGACACCGTCCACAGAGTCACACAGAATTCTGACATGATTACTAAACTCCACGATCGTTTGGAGGAAGCCTAGAATAGAATTGATGACCTGGAGAATCGTGTCAGACGTTACAATTTCCGTATCCGTGGCTTACCTGAATCGGTTAAAGATGTAGCTTCCTTCACTACTTCTTTGAAGCAATTGGCGGTCCCAGAGATTGATGACACCCACATGGAAATTGATCGCGTTCATAGAGCTTTGGTCTCTCTGAAACCTGATGGACCGCCCCGAGACGTGATTGTAAAACCCCATTTCTTTGGTGTTAAAGAAGCAATCATGCGATATGCCAGGGACCGCCCAGATTTGGAGGTCGAAGGCCATCGCATCCAAATCTTTGCGGACATTTCACAAGCTACCATTCAGAAGAGGAGGGCGTTTAAACCACTGCTTTCCCCTTTGATTCAATGCAATATCCGATATCGCTGGAACTACCCCTTCCGACTACAGTTTAATTATAACAATCGATCGTATGCTTTCTCTACGTTCGCAGATGGTGAAAACATTTTGCTGAAGCTGGGATTTATCACTCAGACCCCATTATCTTCTGACCCGTCCAAAGCTAACGATCTTCCCCCTCCGCTTTCACCTCTCTGGTCTTCCCCGACTTCGAGAAAATCCGCAACATCACGCCGAGTTACCTGAGAAACTTTCTTCTTTTTTTTTTCAATTTTTTCCTTTTTTTTGAATGCACAAGAAGGACAGACTCGGGGGGTAGGGAAAATAGAAAGAGTATATAGACTTATGTTTTATCTTATATTTTTTTCCCCTTTTTTCCTGCGGTCTGGGGTTTTATTTTTTTTTCAAGCGGTAGCTTCTCTGTGGTCCTAATATAGGACATTAGCTACCGACTGTGTTTTTTTCTTTTTGTTGATTGGGTTTTTTTCCCGTTCAGGTTGCTATTTGTAATTTTTGTTTTACTCGGGTTTTTCAGGTGTATATTTAAGGGCATAATATTTGCTATTTCATATTTGTGCCGGGAGGTGGCTATGCACTCTCCCTGTTGGTAGGACTCTCCCCATTGTTTGTCTTTGGTGGAGACTCCCACACTTCCGGAACTAGGTTCTGGACTATGTAGTTACACTATGTTTAGTTTCTGTTGCTTAATGTTTTTTCCTATGTTATCCATGTTGATACTGGGTGTTGTTAAGCCCACGTATCGATTTTTTCTTTCTCTTTTTTACTCTCTTTCTAGTCTTCACTATTTTTTCTTTTTTTTCTTTGAGGGTCAACCAGAGGTGCTCTTGATCATCGGAAGGGTCCACACATTATCATCGGTGGGTGAGTCTGTCTATCATGACTGTTTACATTTTACACCATGTCCCGGTTAACTGACTCGACTGGAACCATTCGACTGCTGTCTCATAAGCTACAGGGATTGGGCTCCCCGTCTAAACGGATTCAGGTATTTAATTATTACAAATCATTGGGTGCAGATATTGTAGCTCTTCGGGAAACACACTTTGCTTCCTCCTTCACCCCCCGCTATATACATAAGGATTACCCCGTGTGTTACTTTGCTAATGCTAAGGAAAAAAAACGAGGGGTGGCACTTTGTTTATCGCGGCGGCTTTCATTTACTGAGTCTAAAGTATTGCGGGATCAAGAGGGGAGGTATCTAATGGTTAAGGGTCACCTGGGGAATAATTTAGTGACAATTTTGGTTTACTATGCCCCCAACACGAATCAAGTAGCGTTTTTTAAGGCCTTGCTCCGGTCTTTAGCGCCGAAGTTTGAAGGAGATGTGATCCTGGCCGGGGATTCTAATCTAGCACTGGACCACATTTTAGATAAATCACATTTGTCTCATTTTCGATCCCCTCCCAAACATAGCCGAATTTTTGCACAGTTATTACATCACTATGACTTAGTCGATGCTTGGAGGGAGGCTAACCCTACCGCTCGCGATTATTCTCCCTTTTCTAGGGCCCATAATCGCTACTCGCGTATCGATAATGTGTTTCTCATCTCGGGACTGCTACCCAAATTGACTGCAGCTAAAATTGTATCGACACCTTGGTCTGACCATGACCCAGTAGTACTACTGTTTTCTAATCTGACGTTCAAGTTAGCGAAGTCCCACTGGAGGCTAAATGAATCTGTCCTCAGTAATGAATCTTACTGCATGGATATTATTGCCCACCTAAAAGCATATTTTGCATTCAATAAGGCAGAGGACACCAACCCTGCTATTAACTGGGCGGCGCATAAAGCCTCCATACGAGGCTCCCTGATTCAATTAGCATCCAGACTTAATAAAGCTAACAATGAACGGATCCTGACCAAAACTAAAGAATATGAAACCCTAGCTACCCAACATAAACGACTCCCACATCCAGAGTTGTTGCTTAAGCTTGAACAGGCCCGTACCGAACTTAATTTATGCCTTACTACGAGGGCTGAGAAATGCCTTAGTTGGGCCAACCATAGATTTTTTACCTGGCGTGACCGCCCAGGCTCGTTGTTAGCACGAAAACTTACCCCTAAACATACGCATACGGCCCTCCCTAAAATTAGGGGGGTGATCTTTCTCAAAACCCTCAAAATGTCCTTAATGAATTCCAGGATTTCTATACTGCCCTGTATGCCCCAACTCAGGGCAGTGTGTCTGCTTCTATCAACAATTTCTTGAGCACTATATCACTACCGTCTCTCACGGAATCTCATAGGGAAATTATGGACCAACCTATCACTTGTGAAGAAATAAGCCAAACTATTAAGTTATTGTCTCTGCATAAATCGCCTGGCCCTGACGGCCTCCCCAATAGTTATTATAAAAAAAATTCTGAATATCTGGTCCCCCATATGGCCCTTTATTTTAATTCCTTGCGAGACGGTGGTGAAATACCTCCAGACGAAAATAGGGCCCACATTAGGCCACGTACACACGGGCGGACTGTTCGCCCAACATTGTCCGCTGAACAGTGTTTCGGCGGACAGTCCGCTCGTGTGTGGGCTTCAGCGGACAGTTTCAGCGGACAGTCTGATGGACAAAGTTTTTCGGAATTTCCGTAAAACTGTCCGCTGAAACTTGGTTTGAGCGGACAGTCCGCCCGTGTGTAGGCTTGTTCGTCAAACTAAGTTCCGCGCATGCTCAGAAAGGATTTACACGGCGAAGGTTGCATTGCAGTGTATTGGACGTCATATTTTTCGTCCCGTCGTACGCGCCGTTCACGTCATCGCGCAAGTTTCAGCGGACTGTTCGTTCGTCGTGTGTGGTCAAGTCCGTCCATGCTAATTTTGAGCGGACTGTCCACTCAAACTGTTTGACGAACAAAGTTGGGCGAACAGTCCGCCCGTGTGTACGCGGCCTAAGTGTTATACCTAAACCAAACAAAGATTCCACAGATATCCTTAATTACCACCCTATATCACTGATTAATTGTGATCTCAAAATTCTTACGAAATTATTAGCATTATGATTAGGTGCTTTTTTACCACAATATATCCACAAAGACCAATCCGGCTTTATAAACCACTGCCAAACTTTAGACCAAATTCGCCGCTCTATAGCGTTGATTTCTGCAGTTCGTTCTCAATGGGATGCTCCTGGATCTCGGGAACTGTTGGTGCTATCATTGGACCTCCACAAGGCCTTTGATAGCCTAAACTGGGAATATTTATTTACTACCCTCGGGGCCTTTGGTTTTGGTCCTGTTTTTATTTCACTGTTGCAAAAACTCTACAGCAAACCGTCGGCCCAGGTCGCTATTCGGGGTTACAGATCCCCCTCATTTCCCATTCGACGTGGCACAAGACAGGGTTGCCCACTTTCCCCATTGCTTTTTGCATTGGCAATTGAGCCTTTAGCTGTCGCAATTCGATTCCATCCTCGAATCCATGGAATATGTTGTGGACAGCAGGAACATAAATGTTCCCTGTTTGCCGATGACGTTCTTATGTATGTTACTAACCCTACAGTTACTTTACCTACTCTGTTGTCCCTATTTCATCAGTTCTCCCAGCTTTCAGGACTCACTTTAAACACTCAGAAAACGATGGCCCTTAACGTCTCTTTGCCCCCCTTAGTAGAACAACAGTTGCGACACACTTATAATTTTCAATGGACCTCGACCTCTATTCCATACTTAGGCATCCAGCTGACATCTTCGATCGACACTTTATATCAGGCTAATTATCCCCCACTTTTTCGCCGACTTCGGGGGGATCTCCGACGGTGGGCGGACTATCCCTTGTCTTGGTTTGGTAAAATTAATTCCATTAAGATGACGTTTCTTCCCAGACTACTCTATTATTTTAGAACCTTACCCATTGCAGTCCCGAGGAGAGAACTACAGCACCTACAAATGGATGTTCTCCGCTTTATTTGGGGTAATAAGAAATAAATTAACGTTACACGCCTCCAAATCGTGCGGTGGGCTTGGCCTCCCTAATTTACAAGCTTATTATCAAGCAGCTCAAATAACACAGCTTTCATACACTACGGCTAAGGGGCCTCTGCCCCTTTGGGTGTCTATTGAAGCTCTCCCGTGCCACCCTTTTGCTATTGGTTCCTTGATGTGGCTGACGAGTCGCCTTCGCCCTCCCATTTTGTGCCCCACCCTGTCTAACTCCCTAAAGGTCTGGGACAGGGTGCGACATCGTAAACCGCTATCATCTCTGCATACCCCATTGGTCCCGGTGTTCTGTAATCCGGAATTCTTCCCTGGCTTGACTCCACAGGTATTTCAATGGTGGCTTAATAAAGGACTCCTACGGATAGGTGACTATCTAGAGGGGAACCGACCTCACTCGTTGCAGTACTTCACAGAGACAATGCAAATGCCCTCTAGCGAACTGTTTCAATGTAATCAAATCATCTCCTTTATACGTACTAAACTCAGTTTGCTAGATGGACCGTTTACACTTACGAATTTTGAGTTATCTTGTCAATCCAAAGACCTATTACGGGGACGTATATCTACTATTTATGCCGCTATTACGGATCCAAATACTAAACTCCCCTATATGACCCATTGGGAACGGGACTTGAACACTACTTTTGAACTGTCCGACTGGCAAGACATAGCTTATGCTTTATCTAAAGTATCCATTAACACAACACTGATTGAGGCGAATTATAAAACCCTCCTTCGATGGTATTTAGTACCAACCAGGATCGCTAAGATGCATCCATCTGCATCTCCCATGTGCTTTAGACGGTGTGGCCAGGTGGGTACGATGTACCACATTTGGTGGCAATGCCCGACGATTACTAGATTTTGGATTTGTATATTTAACCTCATATACACAGTAACTGGGGTTAACATTCGTAGAGCCCCGGAAATTGCACTTTTCCAAAAACTCCCTGATGGAGTTCCTAAGAAATCCTCAAAACTGATAATATATATAATTTTGGCTGCCAGGATAACCATAGCTAGATATTGGAAGCAGTCGATGGTTCCTCTTGACTCTGTGAAAACTAAGCTTAACTGGATCATGGTTAATGATAGACTCACCTGGACCCTTCGTAATAATACCAAGAAATTCGATATGATATGGGACCCGTGGATCAGATATGTCTCTCCCTTGTGATTTGCCACTGGTTGACCTTCCCTTTCTCTCTTCTTCTTTTCTCCTCCTTTCCCTCTTCCTTCTCTTTTTCCTCCTTTTTGTCTTGTGTGGGGCATATTTCAAAACCTGGTCAATAATGCACCATACTCTTCTAGGTTGCTAAGTAATGTGCAGTCCATCAATATTTTTGTCACTTATAGTTTATGTTCAACTTACAGTTTTGAGAAACTGCACTTCCAATTACACTGTCGGAGGACCTAACTGATGTTTATGTTGGAAATCACATCTTTAAAATTTTGATGTTTACTGACTGTACTTTTTGTGATATCATCTTGTTGTCTGACTTCGCATTGTAAATAAAACATATTGAAAGTAAGATGGAACCCAGCTAACATCCATACCAGACCCTCATCTAGGATAAGAGTCTGGTATAGATAAATATAATCCCTGGCCATTTATTTACAAACAGAAACAAGTGGTTGGGAACTGTCATTTTTTCTGCCTATTTTAACATATATTTTTCTTTGTAAATGTCAGTGTTGCTGTAGTAGGTTGAATAATATATCATACAGTTACTGTTATTTCACAAGCAGAGTCAGGGCATTATTTGTTTTATGTTAAGCATTACTAAAATCATTGCTCTCCAAACAGAATTTATTAGCATTCTTTTGTTTTACTTCAGCACATGTCCTCCCATGGCAGTGCTTATTTCTCCATGCGATTTGTTTGACAATCCTATGCCTATTAGCCCAGAAAATGGCCAGAACTTTTTACATATTAGCAGTTGACTTAGTGTTTGGACAGTCAAACTTTAGTAATGCTATGTCCCGCTCCCAAGTTCATCACTATCCAAGACCTCTGCTTTTGGAAACTATACAATGGTGGGAATTTTAACTAATCTTTAGGCTTAAAAGGTACATTTTATTATGTGTACAAAAACATTTCAGACAACTCCAGCAGTGAAAAGAGCATATCTATGTGAAAAATTCTGTAGTGCACCCTACCCTTGGTGCCCTAAGCATGTGCCTATTTTGCTTAAAGTGGTTGTAAACCTCAGTCATGAAATTTGAACAAAGCACATATACAGTAGCTAGTGTGTTTACTTATCTCTCTCCAAAGCTCTACGCGTCATTTCTTTCTGGTGCTTCATTATAGTAACTTCTAATGCCCCGTACACACAAGCGGACTTTTTGACATCAAAGGTCCGACGGAACGATTCCGGCGGACTATTCGATCGTGTGTGGGCTGCAGCAGACTTTTGATTTGCAAAAATCCGACAGACTTTAGAAATGGAACATGCTTCAAATTTTTCCGCCAGAACTCTGCCGGACCCAGAAATCCGCTCGTGTGTGTGCTAGTCTGACGGACTAAAACCGACGCTAGGGCAGCTATTGGCTACTGGCTATGAACTTCCTTATTCTAGTCCAGTAATACGTCATCACGGTCGAATCCGTCGGACTTTGGTGTGATTGTGTGTGGCCAAGTCCGTTCATTCGGAAAGTCCGTCAGAACTCTGTCAGAACTCCGTCAGAACTCCGTCGAAAGTCTGCCGGACTTAAGTCCTGTCGTGTGTACGCGGCATAAGATGTTTTCCCGACACATGAGATAAATTTGTGACAGGGAGGGAACTCCGCATTGAGCACCACTTTAATGCTTAATCTAGCCCTGTGCATTACAAATGTGCATTAGACAATCCAATAATGTGGTCATACATACAGTTTAATGCACATTACCACAAAAAGAAAATATGAACGCGATCCAAAAGATAGCTTCTAATAGAAGACACATATACAAAATAGTTGCAATGCCAGTTCTTGGAATGGTGAAACTCTGCACTTCCAGGTGGGATATAGCAAGGAATATCTGCCTCTGAGGTCTGATAGTTTTATTACAGTTTTGCAGAAGAGGAAGAGACTGGAGCACACTCACTAAACGAAATGAAGATTGTTTATCCAACTTTCCCATTACTGATATTATTTATGGAGATCAATATCTCAAATACAAACAACTCTGTCCTAAATTCAGTCTGCTTCAATAATAAAAAAAGTCAATCTATGGAAAAAAAAAGAATTTCCTTTACACTGCAAAAAAGAAAAATAAATGAATGTTATAAGAAAATGAAAGGGGATTGTGGGACTTTAAATGAGGCATGGATATGTGTTTGAAATGGTCTAGGATACCTAAAATGTTATTCATCGTCACTGTCCCTGCGGGGAAAATCTGTATACCCATAAAGAGTTGCTAATCAATCCAATAAATTGAATACAGATACTGAATAGTAGGTATATATAATGTATCATAATATATAATACATGGGTCATGCAACAAGAAGCATAATTAATTGTAGTAATAATCATATTGACATATTTAATGTATATAATGGATAGACATAATTGGTACAAGCAATCACAATTAAAGAATTGAATGGACATACAGAGCAGGAGAACATGGTTATCCTAATAAATATAACTATAAATGAATAAAAGAAATTCATGATTGTAGCAAACTTGACTTGGCATCCCTGAGTATGGACTCTACGCGTTTCATGGCGATTTCAGCCAATTATCAGGAGTGGGATGCATCAAAAATCGCTAAATAAAGAGATGAAATAAATGAGTAAATAGGTTGGTCACAGTCTCAAATGAAAAATCATTGCTTTCAAAAAGAGAGCAGGTGTTGAATGTGAATGCATTACCTTTGGCCACGTTCAGATAAGTAACCCAACAGACCCAAAAAGGGAATAGGATGGTGGCACTGAATGAACCGTCTCCCCCGGGGTTGAGGCGGGGACACGTCCCCTTCACCCTAAGCCATAGCTCTCCAAGGAACATGGAGGAATGGAGAAGGGGCAGTGGGAAACAGCGGCCAACGGGAGAAGCGAACAGCCACACCACAATGCCAGAGTATGAGGTATGCACATATGGGCCACAGATCAGAATCTAAAAAAGTAGTTTTTAGATTTCTGAGTTAATTTATATTTTGGCATCTCCCCCCACTAGTTTGTATCATCATTAGGATCTACATTAATATTTCTCTTTTCGTTAATGGGTCATTGTATCAAAGTCTCTTTTCATTAATGTTCTGATATTTCAGCTAATCGGCTTTCTCTTTTCATGCCCTTTAGCTCGTCCAGCCCACCGGATGGGTGATCCTGTTAATTTGGTCTTTCTCTCCTGGGGTTGCGAGGCATCCAGCTCCCTTTCCCCCGCCCATCCCTGTTAGATGATGGGGGCAGAGTGGGACCTTGATGCTTCGGCGTCATGCCAGCACGCTGCATGCTCGGCATCTTGCTGATGCCGGTTTGTGTGGCAGTGCTTTTTCCATCTAGCTAGGCTATATGGACGGGATGGACTACAGCTGTGGTCTCTGCACCGCGGGTGGGTGTCCACTCTGTCCAATCGCATGACGTTGGCGGTGACACGCCCCATATCTGTGGATACAAAGGCAGGGTCAGGCCAGCAGCTCACTTCACACATTCCATCAGGAGGAGAGGTTCTATAGGCTCTGATCTACACTCTAGGTAATTAGGAGGTCCTATTTAAGGATCATTCTAGACACATGCTTGCATAACACTCAGATCTTTGTGTATATATAGGCTATTTAACCCCTTTTTTCTATCACTTACTACTTAGTTCATTTCATTATGTATACACTCACCTATTTGTAATATGGTAAATGAACATGTTTTAAATATTTCAGACGGAACCAATTCCTATTGGAAAAAACGCTTGTCTGTATGCTGTTCCGACAGACCAAAAACAACACATGCTCTAAAGCAAGTACGAGACGGCAGCTATTGGCTACTGGCTATTGAACTTCCATTTTCTAGTCCTGTTGTATGTGTTGTACATCACCGCATTCTTGACGGTCGAACTTTGGTGTGATCGTGTCTAGGCAAGACAGTTTCAGCGGAACTCTGTCTGAAAAACCTTCAGAGTTTATTCCGATGGGAAAACTGGTCGTGTGTACGTGGAATTAGTGTCCCATTTGTCCACCGCAATATCGCTGTCTCGCTATGAGTTGCTGCCATTACTAGTAAAAAAAATATATATATATCCCTGGATTTCATTTTAAAAATCTGGTCACCTTACACTATGGTGCGTCTATGGACACACGCAGCTGGCTTGCTATGGAGACACTTGCAGAAGAGGAAGCGTGGAAAGTGCCAGCGGTGGACACCAGAAGAGGAGGTAAGAGACCACTCTGTGCAATACCATTACACAGAGCAGGTAAATATAACTTATTTTTTATTTTAGGGGAAAAAATAGCCTTTATAACCACTTTCAACCTATAACTATGAACCTGCTTTGGAATCTCTATTTTGCATGCTTTTACAACAATCTATGAGCAACTTTAATTGTTATATGTCAGCAATGATGATGCAGAAATTATAGTTATATATATGCTCCCGCCCAGAGATGTTATCATTTTGCCTTGTACTGTGACCTTCCCAAACCCCGTAGCTAATGCTCACTGGTGCTTCCTGTCTGACTGGCTCAGCCTGATCTTAAACATCATATGAGCACAAAAAAACTTGAATACCCTGAATAAACCCCACGGGAAGCTCAGGCACTGTGCATGTTTGTTGTATATGTGTTTCAATATAATTTGTGTATTAATCTCCTTTACCTTCTAAAAACTTTGAACACATTTCTTTTGTTGTGATTTACTAGGAATCATCTATCAAGTTAACCCCTTCCCGGCGGCCACCGGTATCTCTTTAAAGGGGCTGTAATGTCGGGAAGCAGAGCAGATTTCCGATCATGTGACCACTGTATTTTGCCCCCTTAGCGGTCACATGATTGGGAGCTCATCCCGCCGGCTCTGGGTCAGAAGCCGTGAACGAGAGCTGTCAGAGACAGCTCTGTCAGTCTGATAGGAGTGCACTCTCAATACACAAAGTCCACATTTCCTACCAAATATATGTGTTATGCCAAAGGGAGAGATTAAACATTTTAATTTCTATTGCCATTCTGCAAAAATTAAAACATGCTGTATTTACCTACTGTATCTGATCTTTGACTTTTCCATGCCCGATCTCTTCTTTTGGAAATATTTTCCAGGATGTCTTACGCTTCAATCACATGGGTGTTTTGCCACAATGTGAATCCCAGCGTCAAAAATCTACTGATTCTTGCTGTTAGGATTGACAAGTGTGTGTGGAGAGCATTGGTCACAGAGCCTGTACATTGCAATGAAAAGCTACTCCAACTGCAATTTTTTGTGCTTGCTTCCACAGCTAGCAATCAAATGCACTGATTGCTGGCTTTTTCCAGCATATTTCTTTTACTGTGCTGAGTAAGCAGCAGTGGAAAAAAAAGGTCATCATCATTATTGCAGAATCAGTTTAGCAACTGGACACTTATCCACATCAAAAATTAATTTCAGTAGTGTAATAGGCATACATTTATAAAATTCAGTACGTTGGAGGCTTGCTTTCTTAAAGTTGAACTTCACCAACAAGAGGGGTTCTGCTGTCCACTCCCCTCTTTTCCCTGCAGCCTTCTGATCCATATCATAGGTCCCAGAAGACTTCAGGACCCTTCACAAACCATGCACAGTTGGAAGCCGACTGTGACTTGCAACTTCAAGGCTTCACTGCTGGTCTTCCTTAGTTAAGATGCTGGTGCTCGGACCTGAAGCCAATTGAAGAATCAGCTCAGATGAGGACAGCACTAGATCCAGGGGCGGGGGGCTTATATAAAAGGTCAGCAGCTACAGTATTTGTTTGTGACGATCACAGTGACCTGCTGGGAGGGATGCTCCACTGTCTCATCGATGCACAAGCTTACACAAGACTGGTATGCTGATTACATCCAGAGAAATTTATATTTCCTATCACCAGGTACAAGCAGGAGGTGTCCTGACTCTGGGCTGAGCCTACCTCTCCTTCACAAGTGGGGCTCTGACCCTACATACTTTCCATACATCGCAGGGCTCACAAAAATGACACAGAAGGGTGATATAAAACCTTTCTGTTTTAAAAATGGCCACCCATATTTTCAAGAGAATTCTGTGTCCAAACCAAAACAAGCTCCCCCAAGATGGCACCCAGAGGCCATGGCAGAATACATTCTGGTACCATGCCTGGGTTCCCCCTAGAAGAGAGAACAAAGGGGTAAGTACTTCTCTTAAAGTGGTTGTAAACCCTGCTTGGTAAGTTTTACCTACAATACCTATAATAAGTCTTACCTGTAGGTAAACTGAATGTCTCCTAAACCTGCACTGTTTGGGAAATATTCACCCTGCATGCAGCCAGTGACATCACTGGTGCATGCGCTCTAAAGGTCCGGCATACCTTGACGTCTTAATGGTTCTGGCCAATCACATCGCTGGAGCTCACAAACCCAGAAGATAGACAGGGGGAACATGTCAGCCCTATCAGCGGTGACTTTACAGCACTGGAGGGCTTCGTTCCAAGGTGAGTATTTCATAATGTGTTAGTATGCGATGCATACTAGCACATTATGCAATTCCCTTGCAGGGTTTTTTTTTTTTTTAACTTCGTGGTTTACAACCGCTTTGAACATAATTCCAGTTAAGAAACTAAGGATAGTTGGAGACATCTAGTGGTGGATCTAGTCCTTACACAACTGAATATTATTTTTTTGAGAGGTGGTTAGGTACTTTTTGAGTGCGTCCTGGCCTCACACGTCAGGGTTACTAACCTAGGTGAACATAATGCTCCCCCCATGCAGATGACCCAAAGGCAAATTGGATGCATGATGCCAGTATCCCAGGGGGCTTCTGGTCAATATCCACCCAGAAAAGAGAGTAGGCTTGTAGGCAGGCAGCCTACTGTATGTTCAGTTAGCATCCGGCTGCCCAGGTGAGGGGGAAAGGGGTAGGCCTCATACACACTGAATGTTTTTACAGATGCTTCTAGGGGTGTCTGACCTTTTTTGTTTCTGCCTCTAAACCCCTGTCACTTCCCAGGTAGAAGAGCCTGATATGCAGAGGAAGGCCTCTGTTAAACCTCTGAGTCGGGGACCCTGATAGAGCAGACAGGTGGTGCGGGAGTGCAGAGTGGCATGTGTCCCTGACAGGATCTCTAGCAGTAAATCTGGACCGGAACTTCCAATGGAACCGTGAAGGATCACCAGCAAAGTTGTAAGGACAAGGACTGCAGGCAGACTGTGGACTGGAACAGGCTGGTACTTGGATGCCACAGACCAGGAGATGGGTATAGCAACCGGCGGAGTAGAGGTTCCGTGAGTATTGGAACCCAGGCAGGAGCAGGCAGGCCGGATCATACACAGGAGGGCAGATCAGAAACAGATGCTGAGGCTGGAGCAAGGTCAAGGTGCAGGCCGGGTCAGTAGAAGGCAGGCAGCGAGGTAACCAGAGGAACAGGCAGATGCAAAGTTAGAGACAAGCCGGGGTCAGATGAAGGAGGAGAGCAGGATTAGTCAGGAACAAGCCGAGTCAAGCAACTGGGCAACAGGCACAGAGTACACAGGTAGCAGGAATCACAGGGAATGCTGTAGACCAGACAGCACTGATCCTGGGTACTGGCCCAGTTTAAATAGTTCATTAAGCACCAAGAACTGTCACAGGGTGCACACTCTTCTCATAGGGATGCGAAGCACAGGAAACCTTCTGCGGCCACCATCTTGGTTGCTTGCGTGCCGTTCCTGACAACCCCCCCTCAATGTTAGCTTATGTGTCCAGGGATTTTTTTCTGCAAAAACACTGCTAGCTTCTAGGAAAGGGTGACTAGACATCCCCGGTTTCTGGAGACAGTCCTCAGACTAAGGACACTGTCCCCGGACAAAGTCTGTCCTAGGTTTTATCCCCATATTGCAGTGGCATGGCATGGGGGAGGGGGACCAGCTGTACTCTCGCCCCAGGCACAACATTTAGGGGGGTGCAAAAGTATTACCATGCCCCCTAAGTGTGCTGTGTTTTGACTATGTGCAGCATGCCTCCCCCGACCCCTACACCTCCGATGAAGCATGTTCCGAGTCCTGGGCATTGCTCTGCAGCACTTTCCCCCGCCCAACTAGGGACTCCTGTGGTCCAGTCTGTCCCCCATGATCCCTCTTGTACAGGTGGCCCGTGTGTGTGAGAATGGCAGAGGAGAAGGGGCAGGGCAAAGCACACGGCGGCTGTTGGAGGAGCTCTCGGCAGGGCATACTGAGGAGTGGCTGGGTGGTGGGACTCCAGAACAGTACCCAGTGCTGTGAGGAGAGCCCTGCTCTTATGGATAATCATGGAGTCCATGGAGAGGTGAGCAAAATCAACTGATCTACACTGCACATGTGTGTGTGGGGGGGGGGGGGAGTAGAAATCAGGTAGGTCAGTGTAGTGGTCAGTGTAGGGATCAGGTAGGTCAATATAGTTATAGTTACATAGTAGGTGAATTTGAAAAGACACAAGTCTATTAAGTCCAAACTATACAGTATGTGTGAATTTATGTCAGTATTACATTGTATATCCCTGTATGTTGCGGTCGTTCAGGTGCTTATCTAATAGTTTTTTACACTATCGATGCCCCTCTGTCAGGTCTGCCAGGAGATTCCAACCTTCACTCCAGTTTCCTGACTGGTAGTCTTGTTATCCCAGTATCAGGTTGAGGGACGGTTGAGATCCTGCAGCCAGTTTCAAGGGGCCTCAATAGAAGGTGCAAACAGGCTATATCAAGGGACACCAAACAAGTAGTTCATAGTTAGTAGAGAGTGAAGCCAGCAAAGCAAGGCAGCAATCCATGGGGTTTACCAGGAAGAGGCATCAGGAACAGGCAGCGTCAGCAGCAACGATCATCAAAATCCAACAGGCAGAAGTCAGCAACCAGACATACAAAATGTTAAACACTAGGAAACAGGACCTATACTAGGGCAAAGACAGGAAGGGGAAATTATGTTTTATAGGACAATAAATCAGGTGACTACCTAGAGCTGATAGAAGTTCCCTAGTGGCTTAGGCAGTATGGAACTGACCCAAGAACACCAGGTCCCAGGATTGATTACCAGTCAAGGCGTGACAGTAACCCCTACACATGCAGTAAATCTTTAACATCCATCTTTAGGGTAGGCCACCAAACAAGGAATTTCAGGCGTAAGAAGGTCTGTTTGGTACCAGGATGTCTGGATATCCTCTGTCCATGGGCCAATTACAAAAATTATTTACTCAATTCTTGTGGAACATACAACGTATTAGACGGAACCGAAACATTAGAAAGTGCTTGAGATTGAGCAGCAAACAAGTTGCTTTGTAAGATAGTATCCAGTTGAGCAATACTTTTTTCCGGAGGAACAATATGATCTGGAGGAGCAAGGAAATTGCCTAGACAGGGCATCGGCCTTGGTGTCCTTAGTACCTGGAATGTATGTTACAACAAAGTTGTCTGGAGTTCAGTCTTTGGGCTTTCTCCAAGTAGATCAGATTCTTATGGTCAGTTTGAACCACGACAGGAAGTTCCATACCTTCTAATAGATGTCTCCATTCGGAGACCTCCAAGAAATATTGAGCTGTTGGCTGAGGATCACGGAGAATAGGAGCAGAGCAAAAGGCAGACTTTAGGTGATCAAAAGCTTCCAAAGTTTCAGGTGTCCACTGAGAGCATTTGGTCCCTTTTTTAGCAAAGGCAGTGAGGGGAGCCAGAATCTTGGAAAAATGGCATTGAGTTTCTTGGAATCCATCTGGAATCCTTCGGATGAAATTATATAACCTAAGAATATGATGCTTTAAATCTTAGAGTGAATAAATATATCATCTAAGTAGACAACAACAAAAGAGTCAAGTAGATCCCTGAAAATATCATTCACAAACTCCTGGAATATGGGGGCATTGCAAAGTCCAAATGGCATCACACAACACTCATAATGCATAATGATTCTAATGAGTTTATATGCAGCGAAGGTCGAGTTTGGTAAAGATCTTTCATCTCTGGACACGGTCAAACAGCTAAGTAATTAAAGGGAGCAGATACCGATTTTTTTACAGTAATACAGTTGAGAGTTCTGAGGTCAACGCAAGGTCTAAGGTCTAAGGGTCCTCCATCTTTTTTATCCACAAAAAAGAACCCTGCCCACACAGGAGAGGAGGAAGGCCAAATTAAACCCTTCTTCAGACTGCCTTCAATGTATTCCTCCATTGCCTTTGTCACTGCAAGGTTAAGAGGATAGGTTTTCCTCTTAGGAAGGGGGGAACCGAGAAGAAATTCAATAGCACAATCATAAGGGTAGTGTGGAGGGAGCCCCTCTACTTCTTTTTCAGAAAATACATCAGCAAACTCGGCAAAGACATTGGGTAATTCAGGGTCCGTAGACACCTCATGAATGGACACTTTATTACGTACTAACTTTTGGAGACAGTGGACATGTGAACATTACAGAAGGTGCTCCAGGCAGAAATCTGACCAAAGGACCAGTCAATAGGTGGGTTATGTTTACATAACCAAGGGAACCTGAGAATTACTGGGTGTTTAGGACATGGGATGATGTCAAATGATAAAACTTCTGGATGCAGAGCACCCAACTGGACAACTGAACAAAGAGAGGCTTAGATTCATGAATAATAAGTCCATCACCAAGAGGTTCTCCACCAAGAGTAGTTACACAGAGCAGAAGGCTTTTAGAAACAATAGGTATCTGAAGTCTTGTAACCAGAGCTGCATCTAGAAACACACCACCAGCACCAGAATCTATAAACGCTACTGTGGAATAGCACTGATCATTCCAGGGCAAGGTAATAGGAACTATGAGTCTCTCCTGCGGAGGATTCAAAACAGCATGACCTAATTGGGCTCCTCGATTAAGCCCGGAAGTTTTTTCTGGGCGAACCGGACAAAAATGCAAGACATGACCCGGCTTTCCACAGTAAAGACAAAGTCCTAGGGTCCTGTGTTTGGTACATTCACTATTAGACAAATACGCAGCCCCTAAATCCATGGGTACTTCCTCAGACCCGACAGGAGAAGAGACAGTAAGGGTTAGTGATAGTGATTGCCAAGGAGGAGATTTATAACCAAGTCTGTGAGGATTCTAATGTTTTTGATGCCCTCTCTCTGGAGCCCCATACACACTCTGCTGATTTTTTTCCTTCAGATTTACCAAAACCATATAATATGAGGTCAAACCTTAGGAGTTTCAATGTGTATGCAATCAGGCAGGCCCTTGCACTACATGGTTTTGGTAAATCTGAAGACAAAAAATCTGCAGAAAATCTGATAGTGTGTATGGGGCTTAACTGATGTTCAGAGAAGTGAGTGTCCACCAGGATACACAAGTTGATAAAATCCTCCAGGCCCACTGGGACATCATGGTAAGGTAAATCGTTCTTTATGCATTCCGCTAGCCCTCTGCAGAATGAAGACTTAAGGGGGCAATTTTCCCAGGTGGTCTCTGCCGCTAGTGTGTGAAATTCTATGGCATAGGATGCTACCGTGCATTTTTCCTGATGTAAATCGAGAATACTGGACTTAGCCGCAGACACTCTGCCTGGAGCATGAAAATATTTTCTCAAAAGTCTTCATGAAAGTGGGGTAATCAGTAAGTACAGGAGACTCTTTCTCAAAAAGAGGTGACACTCAGGACAATGCACTGCCCTTCAGCAAGGAAATGATAAAAGTCACCTTGGCTTGAGCAGAGGCAAACACTGAAGGTTGATTTCTAAAATGCAACCAACAGTGATTGAGAAATCCCCTGCAATCAGAAGGGTTACCATCATACTTCTCAGGGTGAGGTATTTTAGGAGCAGGAGAACCCGGGGGGTTAGACAGGACAACAGGTTCCCTATCCCCAGCCCCTAGGTTACCAGGTGCAGCAGACTGGACCCATGTGCTGTAGGCAAAGAGGATAACATAACTGTGATAGCACCTAGTTTCTCCTCCAATGACTGCACACAGTTGGCCTGCTCTCCCAACCATTGTCCCTGAAGAGCGTCTGCCTGCACCGACTCGCTGAGGTCCATCTTGGCCCTAGTATAATGTCAGGTCTGCCAGTAGATTACAACCGCCACTCCGGTTTCCTGACCAGTACTTTTGTTATCCCAGTATCAGGTTGAGGGACAGTTGAGATCCTGCAGCCAGTTTCAAGGGACCGCAATAGAAAGTGCAAATAGGCTATATCAAGGGACACCAAACAAGCAACTCAGTTAGTGGAGAGTGAAGTCAGCAAACCAAGGCAGCAATCCACGGGGTATACCAGGAAGAGGTGTCGGGGAAAAGGCAGGCAGTAACCACGATCAGCGCGAATCCAAAGGTGTAGTCCAAGAGGCAAGGTCGGGAACAGGCAGACTTGGCAACAGCGATCATCAAAATCCAACGGAGTAGTCGAAGAAGCATGGTAAAACAGACAGAAGTCAGCAATCCCAATAACCAGGAAACATCACCTATACTAGGGCAAATACAGGAGGGGAAGTGATGTTTTATAGGACATAGATCAGGTGACTGCCTACAGCTGGGCACTGGGTGAGGCCATGGTGCACAATCAAGCAGCAGGGAATAACAAGGGCTTTATACAAATGGAAGTTCCCTACTGGCTCGGGCAGTAGAAAACTGACCCAAGAACACCAGGATCGATTCCTGGTCAAGATGTGACACTCCTGCGAGGACCACCACCTGCGGAAGGGAATTACACATTCTTGCCGCTCTTACAGTAAAGAAGCCTCTATGTAGTTTAAGGTTAAACCTCTTTTCTTCTAATTGGCCACATGTCTCCCTATCGCGAAAAAGTGTTCGCTACCTTTCTTCATAACTAATGTCCTCTAGACCCTTTATTAGCTTTGTTGCCCTTCTTTGTACTTGTTGCATTTTCGGTACATTCTTCCTAACCCATAACCCATAACCGGACAGCATACTCCAGGTGCCAGAGTCTTGTAGAGTTTGAGAATTATCGCTTTATCCCTGGAATAAATACCTTTTTTAATACATGCCAATATTCTGTTTGCTTTGTTAGCAGCAGCTTGGCATTGCATGCCATTGCTGAGCCTATCATCGACTAGGACCCCCAGGTTCATTTCCATCCTAGATTCCCCCAGAGGTTCTCCTCCTAGTGTATAGATTGCATTCATATTTTTGCCACCCAAATGCATTATTTACATTTTTTTTACATTAAGCCTCGTTTGCCATGTAGTTGCCCACCACATTAATGTGTTCAGATCTTCTTGCAAGGTTTTCACATCCTGTGGAGAAGTTATCACCCTGCTTAGCATAGTATTATCCACAAATACAGACATTGAACTGTTTACCCCATTCTCCAGGTCATTTGTGAACAAATAAAATAGGATTGGTCCCTAGGGCGTAGTTTGCCTTGGAGGAAGATGGCTGCTTAGATCACAAGCTCCCTCAGACAGCAGCCTAATTTAACCCACAAAGGAGGATCCAAGCCACAACGCAGGTTCCTAGAATGGGCACCTCATCCCGCGGGAACTCTGCTCCCTGGTCCTGTTCACCCTGGGATGTGAGCAGCCGGATAAGCCAAAATATCCCAAAGATCTTCCGGACACAGGCCAGCAACATAGCGGCGCACTCTCTAACACAGACTTCAGTGCCAAGCCATACTGCTGCTATACCGATGCATGCCAATCCACCTCCCTTCCTCACAGAGGGACACATGCACTCGATGCAGCACCAGCCAACCAGGCATTATCAACCTCTGGACCATAGCAGTGGATATTAAAGATAACTTATCTGTGGCCATCACTGACCTCCGCCAAGATATCCAAACACTGGTGGGCAGAGTGCGCGAAGTGGAACAAATGGCTGCACACCAGCACAAAGAGATATGGAAGATCTGCCACGGTGTGGACTCACACACACATTACAATTAAGGGACCTCCAAAGAGGACCTAGACAATCGAGGGAGATGCCACAATTTGAGGATAAGGGGCCTGCCTGAAATGGTTGAACATGAGCAACTTCTCCCCACTCTTGTGAGGTTATTTAACCACCTCCTGGACAGACATCCGACAACCCCCATACACATGGAACGTATCCATAGAGGTCCTCAGAAAAGCCTGCATCAGGATACAACTAACACATGAAGGGAATGACATCCATATTTATCAAGACCTTTCAGCAATCACCCTGAAACACCACAAGGATCTCAGACCTCTTCTAGAAGTCCTTAGAACCAGAGGTATCCATTAAAGAATGGAAATTTCCATTTGGCCAACTGCAACACATCAGGGGTGAACAGCTCTCCTAAGAGTCCCAGAGGATGCATTCTGTGCAACACTCGACATACCGAGAGTTGAGGTTCCAAATTGGTATGAGGACTTCCAGATTCCCGAAGTGCGATACCCCCCAAGAAACAGCAGAACCAATGGAAGCGCAAGATGTAAGCTACCGAAGACACCACTCACCATCTGACACGAGACACAGCCCTGCACCAGCGGCTCATCACCAATACTCGAGCCTTACGAAAGCTTTCTTACCCCGAGGAGCATGCAGAGATAAGTAAAATCAGCGCCAATAACCAACCTCCAAGACAGCTAAGTACTAGGAATATTTACTAAGGATAAGGATAATAAATAGTTGTGCAGCATCAACTATTCATTATCCTTATCCTTAGTAAATATTCCTTTGTATGTATATGCCAATTCATCTATAATCCCAGTTTGGGGTTCATAAGCCCGAGACCTTTATTATATTTTTTTATGTGTTTCCATCAGTTATTGAGAACTTTTCTATTATTATTTTTTCCAGGTTTTTTCCCTGGAATCTATCCATCGATCAATCCAGCATATGGGCAGTGTTTGCTCGGTATGTTGCAGTCCTTTTTCCGGGGTTTCAATGCGCTCAGCTCCCTCCCTACCTTCCTTTATGTATCTCAAGGGGTGGTGGGGTTCGATCTATGTGCATCGGCATCATGCACAAATGGGCCCTTCGAGCGGCATCAACACACGCCACAAGGTGGAAGTCTGTGTGTTTTGTTTTTTTGTTTTTTTTCTTTCCATCTGATGCACCCACTGAGGTATAGATTATCCTCAGCTGTGAGTGTTCCCTCATCTCCTCACAGCTGCAAAAGACATCATGCATGACGCTGGCGGGGGCCCACCCAGGGCTTGGGGTATATGAGCTGGGACCGACAGACAGACGGTTCACTCCTCCACTGCGCTCCACTGGGAATGGATCACTCCTTAATTCAACATATGGGTAATAGAGTTTTTTTTCATGGCTTTTTTTTTCTCCTCTTCCTCTTCTATTCACATACATTTTTTCATTCTGAGCACTGCACACACTTTTTTACAAATTTGAATGGATTCCTGGTCTGGACGGGGACAAAGGAAAGATTACCACAATTTATACAGGAATTGGGCAACAATGATCTTAATTTGAAATTTACATTCAATTTTGACCATGAACGAATTTCCTTTTTGGATTTACTTATTATAAAACACCCTGATAGTACACTTTATACAGACCTCTTCCGTTATCCTACTGCAGGTAACACCCTTTTGTACACTACTAGTGCCCACCCGGAACCCTTAACCACTTTCAGACCGGACCATTTTGCTGGTCAAAGACCAGACCACTTTTTGCGATTCGGCACTGCGTCGCTTTAACTGACAATTGCGCGGTCGTGCGACGTGGCTCCTAAACAAAATTGACGTCCTTTTTTTCCCACAAATAGAGCTTTCTTTTGGTGGTATTTGATCACCCCTGTGGTTTTTATTTTTTGCGCTATAAACAAAAATAGAGCGACAATTTTGAAAAAAACGCATTATTTTTTACTTTTTGTTATAATAAATATCCCCCAAAAATATATAAAAAAAATTTTTTTTCCCTCAGTTTAGGCCGATACGTATTCTTCTACATATTTTTGGTAAAAAAAAAACGCAATAAGCGATTATTGATTGGTTTGCGCAAAAGTTATAGCGTTTACAAAATAGGGATAGTTTTATAGCATTTTTATTAATAATTTTTTATTATTTTTTTTTTTTTACTAGTAATGGCGGCGATCAGCGATTTTTATTGTGACTGCGACATTGTGGGGGACCCATCGGACATTTTTGACACATTTTTGGGACCATTGTCATTTATACAGTAATCACTGCTATATAAATGCAGTGATTCCTGTGTAAATGACACTGGCAGTGAAAGGGTTAACCAGTGGGTGGCAGTGTAGGGGTTAAGTGTTCCTAGGGGTGTGTTACTAACTGTGGCGGGGTTGGGCTTTCATTTAGTGAACACTGATCTCTGCTCCAATCACATGGAGCAGAGATCAGCATCACTAGTTGCTAGACAGAATGGAGAAATGCTGTTTACACTGCATTTCCTCCATTCAGCCGTCCCGTGAGACGATCGCGGGTATGCCCGCGGCGATCGAGTCCGAGGGTCCCGCGACCGGACTCACGGGGGTCCCGACCAGCGCGGGAGCGCGCCGCCAGAGGCGCGCTCCCAATGGCAGGGCGGCATTGAAGATTGGACGTACATGTACGCCAATATGCCTGCCCGTGCCATTCTGTCGACGTACATCGTCGTGCGCTGGTCGGGAAGTGGTTAATACGTAGTATTCCTTTCGTACAATTCCTGCGTTTATGCAGAAATTGTAGTCTGGATACAGATTTTAAGATACAAGCGGATGCTTTACGGGACCGACTCTTATTGAGAGGATACTCCCCTACGTGTTTGAGGAGAGCATTTAATAAAGTGGTGTCATGCCCTTGCAGTACATTATTACACCAACGACCTAAAATTACAGATAAGGATTCTGTTAGATTCATTACTACCTATTCTGCTCACCACCCAATTCTCCGTGATATACTAAGCAAAAATTGCCATCTCCTTACTGACCATCATATACTAACTAAACATGTACGTTCTACCCCAGAATTGGTATTCCGTAGAGCTCGTTCTTTACGTGATCACTTAACACATAGCCATTACACTCCTCATAGTCAGATATCACACACTATCCGGGGCACATATAAATGTAATGACTGTCCCCGTTGTCCATGGGTTATGGAAGGAAAAAAATTCACTTTGCCAAATGGTGAATTATTTCGACCACTGACTTTTTCTGACTGTAGTACTAGGGGTATTGTATACATGATGGTTTGCAAATGTAAGGCATTTTATATTGGAAAAACAATCCAGGAATTTAGACAATGAATTGGAGATCACCTCTGTTACTCAGGCAATGGAAAACTTACAATTGGGAGACATATAGGTCTCCACCACCGCTTTGATACCACCGTTATCCAATTTTATGTTTTGGAGGTGATCTCTCCAAACCCAAGGGGTGGCGATTGGGATCCAGCGATCCTACAGAGGGAAACCCTCTGGATCGAACGGCTCAACGTCACCCATCCCCCTGGTCTCAATGAGACAATTTCTTATAAACCTTTTCTCTAAATTGTATATTTTAATACGCGGGTTTCCCTCCTTTTCCTTCCCCCCCCCTTTTTTTTTCTCTCCCGCTATTATTGCTTTCCTTTGGGATATTTCCCTGATGTATACATACATTGCTGTAATTACTTGGATATGTTATTGTAATACTATATATGTAATGTTTAATTAAATAAAAATAATAAAGAACAAATTTTTTTTTCGTATATACAGGATTTTTCCTCACCCAACAATTTTTTTTCTTTTTTCTTTTTTTCAATCTTTTCTAGTTTTTCTTTTTCTCCTCTGTTTGTTTGGGTTTTTTTCATATTTGTTTTTTGCTTTCATTTATTATTTATTATTTATCCTTTATTCAATAAATTAATTTTTTTTTGCTCTCGTCTTTGTCCTTGTTTCTGTGTTTGTACTTTTCGGAACCCCCGTTTGTTACTTCCCCCTTCGGCGGACGTGTGCTCCTCCTGGCCTGGGATGGGACTGATCTCTCTCCCATGGCTTGCAGGATAAGGATGTGACACCGAGAATTCCGGTGTCTGTTTTTTCTTCCCTGTGCACTTCCGTTGCAGTGTTACCTTACACCACACTTGCGCAGTGTGGAGGCACTGACTGCATGACGTCAGACGCCGCCAACTTCCCGCCGGCTGATGTGCCTGACATGGCGCATGTTGGGGAGCCCATATAACAGCGGTCATCCAGACCTACATATTATTTCCCACATCTATCAGGTAATATACCTCTTGAGAGACCTAATTTAGATCTATTAACCTACTACCATTACCTTATGAACTAAATATATTTATTTATTATTTTCTATATAGATGCAATGGTGCCTTGTCTGCGCTATTGAATCCCCTTGGGGCATTTATATTGCTACCGGATATATCTTCATATATGATAATTGGTAAGTTTGGGCTATATGGCAAAAGAGAAAATATATATATATATTTCTTTTTTTTCTCCTTCTTTCCCCCTCTTGCCATTAATTGGTTATTTATCCTATTTATTTTATTAGAGCTATTCGCACCAATCCCCCATGTCCGCCATAGGGGGAATATAGGGGTCCATCTATCTGCTACTTCTTTAATCTTGTCTCCCTTTGAATTTTGGGTGAGTTAATCTCCTTATATTTCCCTTGACATTACCATACATATTTATTGTTTAAATAATTGTTTCCATTTTTATACATTAACTGGCTGATTGCTAATTACTTGTATATTGTTTATTACAATTTATATAGATATCCTCCTGAAAAAGAGGATGTTCCGCGAAACTAGTAGAGGAGCCCTTTGTACGCCACCAGAACTGAACTCTTCTATGAGTATCTGTATATGCTAAATGCTCTGGGGTGTATTATGATTTTATTAATGATGTTTTGTATATTGCCCTTTCTTTTGTATTTATTAAACATTTGTTAATTTTTATCATTATCTCTTTTTCTTTACACAAAAAGTACCGGTATAGTCCAAAAACCATTTATTGGTTTGGGTTGGTTATAGGAGGTTAGCGTGAACGGCTACCCCAATACCCCCTCACCAAACTTCTTGACATTTGAATGGATGATTTTGGATTTCCTTTTTCAATCCATTTTCACTTATTTTACACACATTTAGCTTTCTCTTTTTTCCTAATCATTTTTGCATATCTCATTTACACACAATTTTCAGCAATTAGCTATATCCATTTAACACATTCAATCCAATACTCATTTTTTTTTTTGTTCCTCTTCTTTTTATTTTTTATTTTTCACAGATTTTGGTAATACATATACATTCAGAACCTAGTGGACTAGTGTTGAGGGTGTTTGGGTCGATTGGCTTCTGTTCCCCTTGGCTCACCTTCTGCTTCAACCCCAGATGAGACGGTTATATCTCCGATTATAAGAGATCCCATTGCTTGAAGTTCTGCCCAATTTTTGGGCTATATTGTAAGTCATTTTTTCAATTAAGTGGATCAATTTGATACTCTCTCTATTTAACTGAGGTTCCACATATATTAACCACTTCAGCCCCGGACCAATAAACACCCTAAGGACCAGAGGTCTTTTTCCAATTTCGCACTGCGCTGCTTTAACTGGTAATTGCGCGGTCATGCAATATTGCACCCAAACAAAATTTGTGTCCTTTTCTTCCCACAAATAGAGCTTTCTTTTGATGGTATTTGATTGCCTCTGCGATTTTTTTTTTTTGCGATATAAATGGAAAAAGAGCGAAAATTTTGAAAAAAAAGAGATTTTCTTCTTTTTGTTATAAGAAAAATCAAATAAACTAAATTTTAGTCATACATTGAGGGCAAAATTTATTCAGCCACATGTCTTTAGTAAAAAAAATATCAATAAGCGTATATTTTTTGGTTTGCGCAAAAGTTATAGCGTCTACAAACTAGAGTACATTTTCTGGAATTTACACAGCTTTTAATTTATGACTGCCTATCTCATTTCTTGAGGTGCTAAAATGGCAGGGCAGTACAACCCCCCCCAAATGACCCCATTTTGGAAAGTAGACACCCCAAGGAAATTGCTGATGGGTATGTTGAGCCCATTGAATATTTATTTTTTTTGTCCTAAGGGATTGAATAATGACAAAAACATTTTTTTTACAAAAAGTTGTCACTAAATGATATATTGCTCACACATGCCATGGTTATATGTGGAATTGCACCCCAAAATATATTCTGCTACTTCTCCCGAGTATGGGGATACCACATGTGTAGGACTTTTTGGGAGTCTAGTCACGCACGGCACCCCAAAAACCAATCACCACCTTCAGGATTTCTAAGGGTGCAAATTTTTGATTTAACTCCTCACTACCTATCACAGTTTCGAAGGCCATAAAATGCCAAAATAGCACAAAACCCCCCAAAATGACCCCATTTTGGAAAGAAGACACCCCAAGCTATTTACTGAGAGGCATGTTGAGTCCATGGAATATTTTATATTTTGCCACAAGTTGCGGGAATATTACAAACTTTTTTTTTTTTGCACAAAGTTGTCACTAAATGATATATTGCTCACACATGCTATGGGCATATGTGAAATGACACCCCAAAATACATTCTGCTGCTTCTCCTGAGTACGGGGATACCACATGTGTGGGACTTTTTGGGAGCCTAGCCACGTACGGGACCCCGAAATCCAAGCACCGCCTTCAGGATTTCTAAGGGCATACATTTTTTATTTTACTCCTCACTACCTATCACAGTTTTGAAGGCCATAAACCCCCACCAAATGACCCCATTTTGGAAAGTAGACACCCCAAGCTATTTGCTGAGGGCCATGTTGAGACCATTGAATATTTTTTTTTTTTGTCCCAAGGGATTGAATAATGACAAAAAATAAAATTTTTTTTTTTTTTTTACAAAAAGTTGTCACTAAATGATATATTGCTCACACATGCCATGGTTATATGTGGAATTGCACCCCAAAATATATTCCGCTACTTCTCCCGAGTATGGGGATACCACATGTGTGGGACTTTTTGGGAGTCTAGTCGCGCACGGCACCCCGAAATCCAATCACCACCTTCAGGATTTCTAAGGGTGCAAATTTTTGATTTAACTCCTCACTACTTATCACAGTTTCGAAGGCCATAAAATGCCAAAATAGCACAAAACCCCCCAAAATGACCCCATTTTGGAAAGTAGACACCCCAAGCTATTTACTGAGAGGCATGTTGAGTCCATGGAATATTTTATATTTTGCCAAAAGTTGCGGGAATATTACAAACTTTTTTTTTTTTTGCACAAAGTTGTCACTAAATGATATATTGCTCACACATGCTATGGGCAGAAGTCAAATTACACCCCAAAATAAATTCTGCTGCTTCTCCCGAGTACGGGGATACCACATGTGGGGGACTTTTTGGGAGCCTAGCCACGTACGGGACCCCGAAAACCAAGCACTGCCTTCCGGATTTAAATATAAAATGCTACCAATCAGGCCTGACTCTGCGATCGCTGCAGTTATGTGTTTAGTGTTTTGTAAGTGACAGTGATCGATCGATACTGCACTTGGGTGGGCTGGGCAGAGGGGCAAAACGCAGGTGCTAGCAGGTATCTGGGCTGATCCCGCTATCAATGCGTTTTTTTGGAACCCTGAACTGCTGGGGACGCTAGTATAGATCTGATCAGATCAGATATTGATCTGTTCAGATTCTATACCACTGGTGTATGCTTTGCGCGTGGGTGTTAGCGGTACTGGCACTAACCTAGCGCTGCCTGGGGCGACGCAGACCCTGACCCTAAAACCTAATTGATATCACCCACCGGGTGATCAGGGGGTTAAACCTTTATTGGGTAATAAATGGTGGGTGCCCTGATGCTATAAAAAGCAAACTAACCAGAGTCACCCGTAACACTTATACTGTGATCGCTGGTGAAAGGGTTAACTAGGGGCAATCAGGGGGTTAAAACCATTATTGGGTAGTATATCGGGGTACCTAGCGATATAAAAACCTGGCGGTGAACCTAAAAAAATAACTAGCTACCTAGCGACAGTAGCGACACTAATGCAGCGATCAGAAAAATGATCGCTTAGTGACAGTGGCAAAAGGGGGTGAAAGGGTTAACTAGGGGCAATCAGGGGGTTAAAACCATTATTGGGTAGTATATCGGGGTACCTAGCGCTATAAAAACCTGGAGGTGAACCTAAAAAAATAACTAGCTATCTAGCGACAGTAGCGACACTGATGCAGCGATCAGAAAAATGATCACTTAGTGACACTGGCAAAAGGGGGTGAAAGGGTTAACTAGGGGCAATCAGGATGTTAAAACCATTATTGGGTAGTATATCGGGGTACCTAGTGCTATAAAAACCTGGCGGTGAACCTAAAAAAATAACTAGCTACCTAGCGACAGTAGCGACACTGATGCAGCGATCAGAAAAATTATCGCTTAGTGACACTGGCAAAAGGGGGTGAAAGGGTTAACTAGGGGCAATCAGGATGTTAAAACCATTATTGGGTAGTATATCGGGGTACCTAGCGATATAAAAACCTGGCGGTGAACCTAAAAAAATAACTAGCTACCTAGCGACAGTAGCGACACTAATGCAGCGATCAGAAAAATGATCGCTTAGTGACAGTGGCAAAAGGGGGTGAAAGGGTTAACTAGGGGCAATCAGGATGTTAAAACCATTATTGGGTAGTATATCGGGGTACCTAGCGCTATAAAAACCTGGCGGTGAACCTAAAAAAATAACTAGCTACCTAGCGACACTGATGCAGCGATCAGAAAAATGATCGCTTAGTGACAGTGGCAAAAGGGGGTGAAAGGGTTAACTAGGGGCAATCAGGATGTTAAAACCATTATTGGGTAGTATATCGGGGTACCTAGCGATATAAAAACCTGGCGGTGAACCTAAAAAAATAACTAGCTACCTAGCGACACTAGCGACACTGATGCAGCGATCAGAAAAATTATCGCTTAGTGACACTGGCAAAAGGGTGTGAAAGGGTTAACTCTAGGGGCAATCAGGGGGTTAAATCTTAATTGGGGGGTGATAGGGGGCTACCCTGGACCTAACACTAACTGCCCTGACAGTTTTTACTTTTACAACTGACACTGAATGCATTGATCAGTAACGAAATGATCAATGCAATCAGTGACACTGTGACTGGGGGGGGGAGGGGGGGCAGGGGGGGGATCGGGGGGGGGGGGGGTTTGTGTACCTATGTGTACCTATGTGTCAGTGTAGTGTTTTGGTGCACTTACTTTTAGTCTTCTCCTCGTAGTCCGGTCAAAAAGACCGCCCCGAGGAGAATGACATCACTTCTTCCTTCCTGTGTAAACAATACACAGTGGGAGGAAGTTCGTCATTGGCCAGGAGCGATCAAGAGGGGGTGGCCAGAAACCAACGGCCATCCCCTCATCACGGATCGCTCCCGGAGGGAAACGGACCGCCGTATCCAGCGGGAGGGGGTCCGATCGGACCCCCCACCCGCTGGAAGCCAGGCACGTACATGTACGTGCTTGTGCCTGCCTGTGCCATTGTGATGACGTACAATGGCAATACGGCGGTCCTTAAGTGGTTAATACTTGTCATATTAATTTGTCTTTGTAGTAAAAACATGCATCCCACCCCTGATGACTGGCAAGAAGCCAAGAAACGCATTGGGTTCTCAAACTAAGGATGCCCAATTAAGCTTATTTTAATCCTTGATAATATCAATGTTGTCCTATAGAGTTTGTACTCATTCATGTGATTTTATGATTTTGATTGGTAATTTATGTACTTCTGGTATGAACTGCATCCAAGTATGTCCATTGATTTGTCTGTACTCCAGATTCTCTGATGATTATTATGAAAATATATTAATTTTATATCTGCATGTATATTACTGTATTATTGAAAAAATGTAAACTGCGCTAGGATAAATAGTGTAAAATTGACAAAACTAACAAAAATAGGCAGCAGCAATAAATGTGATATGACACCCAAAGCGCGGCTTTGTATATTCTTTATTACTGTATTATTATTGTATGCATTCAGATCATGGACTACCCCTAGGGGTTATTGACTACAAATTAAATCTAAATCATTTTATCTACTCACATGTATTCATTATTTTTATTTTCAATTGACATGCTTCATTTAAAGTCCCACTTGCCCACTTTTTTCTTTATTGAATAAGGAGCAGTAGATACTAATATATATAACCTGCAATGTACATATCAGAGCATTGCAACCTTAAAAAAGACAGCTGTTAGATATACACTCACATCAGTACTATCCTGTAGTGTATTTAGATAATGCCTGATTAACGTATGTTTGTTAAGCATTTCTTCCCCAGGCGAGCAAACGGGACAAATCTCCGAAAACCTTGATTACAGCTGGCCTTCGTGAGTCGCATCAGAACTTGACCCAACCAAACCTACGTTACAGAAGGTACACCTTAGATCGGAAACCTGCTGATCACCCATCCCTTACTGGATAGGTGGGCATTCCTGCTCCGGTATCACCACTGTGATTGTGCTCAAGATTGTGCCTCCCCATCATTAACCCCCAGGACACATGCTTTACAAACCCCCTAATTACAGAGGCTTCCAGAAAAAATAGAAAATACAGCATTAACAGCTCAAATGGACAGAGTTCTGCTGGTGTGACACTGGAGGACCAAAGACCGCATCAGGGTATCCCATCGAATCCCTCAGTTCTTAATGTTCTTAATGTTCTATACACCTGTTATTGTTTATTTCTGTAGCATTCGGTAATGTTTGGAATATACCTGGTCTCAATCACTTAATCCTGTTTAGTACAGCTTACTTGTAATCTTGTTAGTTACTGCACATTTTCCCTACATGGCTCACAAGCACTCGACTGAACACATGTGAATGCAAATACCTGGTAAACGATGTAAAGGGCTAAATCTTACCTATAGTCATACACTTTAGGAGAACACACAATACCTCAAGGTCCACAGATGGTCCTACCACCATCAATGTCTCCTACCATACCCACTTTTCTATTCCATAGCAAACCAATTCTATTACACACCAAATCTTCACAATACCCATACCCACACCAATTACTTCACTCCTAGGAACCTCATAAGCCATCCTCCTTATTAGTCTACAACTCAACCAGACTGCCTGATGGGGTACTTGGAAATACCCTGGTTCCACTGACAAACCAACCCTCACACAGTGGGAACTTACTTAGTGAACATTCTACCACCTCGTCAGTTAAGGGTACCTGTGACCTTCTTCAGCCATACCAGATTTACGGTATAATTTACACCCGGCTGAGTGAGAGATATCTAGCCGGCCACCGGACTTCTCTCCTTTCTAGACCCCCCTTCTCCTTTTCCGTCTTACCCACCTCCCTCCCTGCCCACCACCCTCCCCATCCCTTACCCCCTCGCCCCCACCCTTGCACCAACCGAGACCCAATTTCAAGCTCCGACCTAGCTCCCTCTCCTGCCGTATCACTACAAAGGCTCGTAACGCACCAAATTACTGAGCTCTCCCTCACGACATTCCAGGAGACACAAACACTTAACACCCAAAACATGACCTTGACACTTCCCAATAAAAACAAAACTCTTATCAAGATAAACTCGCTTAATGTCAGAGGGCTCAACACCCCAGAGAGGCCCTCCCAGCTCCTCCTTACAATGCAACAGAATAATGCAGATATAGTTTTTGGTAAAGGTAGGTCCTTGCTCTGTTAGGTGCTCGATTTCCCTCTTCCTATCTTTCCTAGGCCGTGGTCTGGATGTACTTGGGAGTCCCATTCACCGGTGAGATAACCAAAACTCATACACGAGATGTATGCGAATAATGATTACAATTTAATGTTTTGAATACAACAGGTTATATGCTGAAACAGTTGGGGTGGCGCCCTGTGGAGTAGCCAATCAGGGACCCGCTCGTAGCTATACACCGAGCTTTTCCTAGTAACAGGTTTATTGACAGAACAAGCAAAATAAGCAGAAATTGTCTTCACGGCAAAGCACGTCATTAACCTTCACACGAGATAAGAATAAGACTACGATATTTAACAATATTCAACAATATTGTGCTAATAGTCTGTGGTCCAGACGTTCTAGGTCATAGACGATATAAGATAGTTGCATATCTTGGCTTTCTCTGTACAAACTCTCGCGGCCAAGGGCATTCAAAGAAAACAGCATGTTTTCCAAATAGCAAGCATCTATGGCAAAAGTAGTTAGAATTCTAGCTTGGTCATACAAAGTTTTAAAATGGATGACAGTATAACAAAATGGAGACTTGTTAATCCTTATAATCCCTCCTGTGATCATAACTTTGGCACGAAGTTATCGATCATCCTCTATACCAGACATTCTTGGAAAAAGCCATAAGTGCTTTCTCTTCGTCATTGGGCTTGGTTGCTATTGTTGGATGGGAAACCTTGGAGGCTGCTATGCAGCAGCATTTGGCGATCACATAGAACATTACTATCAACAACACTATCATCACTAATACGAGAAATATTTTCTTGAAAAATCCCAGTATGCCCCCCCAAATACCTCCAAACCACCCTCCTGTACCCGAGAAAAGGTTCCAATCATCTCCCAAGTTTTTTGCTTTCTGTAGGAGGGTCTGTCTTTGGGCTGAATGGCTTTTGATAATATCGTAATAATCGGGTACCGACAGACTTTCCACAGGAACGGTGAAGTTGTGTATGAAGGTGCAACACATCTCCGAATTGGCCATGAGGTTACAAATCCCAGTGATGGCGGCCAAAAGTTGTTCCTGCCTCATTTTTATCAGTTCCTGCACAGTTCGGATCTTCCGAGTTTCTTCGTTTAGCAGAGAAACATCTCTGGAAGTAGAGTTCACTACCCCAGAGATTATTTCAGCAAAAAGATCTATTTTATCTAGGGCATTCCACATTCCCGGGCTTCCAATGGAGGCGGCTAATTTTTCCCACCATGATGGTACTTGTCTCTTAGCCCTCCCGAACTCTAAATGCCCATGGGCAGGGGTCATTTTGATGTACTGATTGTCAGAGGCTATACCCATATATGGTACCATCCTGGCAATGGTGCACCAACCACCTGTAGAGGAATCTAGAGGGTAAGGTATGGTGGTGTGACATATTAGACCGCAACACACCATCCATCCATGAGGCAGATGAGGTGCTGGTATTATATCAGGGGGTTGGGATATGCCTGACCGGAGTCCAACTAGGCATAACCAATCTCCTAAACTCGCGGTGCTACTGTACTCTAGTAAAGTATCATTCATGTGGTAGGACTCTAACCAGTCTTTTAGGTCAGTATCGTCAAATGTTTCTGATGATAGTACACAGTCCATTGTGTTATATAAAGACATGTTCCCTATCCTTTCGTCACTATCTCCAATGGTGGAAGTATTCAACCCCTGGATGTCAAACGTCCCATCCCGCAGAAACTTCCCTAAGTCTCTAAGGGTAAGATTTACTAGTGTGTTTCTACAGAATTGGCCATTGGGGATTTCCCCGTTTTCTTTCCAAGCTCCATTTAGGAAACAGAAGGATGGGGGTTGTGTGAAACCAGAGAAAATAAGGGGGGAGGGTCTGGTCGTTATATTGGCCATATGGTCTTGTGTCGTCTCGTTAAACAGGTCCTCTACTGGGAGGGGGATTCCCACTACTGGGATTTGACTCCTACCCGTTCCCATGTGGGAGCACACCCAACAGGGTGCCCCTTTTCCCATTACTTGACCAAACGCGTATTGCCATAAAAAATGATGTGGTATTGTTGGGGCTAAAGAAAACGTTTTACTGTCCTGGGGGGGTAGTTCGTTCCGTGCTACCATTACTCCTAAACCTTTGTTATTATTATTATTATTATTACTGGGCCTCGGAACTAATGCTCTTCTGTCTAGTGATCGGTTCTCAGTACCTTTTGGGCTTCTTGTAAACCCACATGACCCTGTCATGATACATGTCATCATGACTATAGAAAAAACCACAAAAGTCAATACTATTGACCAGAGCAAAATGGTGTGTAGTACATACTGATCTTCTAAGCCCCTGTCTCTTTCTTTTTGCAAAGACTTCAGTCCGAGCTGGTGGGAGGAGGAGGAAAGTCCAGGGAGATTCTGACAAACTGTTCCTGGAGGGTCTTTAGGTTAGTCTCTGGGGTCCCTTTGGTGGTGGCGTCCTCCTGTTGGTCTTGGGCAAGTGTCCTCTGGGGGTGTTCTGGAGTCGGTGGAGGTTCGGGGCATTTTTTTAGTCTGCTGGCATGGATCCACTGAGGGGTGTAGTCTGTGAGGACAGCAGTCCTGGAGACCTTCTCCACGTTCCATGGACCGGAGTAGATGGGCCCCACGTGCTTCCGTTGGGCAAGCTGCTTGATCAACACTTTATCCCCCGGGATGAATGGGTGAGTAGGTTCTGTTGGAAGAGGAGAAAAGGTGACAGCAACTTGTTCATTATGTTCTTCTATTGTACTTACCAGATGTTTCACGTACTCTTCCTGTAAAGAATATATGTTAATGTCAGTCTGTGCATCTAATGCTTTTAGTTGTGTTTGTGCTGGGACACCCATTAGGATTTCAAATGGTGACAAACGTGTCCTAGAGTGGGGGGTGGTTCGGATTTGGAACAATATTCCTGGAAGGAAATCTATCCAGTTTTTTAACGTTCCTCCTGTGGCCTTTTTTAGTTTGTCCTTTATATTCCTGTTCATTCTTTCTACCACTCCTGCACTTTGGGGATGATAGGGAATGTGAAGTTTCCACTGTATTCCCAGGCACCTTGCCAGTTCTCGTGTCATATCTGAAGTAAAAGCCGGGCCCTGGTCTGACCAAATGGTGGCTGGTATGCCAAACCTACATACCCAATGATTAAGGAGAGCCCTTGCCGCTATTTTAGCTGTTTCCCCAGTGCAGGGGACCGCCTCCACCCATCCTGACCATTTGTCAACGATAACGCACAGGCATGTGATGCTTCCCTTTTGTTTGGGCATGTGGGTGAAGTCTATATGTAGGTCCTGTAGTGGGCATAGGGGTGGAGGCAACTGGCCGTGTATACCATGTCGCTTACCCTGCGTGTTGTTTTGAGCGCATGTGAGGCATGACTTTGTTAGGGTGTTTGCATGGTTCTTTAGATTAACTGTGCAGAAAGTTTTTTCATACAGCTGTTGCAAGGGTTGGGACCCTATATGTCCGGGACCATGCAGGTAGGAAAGGATGAGGGCCGAGCTGGCTTCAGGGATCCCAATGACCCCTCCATTTGTCCAAAGGCCTCTTTGGTCTTTGGACAATCCTTGCTGGACCCAGAAAAGGACATCAGCGTCTGTGGCCATGGATTGGATTTGGGCTGCAACTGAGGGGAAATCTGGCGCTGAAAAATCTTGTTGGAAAAATATTGTGGTAGGGGCGGGTGGATGTGTGGAGGAATTTGCCGCCGCTCGAGCGCATCTATCCGCAAGGGCGTTGCCTCGGGCAATGTAGCTACCAGTGGTGGTGTGAGCCTTGACTTTAATAATCGCCAAATGTTTGGGCAGTAGTATAGCCTGGAGAAGGGCCAGGATATGCTCCTTGTTGGCTATAATTTTGTTGTCAGCCGTTCTAAACCCCCTGTTAGCCCAGATCACCCCGAAATCGTGAACCACGCCGAAGGCGTATCGACTATCAGTGTAAATATTGACATCCCTATTTGTGAACAGGATACATGCTCTGGTGAGGGCTACCAGTTCCGCGACCTGTGCCGAGGAAGGCGGAAGTGGCTTAGCCTCCAGAACCAGATCTGGGAGTTGTACTACCGCGTATCCGGTCAGGAAAGTGGAATCCGAAGGGCGCGAGCAACTGCCGTCCACAAAAACTTCCTCTGCACCGGCCAGAGGTACATCTGTTAAGTCCCTACGTGGGGAGGTGACTTGGTCCAACACCTTTGTGCAGTCATGCATTTTGGATGGTTCACCATAATTCATGAGTTTGAGCAGAGAATGTAATAGCCTGAGGATGGGGGAGGTGTCAGAAGTGTGTTTGATGGTCAGATTGGAGGTGTTTAGAAGAATGATTTCATACCCGCTGGCTCTTTGGGTGGTCATATGTTGTGTATTGAGGTTTTGTATAAGGTGGGTGACTGAGTGGGTAGTGTATAGAGTTAGGGGGTGTCCCAGAACTAACTTGTTGGCTTCTTGAATGGCCATGGCACATGCGGCCATGTTCTGGAGGCAAGCAGGCATGCCCTGGACCTGGAGTGGGAGTTTCTTTGAAAGGAAAGCCACCGGTCGGTAAGAATTACCGTGCTCTTGGGCAAGAACTGCTGCAAAGGCAGATCCATTAACTACACAATATAGATAAAAATTGTTCCTGTAGTCCACTAGTCCTAAGGCCGGGGCGGAGGCAAGGGAGGAGAGGAGGGTGTTAAATGAGTGTAACATTTCCTCCGTCCATTCCACCACTTTTGGCGCAGTGGAGAGCGTGGCCCTCCTCAGAATGGAGTCATGAAATGAGCAGTCAGGGATCCATTGCCGGCAATAGACAATTGCTCCCAGGAAAGACAAGAGGGCGGCCTTGTCCCTGGGTGGCTGCAGAGCGTTAAGGGCTGCGGCACGGTGGGGGGAAACACTTCTCTCTCCCTTGTTGAGGATGCACCCCAAGTACTCTACAGTAGGGGTCACCCACTGTATCTTTTTCCGTGAGGCCAAGTGACCTGCCTTGACTAGGTGATCCAGCAAGTTCTTTGAGTCTTCTTCACAAGCTTCTGGGGTGGGGCTGCAGAGAAGGAGGTCATCCACATATTGGATGAGTACCGACCCGGCGCTCGATTGCCAGGATTTGACTGTCTCATTCAATACCATAGAGAAGGCTGCCGGGCTGTCCACATAGCCCTGCGGTAGGCGGGTCCAGGTCAGTTGCCCCCTCCCCGCCCCCCCCCAAGAAAAAGCAAACATGGGCTGGGCCAGTGGATCCACAGGGATGCTAAAAAAAGCGTTAGCTAAGTCAATTACTGTGTAGGCCACAGAGTTTGCCGGTATGCAAGAAAAAATAAAGGCAATGTCTGAGACCAGAGGGGGGAGGGGAACCACCATTTTGTTGACTGCCCTGAGGTCCTGTACCAAGCGCCATTCCCCGCTTGCCTTTCTCACTGGGTATATAGGGGTGTTCCATGAGCTGATGACGGGTGTCAGGATGCCCATGGCTACATACCTATTGATGAGGGGTGTAATCCCCTCAATTTTGTCAGAATGTAGTGCATATTGTTTTTGAAAAACAGGTACTGAGTCTGGGCGCATTTGGGGGGTGTAAGGGGTACATGGGATGAAACCTACACTCGCGTTATTCTCTGCCCAAATAGCATGGGTTTCCAGGGAGGCAGGTAAGAGTACAAAATACCCTTTTTTGGATTGTCTCTTTGGGCCCTGTAAGTCGCAGAGTGCGGAGCTGGCAGTTACTGCTCCCTGTGGATCAAATTTGATCACCACTCCCAGTTTGGACATTAAGTCCCTTCCCATCAGGGAGACTGGGCATTGGGGCAGGATGGCAAACCGTTGTTGGCAAAGTAGCACCCCCTCCGGGGTGGTTACTGATAAGGGTGGGGTGATAGGGTGGGTAACAGGAGTCCCATTAATACCTATGGAGCTTCCCTCAGAACATTGTGGCGTGTCAAAGGTCACATCATTGATGGAGCTAGAGGTGGCACCAGTGTCAATGAGAAAACAAATGCGTTTTCCATCTACACCCAGGATCACCTGGGGTAGGCTCCTCCAGGACACATTGTAACATACCAGGCTGAGGGAAGGGACATACTCCAGGCAGCCCTATGTCCTGCTTGAGGGTTGGGTGGCAGGCCATTGCATGGGAATAGGGGCTGGTGGGGGTGGTGGGGGTGGTGGAACACGAAGGGCGGCATTGTTAGGTGGAGGGGGTCCTTGGGGTCCTTGATAGGGCTGGTGATATCTGGGGCCTGACACTGGTCCTTGGTAAGTGGGGGTACGTTGATGTTGTGGAGTTGAAGGAAAGGCGTTAGGGTAACGCCTTCGTCCATTTCCCTTCCCCCAAGGTCCCGTCTGGCCCTTACGGTAGGGACAATTGGACTTCCAATGTCCCATTTGACCACAGTTGAAACAACCCTGGTCTGGTGGTTGGCGGGCATATTCTGGTCTTCGAGTGGGGGCATATGGTTGGAGTGTCATTAAAGGGGTTGGGGGTTCAAATGTGTTATAAAATAACCCCCCTTTTTGTTCAAAAACCCCGGAAGTTTCCCTGGAGCGGGTGTCTGACATGAAATCCTCTGGGGGTTGGGTAGCCCATTTGGGGTTAATTAATTTTAGCAGCTGTACTACTTTTGGCTCCCCTCCGGCCATTACAGTAGTGGTAAAAAGGGACCCATCCGCCCCATCTACCGCTTTCCAGAGGTTGTATACTCGGGTACAAAAATCATAGAATTTTTCCTTCGGGGCTTGTTTTGTTTGGACCAGATCTTGCAGAGCTGTGACCCCTTTGTAAAGGGTGCTCCAATGTTGTCCTAGGGTTTTCCAGAAATCTGGCCAGCCCCCTTTTCCCTGGACATGGGCATTAAACAGGTCTTTTACCTTTGGGGGGTCGGGGCAGTCGGGGTCTAAAATATGTATTATACTCTCAAGATCAATCAGGTCCAGATTTGACCCGGCGCACTGGCGCAACAGGAAAGTGGCAGCTTCCCTAGGATGTTTTCTGGGGGATGGACAGAGTTCTTTGAGTTTTGTCAGTGTGCCTAGGGGCAGGGGTAGGTGAATTTCTGTGTTACCTATGGTCATAAGGGGGGCCTTAATATCGGGGGTGTCCTCATCATCCTCGTCAGTAACTACGGGGGTGGCCATAGGTGAGATAATGGGTCCTGGCGCTGGTATGGGTACGGGTAGTGGTTTCTAAGTAGCCAACTTGATTTTGACCTTACTCCTGGTGACCACCCCCATCTTAGAGAGTTTTTCCATGGCCCGATTGTCTTCGGGACTCAGGACTACAGCCTCTCCCTCAGTGGGATCACTGCTTTGGGAGGTTCCCGGGCTCTGGTCCGGGTCTCCCTCTGTTTCTCGTTTTGTTTGTTCTAGGGCAGCTCAGGCTTCCCTCAAAATTCTATGTCCCCGTTCTATTTTAGCTCTGGCTGCCTCTACTTCAAGGGCAAACCGTTCCTTCTCTTCCCTAAAGTCTTTTTGCTCAGGGGTCTCCCTCGCCCTCTCGTCAGCTTCCACTTGGTCCTGGTACTCCTGACCCTCCCTGTCTCTTTTGGCTTGGGATTCCCTGTCCCAGAGTTGTCTTTGGTGCGGGGTGGAGGCGTTGTACAGTGCAGCGGATATGGCAGCCATGTCTACCCCAAGGCTGGGGTAGATGGCCAAGGCCTGGGCAACCTCGCCCTCGTCAGTTTTGACAAGGACATAAGGAGGGGGTATTTCTGGGGCATTCAGGGGTGTAGTTATAGGGGCCGAGGGTATTGGTTTTCCTTCTGTGAGGGCATGATTTTTGGCATGCTTTTTTTAATAAATTTTTAGAGGGGCTTCCCATATCTTGCAAGATTTTTTCATGTAATCTACATCCCACTTCCCGGGGGGGTATGAGTGCTTATGTAACTGACAAATCTTTTTTACTACATGCCAATCTTCTGTGTTGCAGGGGCCCGCGGGACCTATATCATGGATCCCTAATTGCTGGCACCTTTCCCTAACCCGACTCCAAAATGGTTCTACATAGGGACCGGGCACTATAGTCTGCACATACTCATAGGGAGTAGGTTGTTCATAAGGGGTCCCGTCTTTGCCTACAATATTCCCCATTATGGGGGGGTGTTATGAGATGCTTGGTAAGGGGGCAGAGGTGATAGCAGCCAGTGGCACGAATCACCTGTTGTTGAACTTCTTCCAGGGAATGTAAAGCAAGGAGGTGGGATTCACTGACTGGGCTATGCAGGTTTATTCTGACTAGCGTGACAACGGGAGATGTTTGGTCCTGGGGGTACACGGGGCGTTCTCCTAGTCTAGTGGAATATCCCCCTGGGCGAGTGGCTATCAATATCAGGATATCAATTTGTTTAAGAAACAATAAACCAACAGTACAGTGAGGGCAAGGGTTAACAATTTCACAGCAATCTGGATCACAAGGTAAAGACATTGAAAGAACAGCAAAATACAAAAAAAACTATTGAAAAGGCAAGTTTGAAATACTTACGTAACCTGGAAAGAAAAACATGAACAACTAAATCACATACAATCGTTTTACATGACCAGATAAAATGAAAAATATGAACAACTAAATCACATACAATCGTTTTACATGACTAGATAAAATGTGCACTGTGTTTGATTTGATCAAATTACCCTTCGGGCGTCCCTTGAACATCCGACCTTATTTGGGGAGGGCGCAATCTATTGCTTCCCTTCCCTGTAATGTTCCTCTTTAATCTATTTTACTTAATAGTTTTAAGTCAGGCCAACCTAGCCGGACTCTCTTTTAATCTATTTTACTTAATAGTTTTAAGTCAGGCCAACCTAGCCGGACTCTCTTTTTTTAGGTACGAGCCCTCTACTTCTCCCGATGGGCCAGCCTAGCCCACCGCGGAGGCACAGCAGCAATACAGGTCCCGCACGTGGCGGTCACCGCGGCAGTATGAGTGACACCAAAAGATCCTCACCAATAAGGTAAATAAATCAGTAGTCACTCACCTGCCGAATCGATGACCCCACTTCCTGGTACCAGCTGTAAAGGTAGGTCCTTGCTCTGTTAGGTGCTCGATTTCCCTCTTCCTATCTTTCCTAGGCCGTGGTCTGGATGTACTTGGGAGTCCCATTCACCGGTGAGATAACCAAAACTCATACACGAGATGTATGCGAATAATGATTACAATTTAATGTTTTGAATACAACAGGTTATATGCTGAAACAGTTGGGGTGGCGCCCTGTGGAGTAGCCAATCAGGGACCCGCTCGTAGCTATACACCGAGCTTTTCCTAGTAACAGGTTTATTGACAGAACAAGCAAAATAAGCAGAAATTGTCTTCACGGCAAAGCACGTCATTAACCTTCACACGAGATAAGAATAAGACTACGATATTTAACAATATTCAACAATATTGTGCTAATAGTCTGTGGTCCAGACGTTCTAGGTCATAGACGATATAAGATAGTTGCATATCTTGGCTTTCTCTGTACAAACTCTCGCGGCCAAGGGCATTCAAAGAAAACAGCATGTTTTCCAAATAGCAAGCATCTATGGCAAAAGTAGTTAGAATTCTAGCTTGGTCATACAAAGTTTTAAAATGGATGACAGTATAACAAAATGGAGACTTGTTAATCCTTATAGTTTTTCTTCAAGAAACGCACTTTCGCACTGATGCAATACCAAAACTGTTAAATAGACACTACCCTACAGTATACCATGCAACAAACCACACATCCAAGACTAAAGGAGTCTCCACACTCATAGTGAAACTATGCCCCTTCCTAATTAACGACACACTAATGGATGGGGAAGGCAGGTTCCTCTTTCTGAAAGGGGCTTGTTATGGAAAGTTGATAACACTGGCAAACATATACGCCCCGAACCTCCATCAGGTCACATTCTTTTGTGAATTAATGAAAACACTCGCTTCATTCCAGGAAGGGTCCCTGATATTAGGGGGTGGCTTCAACATCCCCCTGAACCCCATCCAAGACACCTCGAACGGTGCTTCCTCGCTACCCTACAAAGCCCTACGATCCATCAAGACACAGTTACAGGATCTCTTACTACACAATTCGTGGCGCACACTAAACCCAACTGGTAGGGACTTCACCTTTTTGTCCAACCCTCACCAACGATACTCACGGCTTGACTACCTCTTTATATCTCAGAAAGACCTACCCCTCCTACATCACACTACCATCGACCCCATGTTCCTCTCAGACCACCACCCCATATCCATGTCAATAGTGATTCCAGAGGTACAGAATCGCCCCCCGACATGGAGACTAGACCCCTCCCTACTTACGGATCCTTCATTTACATCGGAAGTCGAGACACACATACACCAATATTTCACAGATAACAAACCCACAGATACCTCTCAGGCAATCACATGGGAAGCGCATAAGTGTATTATTCGAGGAGTTCTGATTGCAGCCGCTGCCAAACATAAAAGAGAAAGACAGAGACAACTCACTGATTTGACCACCCAAATCCAGAAGCTAGACTGTGCATGCAGACACAAGCCCTAGATACGTTCCAGACCCTTATGCAAATGACAAATGCTCTGCTAGATTTGCTAGGCAAAAAAATAAAACACAAATACATTCTATCTCAAAAGCACTTCTACGAGTACAGCAACAAAGCCAGGAAAATGCTACCGAGAGCTTTACAATCCAAGAAAGCAGCCCTGACAATACACTCTATAACGGACCAATCAGGACACAAACCTACCTCCAACCCTGACATTGCCAAAAAATTTGTCAATTATTACTCAAAACTTTACAACATACCCAAAACTGACCCAAACACGATAGACCCTTCAAGAAGTCAGGCGATAACTGATATTCTGAAACAATATAGCCCATCCCCAATCTCAGATACTATGGCTCAAGACCAGGATAGCTCACTAACTGACATAGAAGCCAAACTCAAACAAATTAGACCAGGAAAGAGCCCGGGACCAGATGGGCTAACAGTAAGCTACTATAAAACATATGCAGACCTTCTACTCTTTTCTCTCCACCTACAACTCCTTCGCAGATACACTGACACCCCCTCGTGACCTATTGACAGCCCACATTACAGTTATCCCTAAACCAGGAAAGGACATTTCCCTGGTCACCAGGGTTTCTACTTTCGCTTGATGCAGAGAAGGCATTCGATAGGGTGGCATGGGAGAATACTAAATATTATATTAACGTTATACTCAAATCCCACAGCGTGCAGTTGTGTAAATGGCCACCTATCGGATGCCATCTCAATCTCGTATGGAACCCATCAGGGTTGCCCCCTCTCCCCCTTGATCTTCATCCTCACCTTCGAACTATTACTCAGATGCCTCAGAGTGAACCCCGATACCGGAGGAATCACAATAGCTGACCGCACGTATAAACTAGCCGCATTCACGGATGACATCCTCCTCTTTCTCTCAGACCCACATACAACAATCCCGAATCTACTCAAAGACTTTAACACCTTCAGTTCTCTTTCCAACTTACAAATCAATTTTTCCAAATCTACCACACTAAATGTCTCACTTCCCACAGACATATGCCAACAATGCCATCTAATAAATCTAATTTCCCATTTAAATGGAATGCAGACATGATTCCCTACCTAGGCATACAACTACCATCATCCTTTGCTGACCTGTACTCCAAAAACTTCCTATCAGCATTGAAAAACATAACAGGTGACCTGAAATCATGGTCCTCTGGCCTCTTTTCATGGTTTGGCAGAGCTGCAATTGTTAAAATGAACATTCCACCTAGAAAACTATACTTATTACAGACCATCCCAATAAAACTTCCATCCACCTTTTTCTCTACATACCAGAAAATATGCACAGATTTCATATGGGGCACTAAACATCCAAGACCCAGCTACTCCAGACTGACAATCCCCAAACTTAAAGGATGCATAGGTTTGCCAGACCTCCAGAAATACTACAAAGCCTGCCACTTAGCCAGTATCATAGACTGGAATATCCATTTGAGATTTAAGGATTGGGTCCAACTAGAACATGACTTGTCCCCCTTTCCACTGTCCCAAAGTCCATGGATAGCACCGATACATACCCCCTCACCTGTAAAAGTCACTAATACTACCGACCTTAACCTCCTTCCAAGAGGCCTGTCAGAAATATGAAATCTTCTCAATCTTAGGCCCAATGACCCCACTGCGCAACAACCCGGTCTTCCTTCCAGGAACCCACACAAAATACAACCTTTCTGGAAAGAAGTGCACCAACTCACAAACGAAATTTCACCTACAACCTGGAATTCACCCCAACACAGTTTCTGCTACATCACTCCCCGACATCAAAAAACGCATATGTGCGCTCCCTAGCCATGCACATGGTGAAAGCAGCAAAGATGTGCACCCCAGCCAACTGGCAATCCCCAGAACCACCATCGGTAGCAGATTGGTTTGCACGGATAGAGAAAACTGCAGACACAGAGGATCTTATTCACCAAGCGAGGGATACCCCCTCCAAAGATGCGGCAGGCGAGTGAGCAGGGAAGGGTTGCAGAACCCTGAGATCCCCCGTACCTTTTTTTTTTCTCTTTTCTTCTTCAATTCCTAGTAGCTATCCCCAAGGAATTACCCTCCCCATCCATTCTTCCAAATATCTCTAACCACCCCTGAAGCCCCTTATCTTCCTGGAATAATCCCCAGGACCGGAAATGCATATTCCGAAGTCCATACTTCGACATTCATAGGCCTTAGCACACAGGACAATCCCAGATAGTCTGCAAAAAGATTGAATGAAATAGAGACTGTGCACTTACAACAAGCTACCACAACAAAGAGCTAAACCTAACAATGTAAAAAGCTGCACACCACAAAATGAACAACGTAAATGACCTGTGGTTCATAACCACGCCAAGAGAATGAATACTCTGTTATGTATTACCCCTGTTACACAATTGCATTTTGGTGAATTTATATAGATGTATAAGTCCACTAAAGCAGCTGCGTCCGTATACAGTATATATATTTATATATATAACTGTCATAGCTTTGATAATTCAATAAAAATTGTTTCAAAATAAATAAATAAATAGAATAGAAGTCTGTGGGACCCTACCACCCCTGACCATTCCAAGTATTCCTCATTTATCACCACCCTCTGAACTCGCCCTTGTAGCTAGTTTTCAATCCATGTACTCACCCTATGGTCCATACCAATGGACCTTATTTTGTACAGTAAACATTTATAGGCAACTGCGTCAAATGCTTTTGCAAAATCCAGATACACCACGTCTACAGGCCTTCATTTATCTAGATGGCAACTCATCTGCTCATAGAAGGTTAATAGATTGGTTTGGCAAGAACGATTCTTCATGAATCCATGCTGATTACTGTTAATGATACTGTTTTCATTACCAAAATCTTGTATATAGTCCCTTATCATCTCCTCTAAGAGCTTGCATACTATTGATATTAGGCTAACTAGTCTGTAATTTCAAGGGATGCATTTTGGGCCCTATTTAAATATTGGTGCTACATTTGCTTTTATCCAATCTGCTCGTATCATTCCAGTCAGTAGACTGTCAGTAAAAATTAGATACAATGGTCTGGCAATTACTTGACTGAGTTCCCTAAGTACCCTCGGCTGCAAGCTATCTGGGCCCGGTGATTTATTAATGTTAAGTTTTCCAAGTCTAATTCTAATTCTGTTCTCTGTTAGCCATGAGAGTGCTACCTGTGATGTGTCACAAGGATAAACACTGCAGTTTTGGTTACTGAAGCCCCCCGAATCCCTTGTGAAGACTGAGGATAAGAATAAATTCAATACCTTCCCTATTCTTTTTAACCAGATGTCCTTCCTCATTCTTTATATGGCCAATATGGTCTGTCCTCCCTTTTTTACTGTTTACATAATTTTTTTTGCTCTCCTCCGTTATGTGTCTTTCGTGTTCTATCTTAGCTGCCCTAATTGCACCCTTACATTTCTTGTTGCATTCTTTATAAAGTTTGAATGCTGATGATGATCCCTCAACCTTGTATTTTTTTGAAGTCCTTCACTTTTGCTTTTATATGCATTTTTACATTGATGTTAAAGCGGTAGTAAACCCGCTAATGTTTTTTTTTTTTTTTTTTACCACCTTCAAAGCAAAAGGCATAATGAGCTAGTATGCACCGCATACTAGCTCATTATGAAATACTTACCTTAGAACGAGGCCCCGACATCTGGCCCGATCCATGCCGAGGGAGCTGACATGCTCCCTCTGCGTTTCTTACGGGTATCGCGGCTCCGGCGCTGTGAGTGGCCGGAGCCACAATATCGTCACTCCCGCGCATGCACGTGGGAGATTTCATACCGGCCAGTCGGCCACTGCCGGACTTTCAGCCGAGAATCCCCTTGTGCACATGCGCCGCTGCAGTCAGCGGCGCATACCGAGGGGAATATCTCCTAAACCGGCTTTCCTGTAGGTAAAAGTAAAAAAAAAAAAAAGAGTATACAACCACTTTAAGCCATCCATGACTTTTGATCGTTCTTTTAAATTTATTACCCAATGGGATGCACTGGCTAATTCCCTTATTTAATATGCTCTTAAAGCGAACTGATCTCTCATCCATATTCTTTGTTCCTAAGATTTTATCCTAATTTATATCTTCTAGCAAGGTTCATATTTTACGGAAGTTGACTCTTTTGAAATTCAGTGTCTGTGTATTCCCCTTATGTTTCCTATTTGTGTGATTTATACTGAAGCCAATTGACCTGTGATCGCTGTTTCCTAAATTGCCCCCTATTTCCACATCCATGATCAGGTCTGTATTGTTGGAAATCAGTAGATCTAGCAACGCTTTATTTCTAGTTGTTGTGTCTACCATCTGACCCATGAAATTGTCTTGCAAGACATTTAGGAACTGGCAAGCCTTAGACGAATGTGTGGTTCCCTCTGCCCAGTCTATGTCTGGCTAATTAAAATCATTATGATATAATTATCATTATCATTATGATAACACTTCCCATCCTTGCTGCTAATCCAAATTGTGATAGGAGGTCCGCCTTTCCCACCTTCCTCAGGTTAGGGGGCCTATAGCAGACGCCCAGTATTATTTTCCCTTTAGCTTTATCCCTTTGGATAGGTTAGTGTAGTGATCAGTGTAAGAACTAGGGATGAGCTTCATGTTCGAGTTGAACATATGTTTGACTCGAACATCAGCTGTTCACCCTTTCGGCGAATTCCGAACGTTATGGGCCGTTAGCGCCAAATTCGTGTGGCGCTCATGGCCCACAATGCACTGCGATGGAGCAGTGCATTGCTGGCTCATGATTGGCCAAGCATGCACTGTGACCCCGCATGCTTGGCCAATCACAGCGCCGGCAGCGAGGAGAGCCATGATTGGCCACAGGCAGGATGCCTGTGGCCAATCATAGCTCAGGCTGTGTAGTACACGCCCCACACTATATAAGGCCGCCAGCGCGGCAGCCTTGTGTAGTGTGTTGGCGTCTGAAGCAGTTAGTGGGTGTTCTGTGTACCTTCAACGCAGTATACACCGATCGTTATCAGCCGATTTTTCGTTCTTGCTCTTCTGTAGTGGTTGTTGCCTACGTACACCGCTATATTCACCTATATAGCTAGCGATATATCTATCTTTTATAATAGAGCTTGCAGTCAGTGTTAGGCGCTTGTGCATGCTGTCTGCGTGCTCTGAACCCAGTACACACCGCTATATCCACCTATATAGCAAACTATCTTGCTCATTTTAAATAGAGCTTGCAGTCAGCGGTAGGAGCTTGTGCGTGCTGTCTGCGTGCTCTGAACCCAGTACACACCGCAATATCCACCTATATAGAAAACTATCTTGCTTGTTTTAAATAGAGCTTGCAGTCAGCGGTAGGAGCTTGTGCGTGCTGTCTGCGTGCTCTGGACCCAGTATACACCGCTATATCCACCTATATAGCAAACTATCTTGCTCGTTTTAAATAGAGCTTGCAGTCAGCGGTAGGAGCTTGTGCATGCTGTCTGCGTGCTCTGAACCCAGTATACACCGCTATATCCACCTACCGTATATACTCGAGTATAAGCCGAGATTTTCAGCCTCTTTTTTGAGGCTGAAAGTGCCCCCCTCGGCTTATACTCGAGTCATCGCTGTCTGCCCGCTCGATCAGCGTGTCGAGCAGACAGACAGCGGCCATTCTGATTCAAAAGCCGCGCCTCCGGCTCCCCCTTCGCCTGTGATAGGCGGAACACTGAATTTCCCAGCAGCCTGTGTTCCGCCTATCACGGACTTCGTATCATCCTCGTACTACGGACGAGGATGATACGACGTCTGTGATAGGCGGAACACAGGCTGCTGGGAAATTCAGTGTTCCGCCTATCACAGGCGAAGGCGGCGGCGCAGCTTTTGAATTTTACAATGGCCGCCGACGAACGAAGAGGGCACGGGACGGAGGCAAGGCACAGGACGGCACGGCACGGGACGGGACGGGACGGGACCGGAGGCAAGGCACGGCGGCGAGGCACGGCGGCGAGGCACGGCGGCGAGGCACGGAGGCAAGGAGGCTCGGCACGGGACGGAGGCTCGGGACAAAGGCTCAGGACACAGGTAGGCTGGACACACACACACACACACACACACACACACACACACACGGATACACACACACACAGGGATGGATGGATGGATGGAGACACACACACACAGGGATGGATGGACGGACACACAGGGATGGACGGACACACAGGGATGGACGGACACACACGCAGGGATGGACAGGCATGTCTTACCCTCGGCTTATACACGAGTCAATAAGTTTGCCAGTTTTTTTGGGGGTAAATTGGGGGCCTCGGCTTATATTCGGGTCGGCCTATACTCGAGTATATACGGTATATTCAAAAAATATGGCTGCGCTAAAACTTATAAAACAAAATTATAAAGTGACATAATTTTTCTAATTTACAAAAAATCCCCAAAACATGCAAAAATAGTGCCAAAGTAATAATTTCCAGGCATATAAGCAGTCCAAAGAGAAGGAAAGATGGATAGGATGCTGAATCTTAGTCCATTTTCGGTGACTCTCAAAAACCACCCTTTACACACGTAGCAGGTGCACCCAGAGTAGAAAGAGATTATCCACCACCAAATTAGAGGAGGCTTACCAGCTGTCAAGGTCTCTTTTTAAGGAGATCATACGGGCTTGTAAAATGTTACGTTCCTGGTCCCCACACTGGGCTCTGTTGGTAACACCAATCTATCTGCTCCCTCTTTATGGTATATCTCGTTCCACCACAATCATTTAGTACGGCAAAGAGAGAAGAAAAAAACTCCCATAGCATAATTCCGTAAAGATTTATTAAAATATAAAAAGTAAAGTAACAACTCACGAATTCCCAGCAGAGTGTAAGCGTATAGCGTATAAAAAACGAGCCGGCCGGCTCTCTCTTGTTTGCACTGCCCGCCCTTCCGGATTAACGTGAAAATGCGGTGACGTCAGCACGCCGCTCACCCTACGTCGTTTCGTCAAAAGTGACTTCTTCCTGGGGTCTAAGGTAAGGTGGTAAGGTGTGCTAGGTTGTGGAGAGGGTTCTCTTTCCAGCCACCTTGATGACCTCCCCCTTCTTTTCCTTAGGTGGAGGTCTGTCTGTCCTTTCACCCCTTTTTTTTAGCTTTTGGGCAACTTAATTTTAAAAACATGGTATCAGTTTCGTTACGTTCCTGCCTATAGGGGTATGTAATAAAATGCACATAGTTAGAATAATGTTGGAAATTGTTTGGATAAGCTTCTGTTTTTCTTATAAGTAGTCCAGATGATCATGGGGTTAGGGGTCGTCCGATATGGGCCCTCTTTTTTTTCCCCTTTTTTTTATGAGATGGACTTTACCTTCACTAGGAGGGGGCAGTTTGGATAGATTCTGTCTGTCTAAAAATATTTGCACGAGTTGTTCTCTTGTTCTTTTTTGCTCAAGTATGAGTCTTTTTAAGTTCTTGATTATGTAAATCAGTAGCAGTTTTATTTTAATAAAAATCTCCACCTATATAGCAAACTATCTTGCTCGTTTTAAATAGAGCTTGCAGTCAGCGGTAGGAGCTTGTGCGTGCTGTCTGCGTGCTCTGAACCCAGTACACACCGCTATATCCACCTATATAGCAAACTATCTTGCTCGTTTTAAATAGAGCTTGCAGTCAGCAGTAGGAGCTTGTGCGTGCTGGCTGCGTGCTCTGACCTGTCCTGTGACTGTGAGAGCTTCCAGAGAGGTGGAGGAGAAGAGGGAGCTGATGGCGTCGGCCAGCCCAGGTTCGGGGCCCTCTTCACGGCCTGGGCCCACGGTTCATCCCCCTGGAGTGAAAGACCTCTCCAGGGAGGAGAGGTTGTTCCTGCAAACACAGTTTGAGCTGCTGGATTGGACCCGGGCCCAGCCGGGAGAGGACCCTGGAAGGATGCAGAAGCGTCGGTCAAGGATCAAAGCCCTTGTGCAGAAGGCCACGTTGGCCTATGTGATAAAGTCTGAGAGACTAGCGGACCTGTGGAATCGCAGAGACCGCTCAGCCAGTAGCAGAAGGGGGGAGTACCGGGAGGCCATTGAAGGCCTGAAACATGAGTGCAGAGACCTGTGGCGGCTGCTGGGCGGTCTCTGCGAACGCGGAGTTGGTGAGAGGGGCTTCCTCTCCGAAGTGAAAAAAGAGCTCCTGAGAGCAAGCCAGGAGGGATCCCAGGCAGCCAGGAGAAAAGGCTCTTACCAGAAAGCGTTGCTGGAAATGGAGGAGAAGCTGCGAATCCCGGTGGAGGATGTAGTCTCGATGGGTGAGGAAGATCAGCTCCCCGAGGTGGAGACCAGCCGGGTGAGCGTGGCCCCCAGAGCCGTAAGTGCGGAGGGTCCCCGGCAGGGGCGGGCTGGGCTGGGGGGCAGGGTGGAAATTTCCCCCCAGGTCGGCGCCTACATTATGTTTAAAACGGCCGCTGGCTGTTTGTTCATCTTTTTTTTTTTTTTTTTTCACGCTGTGACAGGCAGCCAGACCCGGCGCAATAATCCCCTTCTCTCTGTGGTCGCGTGACTCACGTCACGCCGTTCTGATCAGTCCCAGCAGCGGCTGTCACTCACAACCGAGCAGAGTGAAGCCGCCTCCCCCTCCTCCATGCACAGCACTGTGTAGACAAGGAGGGGGAGGCGGCTTCACTCTGCTCGGCTGTGAGTGACAGCCGCTGCCGGGACTGATCAGAATGGCGCGACGTGAGTCAAGCGACCACAGAGAGAAGGGGATTATTGCGCCGGGTCCCGGATCACTGAGCCGACAGATGTCACTCCACTCTGGTGCTGCTCGCACCTCCCCCCTGCAATGCCACTGCCTTTGGCTCGAGGTACATTATGGGTCCTTAGGTCCTTCTTTACTGTGGGGGTCCTGCACTGTAGAGGGGGTCCTGCACTGTAGAGGGGGTCTGCACTGTAGGGGGGGTCCTGCACTCTAGAGGGGGTCCTGCACTCTAGAGGGGGTCCTGCACTCTAGAGGGGGTCTGCACTGTAGGGGGGGTCCTGCACTGTAGGGGGGGTCCTGCACTGTAGGGGGGGTCTGCACTGTAGGAGGGGTCCTGCACTGTAGGGGGTCCTGCACTGTAGGAGGGGGCCTGCACTGTAGGGGGGTCTGCACTGTAGGGGGGGTCCTGCACTGTAGAAGGGGTCCTACACGGTAGGGGGGTCCTGCACTGTAGGGGGGTCTGCACTGTAGGAGGGGTCCTCCACTGTAGGGGGTCTGCACTGTAGAGGGGGTCCTGCACTGTAGGGGAGTCCTGCACTGTAGAAGGGGTCCTGCACTGTAGAAGGGGTCCTGCACTGTAGGGGGGTCTGCACTGTAGGAGGGGTCCTGCACTGTAGGAGGGGTCCTGCACTGTAGGGGGGTCTGCACTGTAGGGGGAGGGGTCTGTACTGTAGGGGAAGATTCGGCACTGTAGGGGAGTCTGTACTGTAGGGGGGGTCTGCGCTGTAGGGTGGAGGGGTCTGTACTGTAGGAGGGTATGCACTGTAGGGGAGGATTCTGTACTGTAGGAGGGTCTGCGCTGTAGGGGGGGGGTCTGCGCTGTAGGGTGGAGGGGTCTGTACTGTAGGAGGGTCTGCACTGTAGGGGAGGATTCTGTACTGTAGGGGGGGTCTACACTGTAGATGGGGGTCTGTATGGTAGGGAGGGGGGTCTGCACTGTAGGGGGTCTGTGTAACATGCAGGGGGTCCAGAGCTGTGAGGGGCTGTGTAATGTAAAGGGGTGCAGAGGTGCAGGGTGCTGTGTAATGTAAAGGGGTCCAGAGGTACAAGGGCTGTGTAATGTAAAGGGGTCCAGAGGTTCAGGGTGCTGTGTAATGTAAAGGGGTCCAGAGGTACAAGGGCTGTGTAATGTAAAGGGGTCAGGAGGTTTAGGGTGCTGTGTTATGTAAAGGGGTCCAAAGGTACAAGAGCTGTGTAATGTAAAGGGGTCCAGAGGTGCAGGCTGCTGTGTAATGTAAAGGGGTCCAGAGGTGCAGGCTGCTGTGTAATGTAAAGGGGTCCTTAGGTGCAAGGTCCTGTGTAATGTAAAGGGGTCCAGAGGTGCAGGGTGCTGTGTAATGTAAAGGGGTCCTTAGGTGCAAGGTCCTGTGTAATGTAAAGGGGTCCAGAGGTGCAGGCTGCTGTGTAATGTAAAGAGGTCCTTAGGTGCAAGGTCCTGTGTAATGTAAAGGGGTCCAGAGGTGCAGGGTGCTGTGTAATGTAAAGAGGTCCTTAGGCACAAGGTCCTGTGTAATGTAAAGGGGTCCAGAGGTGCAGGGTGCTGTGTAATGTAAAGAAGTCCTTAGGCGCAAGGTCCTGTGTAATGTAAAGGGGTTCAGAGGTGCAGGGTGCTGTGTAATGTAAAGGGGTCCAGAGATGCAGGGTGCTGTGTAATGTAAAGGGGTCCAGAGATGCAGGGTGCTGTGTAATTTAAAGGGGTCCAGAGGTGCAGTTGTGGAGGGGGGGGGTACACAGTAGTGACAAAAAGATATTGAAGGATGCAGAGGTATGCAGGGGACACAGTGGGTGTTTTTACATTTTATGGTGGGGGGGTGCCAGATATAGGATCTGCCCCGGGTGTCAAATGCTCTAGGTACGCCCCTGGTGTGAACACAGCAGACTACAACTCCTACCTCCCAGGAGTCTCAGAGGCAGGCCAGGTGTGTGGCACGTCAGGGGAGGGGACGCCCGGCGTCAAGAACGTCACGTCGCACGTGACCTGCTGGGCTTATGGGGAGCAGTGGCTAGCTTAATCCGCTTCAGTTGTAAATTTAATTAATAATGCATAGTCATCATGACAATTTAAAATTTTGGCAGTGGCAGCGCGTGTTGTTTTTTTTTTTCTAGCACCTCCCTCCCCACCAGCGGACTTAACACCCTCCCCCCCACCAGCGGACTTGACACCCTCCCCCCCACCAGAGGACTTGACACCCTCCCCCCCACCAGAGGACTTGACACCCTCCCCCCACCAGCGGACTTGACACCCTCCCCCCACCAGCGGACTTGACACCCTCCCTCCCCACCAGCGGACTTATCTAACACCCTCCCCCCCAACCAGCGGACTTATCTAACACCCTCCCCCCCAACCAGCTGACTTATCTAACACCCTCCCCCCCACCAGCGGACTTATCTAACACCCCCCACCAGCGGACTTATCTAACACCCCCCCACCAGTGGACTTATCTAACACCCTCCCCCCACCAGCGGACTTATCTAACACCCTCCCACCAGCGGACTTATCTAACACCCTCCCCCCACCAGTGGACTTATCTAACACCCTCCCCCCACCCACCAGCGGACTTATTTAACACCCTCCCCACCCACCAGCGGACTTATCTAACACCCTCCCCCCACCAGCGGACTTATCTAACACCCCCCCACCCACCAGCGGACTTATCTAACACCCTCCCCACCCACCAGCGGACTTATCTAACACCCTCCCCACCCACCAGCGGACTTATCTAACACCCCCCCCAACCAGTGGACTCACCTAGCTGATTAAGTGGTTCAATGGGCCACTTGACTGGACTTGCCTCCCAGGCCTAAGGCTGCCAGCCCTCCCCTGGTCCCCGGATCCCTGTTGTTTCACCTGCTCAGCCAGAGGCTGTGGAGCAGATAGATCCGTGTAGGGAACCCCATGATGCACAGGGAAGCTCCGGGGGAGAGGCAAGTCGGATGGAACAGCATGGAAGGAAGCTGGTGGTGGTCCTTGCTAGGGGCCCCGGTCAAGCCCGCAGCATCTGAGACAGTGCGAGGGGTGCCGGCCGTAATGGCGGCCCCCGCCGTGGCTGCATGTAGTGAGGGGGAGGTGCCGGCAAGTGCGGACTGTGTTCAGAAAAAACACCTTGGACAAACATCCTCTGCAGACACCAGGGAGGGTGGGGGCGGGGAGGTGGATGTGTCACTTCCTGTTTCCGGAGGTGCGGCCGGAAGTGACCTCCGTGAACCGGAAGTACCACTTGCGGTGACCCCGGAGGTTGTGAAAGAATGTACTGAGGAGGTGGGGACACCCCAGGCCTTGGTGACGAAGTCTCCTGTTCCTCTGGGTCAGGTAGGGGCTTTGGGGTTCTCGGGGGCTCCTCTGGTGGCTACTGCCTTGGGTACCCCGGAATCCTCCAGTGAAGCTTTACCCGGTGGACAGACAAGTTGGGGGGAGTCCCCTATGGGGGAACTAAGGGGAGAATGCCCGGCCTTGGACTTCATCAGGGTCCTGGAGGGGTCCCAGCGGCAGGAGCAGGATATGGCACGGGGAATGGAAGTGGCTTCCTCTCAGGCCCCCGCCGCTGTGGGGGGTGTGGCTACGTCTCCATCTGCGGAGGTGGTTGGGAGCAAGGCACCTGTTGGGGGAGGGATAGAGGGTGGGAGTGGGGGGATGTGTGCTGCTCCGTCAGAGCCCATGGGTTCATCTCAGCGGGGGTCTGACCCTTCCCCCACAGTCCCGAATCCCATCTTGGACACGCAGGAAGAGGCAAACCTCTTAGGTGCCCTGAAAGCTGGGCGCTCATTTGCCCAGGTGGCAGGTTCCTCTGTTCCTCTGGGCCCCCTGTATGGCCAGTTTGGTGCCCAGGACTTCAGGGCCCCCCCTGAGGAACAGCTCCAGGGGGCACAGGCTTGGTCAAGGGGTACGGGGGTACGGAGAGGCGCAGGCGGAATGTGGTGCAGCTCAGGTGGGAGGGGACGGCCGCGTGTCCCAGTAGGGGTCAAGTAATTGACTACCTGCTGGGATTACGCTTCAAGGTTTCTGACTTGTTCGCGGTCATACATCCTGCGAACAGCAAGGAGTTCGATGTGAGCTTCGTCTCCGTGGTCTCTATGGAACTTTTCCTGACCCTGTACGAGATCGTCAGGAAGTCAGATCCGTGGAAAAGTTTCCATGTAGTACCTCTGTCGAGGCAGGAGGAGATAAACGTGACCGTCTTGGTTAGAAACGAGTCCCTTCCTCCTGAGGACATCGCAACCTGGTATGGGCAGCTCCAGACAGGGCTGAGGAAGAATTTGGACGAGCGCGGGGTCTGGACAGGTGCTTGGTTGGTCAGGATCCGGCTCAAGCGCCACAACAACACCATGGCACATGTACCCCGGGAGTGCTTTATAGGGAGAGACCGGATCCTGGTCTTCTACCCTGGCCAGCCCCATCGCTGTTTCAAATGTGGCAGTCCCACGCACCTTAGCGCGGACTGCACTATGCCTCGCTGCGTGAGGTGTAATGGTTTCGGCCACTCACCTGAGGGTTGCAGACTTATAGTCTGCAACCTCTGTGGGGAAATGGGGCACCCCTTCAGCCGCTGCCCCAAAGCTTTTAGGGGGTGCCAGGTTGAGGAGAGTGCTCCAGGCCCCGGAGGGTGGGCGGGTCCCTAGACAAAGTGGGGGCCCCCAATCCTTCTGGGTCACAGAATGAGGGCACCCCCCTCCCTCAAAGGGTCAGACCCCCCAGGCGTGAGCAGGGGGCGGGTACTGCAGGGGTGGGTATGTCAGCAGGTTCCCCGGCCCCGTCTGGTTCTGTGCCCGATGGGGCGATGGTAGGAAATCCAGCAGAGGTTCAGGCTAAACCAAAAAAGCCCTCTGTTAAGAAGCATCCTCCCCCCTCCCCCAGTTCCCGCCCCTTCCCCTCCCTCCCCCCTTGTTTCCCCTCTCCCTGCCTCCCCTTCCCGTCCCCCGCCACCTTCCCTTTCCCCCCCTTCTTCTCCTTCCCCATCGCCTCTCCCCCCCCAGATGTACCATGTCCGCCTCCGGATCCGGCGGCCCTTCTCATGCCTCCTCCACCTCCACGGAGGTGGTGGGTGGTCGGGCGGATTGGCCTGGAGGGTGGTATCCCAATGGACACCTCTGAGGTGGGTAAGGGGGTGAATAAGCGCCCCAAGGAGGTGTCTAGTGGGAGGTCGGACGGTGAGAGTGGGAGAGAGCCCCCCAAGTCGGGCTGGGTTAAGAAAAAGACAAAAAAAACGGAAGAGGAAGGGCGTGGGGAAGGAGGGTGGCGAGGACCCTCAGCCCAGCACCAGTCTGGGGGCGGGTGGGGGATCCTCGCTCGCCCTCTGGAACCGTTTTAGGGTCCTATCCTCCGATTCCGAGGAGGATTAACTTGGGTTTGTAATATAGAGAGGAACGTAAACTTTAATCACTAAGGATGACGGTACCCGCTCCAATACGCCTTGCGACCATTAATGTTGCAAGTATGCGTTCTGCGGCGGCTAGGTTTTCAGCCTTTGATTTTCTCGGCCGCGTTGAAGCCGACATTTTGTTTTTGCAAGAGACCTGGCTGGCATCTGTGGCAGAGATGCACCTAGCAAAGAGGGAGTGGAGACATGGGCCCTCCCTCTGGTCTCTTGCGGCTGAGCCCTGCAGTGGTGTTGCGGTCCTTTTTAAGACCGGTTCGGTGGCTTGTCGACGAGTGATTGAATTAGAAATCGGTAGGTGTTTGATTGTGGATGCAGTCGTGAGAGGGGAATTTCTCCGCCTCATAAATTTCTATGGTCCCCAGTCAAGGAGAGGGAGGAAGGACCTTCTTGCACTGCTGAAACCATACCTGTTTACATCCCAGCAGGTGGTCTTTGGTGGTGACTTTAACCTAGTCACCAGGTCAAAGGACCGGGCAGGCACCTCAGGCCCCCTGGGATATGATAGTATCTTTTTTGAATCGCATAGTGAGGGAGGCCGGGTTGGTGGATGTGCACGTTCACCACTTCCCCAACCTCACTGGTTTCACATACTCCAGAGGTAGTAGTAAGAGTAGACTAGATAGGTTTTTTTGAAGGGGGACTCATCCTTTGCGGCTCCTGTGCTGCATGCGGTCGAGTTTTCCGATCACTGTATGGTGTCGGTCACTCTGAATGTGGCGGACACCCCTCAGAAGGGTAGGGGCCTGTGGCGACTAAATGGGTCGCTACTTGAGGACCCTGAAGTCAGGTCGGCCTATGAAGACTTCTTTATGGAACAAGCTTCGCTCCTTGAGAGCGGCTGCTCTCGCCAGGAATGGTGGGAAGTAGTGAAGAAGAGGTCGGAAGGCTTCTTCCGTGAAGTCTCTGGTCGTCGGGCAGCTTCCCGGTACCAGGCCTACCAGAAGTTGCGCAGGCGGCTTGATCGCTTGGTTTCTGATGGTGGCCCTCAGGACCAGATTTCAGGTCTGAAGCTTCAGATGAAGGAGTGTCAGTATGACCATCTCGCCTCCCTGGTTCTTGAGAGGGATTACGGGAAGTTCACCAATCCGGACCCCTACAAGAGCTGTGGTGACGCGGTGAGTGGGAAGGTCATACACGGACTGAGGGATCCCTCAGGTTCTTTGGCGAGGTCCAGGCCGGGAATCCTGGGGATCGTCAGAGCCCATTTTTTGGACCTCCTGAAGAAGAAGCCTTTGGATCTGGGAAAAGCCAAGAAATTTCTTGATGAAACTCCACTTGAGGTGGGGTCTGACCCCCTTGGCTCTTTGACAGAGGAGATCTCTGTGGCCGAAGTTGAACAGGCCATAGACTCTTTGTCTCTAAAGAAGTCGCCGGGACCCGATGGGTTCACGGCGGAGTTCTACAGGATCTTTAAGGGCCTCTTGGCTCCTTGTCTGAGGGAGGTGTTCAGTGAGTGTTTGGCGTCTGGCCTGCTTCCTCCCTCGATGAGAAGGTCGGCCTTGATCCTTCTGTCAAAGGGGAAAGATCCGTCCCTGGTGGAGAATAGCCCTTCTCTCCACGGATAGAAAGATCCTGGCGAAGATACTGTTTGTGCGTATGTCTGCAGTCGCGGGCAAGCTACTGTCTGTTTCTCAGCACTGCACGGTTCCTGGCCGCAGCACCTTTAGTGCTGTCCTCAACGTCCGGGAGGCTGTGGAAAGGTGTAGGGCAACGGGTGACGGGCGGTATCTGTTGGCATTAGACCAGGCGAAAGCTTTTGACCGGGTGAACCATGAGTATCTCTGGCTTCTCTTGGGGAGATACAGTCTGCCTGATCAATTCATCGATTGGCTCAGAGTTTTGTACAGGGGGGCTGAAAGATTCCCTCTTGTCAATGGTTGGGTGGGTCCTACCTTTCCGGAGGACTCTGGTGTTAGGCAGGGCTGCCCGCTGAGTCCCCTGCTCTACGTCTTTGCAGTTGACCCCTTTGTAAGGAGGCTAGACTGCGGACACCTGAGGGGGGTCCAGGCGGAGCCCTGCAGTGGCCCGGATAAGGCGGTAAGGGTGGTGGCCTATGCGGACGACGTCTCGGTAGTAGTGGCTAGCCGAAAAGAGGCCCAGTTTGTGGAAACACAGATTGGAGATTACTCCGAGGCGTCCGGTTCGCTGGTCAACTGGACTAAGAGTGAAGTTCTCTGGTTGGGGTTGAGGGTGAGCAGTTTGCCTCCCGGACGTCTTCCCCATGCCCTGGCCAGAAATTAGAATTCTGGGCATCCTTTTTGGCCAGGGTGACTATCCCAAACTAAATTGGGAGCGCAGGCTGGTGAGTGCCACCCAAAAGGTTAATGCCTGGAAAGGCTGGAAGCTGTCACTGAGGGAAAGGGTGAGTCTGGTCAAAACCTATTTGCTTCCCAAATTCCTCTTTGTCAGCTACGTTTGTCTTCTGCCAAGATCGCTCTATGCGCGGATCTGCGGTCTGTTCTTTCTGCTTTTGTGGGGAAACAGGCTGAATCTGATAAAGAGGGAGGTCACGTACCGACAGAGGAGGCAGGGTGGGTTGGACATGATTAATCCCACGGTTTTCTTTACCGTGGTTTTTCTTAAGTTCAAACTACAATCCATTTTTCAGGACGAACCCTCCCTGTGGGAACGCTCATGCAAGAACTGGTTTCTGGTTTTCCTGAGTGGGTGGGAGGGGGGTGGTCACCCCGGTGATCTACGGAGATCCCATGGGTACCTCCCCACCTATGTTCCAACTGCCCTAAGGGTACTGAGGCGGTGGAGGATAACGGCCCTGGAGGTGGGCTCGTTGGGTCGACGCGAGCTGTACCAGCGGGTCATGACCTCGGACTTTTTGAGACCACTAGCCTTAAGGGATTGTCCGGACAGGGTTCTCAGGGAGGGATTAGCCCTTCTGAATTCTAAGAGAATTCTGGCCAAGTTCTGGGATCTTGCATGGAGGGCGTTCCATGGACGGCTCTATGCGAGGTCGAACTTAACCACTTCCCGACCGCCGCACGACGATGTACGTCGACAGAATGGCACGGGCAGGCATAAGGGCTTACATGTACGTCCTTGCCTTCCCACGGGTCGGGGCCCCGATCGGGCCCCCGCCCGGTGCCTGCGGCGGTCGGTATTCGTTCGGGAGCGATCCGGGATGAGGGGGCGGCCATTCATTCATGGCCACCCCCTCGCGATCGCTCCCGACGAATAGAAATCCTTCGTCACATCACTTCCTCTCCTGTAATGTAAACACAGGAGAGGAAGTGATGTAATCTCTCCTCCGTGTCGGTATTTTTTGTTCCGGTGTAGTGTCACAGTTTGATGCCTATCACAGGATGGTGCGGAAGTGACGTTGTTGCGTACTGCGCATGCGCGATGCGCTCCAAACGCTCGCGCCGTGCGTTCCAACATAGTTTCGGCAATACAGTTCAGCGAAACCATCACATAATGTTACGGAAGTGATGTTACACACAACACAAACACGGGCCACGTTGTTGCGTACTGCGCATGCGCGATGCGTTCCAAACACTTGCGCCGTGCGTTCCAACATAGTTTCGGCAATACAGTTCAGCGAAACCATCACATAATGTTACGGAAGTGAAGTTACACACAACACAAACACTGGGCCGTTCGTTACAACACTAATACTTCCCTTGTTACCTAGTAGGTTTTGCATTGCTGGGACTTGTAGTGCCTATCCTGAGCTACATGCTTCAATGTTCAGTGTCCTCATCCCTATCCCCATGCTTCAATGTTCAGTGTCCATCCTTATCCCCGTGCTTCAATGTTCAGTGTCCTCATCCTTATCCCCGAGCTTCAATGTTCAGTGTCCATCCTTATCCCCGTGCTTCAATGTTCAGTGTCCTCATCCCTATCCGCGAGCTTCAATGTTCAGTGTCCTCATCCTTATCCCTGAGCTTCAATGTTCAGTGTCCTCATCCCTATCCCCCTGCTTCAATGTTCAGTGTCCTCATCCCTATCCGCGAGCTTCAATGTTCAGTGTCCTCATCCTTATCCCCCTGCTTCAATGTTCAGGGTCCTCATCCTTATCCCCGAGCTTCAATGTTCAGTGTCCTCATCCCTATCCCCCTGCTTCAATGTTCAGTGTCCTCATCCCTATCCGCGAGCTTCAATGTTCAGTGTCCTCATCCTTATCCCCCTGCTTCAATGTTCAGGGTCCTCATCCTTATCCCCAAGCTTCAATGTTCAGTGTCCTCATCCCTATCCCCCTGCTTCAATGTTCAGTGTCCTCATCCCTATCCGCGAGCTTCAATGTTCAGTGTCCTCATCCTTATCCCCCTGCTTCAATGTTCAGGGTCCTCATCCTTATCCCCGAGCTTCAATGTTCAGTGTCCTCATCCCTATCCCCCTGCTTCAATGTTCAGTGTCCTCATCCCTATCCGCGAGCTTCAATGTTCAGTGTCCTCATCCTTATCCCCCTGCTTCAATGTTCAGGGTCCTCATCCTTATCCCCAAGCTTCAATGTTCAGTGTCCTCATCCCTATCCCCCTGCTTCAATGTTCAGTGTCCTCATCCCTATCCGCGAGCTTCAATGTTCAGTGTCCTCATCCTTATCCCCCTGCTTCAATGTTCAGGGTCCTCATCCTTATCCCCGAGCTTCAATGTTCAGTGTCCTCATCCCTATCCCCCTGCTTCAATGTTCAGTGTCCTCATCCCTATCCGCGAGCTTCAATGTTCAGTGTCCTCATCCTTATCCCCGAGCTTCAATGTTCAGTGTCCTCATCCCTATCCCCCTGCTTCAATGTTCAGTGTCCTCATCCCTATCCACGAGCTTCAATGTTCAGTGTCCTCATCCTTATCCCCCTGCTTCGATGAGGACACTGAACATCGAAGCATGGGGATAAGGATGAGGACACTGAACATTGAAGCTTGCGGATAGGGATGAGGACACTGAACATTGAAGCACAGGGATAAGGATGGACACTGAACATTGAAGCTCGGGGATAGGGATGAGGACACTGAACATTGAAGCAGGGGGATAGGGATGAGGACACTGAACATTGAAGCTCGGGGATAAGGATGAGGACACTGAACATTGAAGCAGGGGGATAGGGATGAGGACACTGAACATTGAAGCTCGGGGATAAGGATGAGGACACTGAACATTGAAGCTCGGGGATAGGGATGAGGACACTGAACATTGAAGCTCGGGGATAGGGATGAGGACACTGAACATTGAAGCATGGGGATAGGGATGAGGACACTGAACATTGAAGCTCGGGGATAAGGATGAGGACACTGAACATTGAAGCAGGGGGATAGGGATGAGGACACTGAACATTGAAGCAGGGGGATAGGGATGAGGACACTGAACATTGAAGCTCGGGGATAAGGATGAGGACACTGAACATTGAAGCTCGCGGATAGGGATGAGGACACTGAACATTGAAGCAGGGGGATAGGGATGAGGACACTGAACATTGAAGCTCAGGGATAAGGATGAGGACACTGAACATTGAAGCACAGGGATAAGGATGAGGACACTGAACATTTAAAGCTTGCGGATAGGGATGAGGACACTGAACATTGAAGCACAGGGATAAGGATGAGGACACTGAACATTGAAGCTTGCGGATCGGGATGAGGACACTGAACATTGAAGCATGGGGATAGGGATGAGGACACTGAACATTGAAGCACAGGGATAAGGATGAGGACACTGAACATTGAAGCTCGCGGATAGGGATGAGGACACTGAACATTGAAGCACGGGGATAAGGATGGACACTGAACATTGAAGCTCGGGGATAAGGATGAGGACACTGAACATTGAAGCACGGGGATAAGGATGGACACTGAACATTGAAGCATGGGGATAGGGATGAGGACACTGAACATTGAAGCAGGGGGATAGGGATGAGGACACTGAACATTGAAGCAGGGGGATAGGGATGAGGACACTGAACATTGAAGCTCGGGGATAAGGATGAGGACACTGAACATTGAAGCTCGCGGATAGGGATGAGGACACTGAACATTGAAGCAGGGGGATAGGGATGAGGACACTGAACATTGAAGCACAGGGATAAGGATGAGGACACTGAACATTTAAAGCTTGCGGATAGGGATGAGGACACTGAACATTGAAGCACAGGGATAAGGATGAGGACACTGAACATTGAAGCTTGCGGATCGGGATGAGGACACTGAACATTGAAGCATGGGGATAGGGATGAGGACACTGAACATTGAAGCACAGGGATAAGGATGAGGACACTGAACATTGAAGCTCGCGGATAGGGATGGACACTGAACATTGAAGCTCGGGGATAAGGATGAGGACACTGAACATTGAAGCACGGGGATAAGGATGGACACTGAACATTGAAGCATGGGGATAGGGATGAGGACACTGAACATTGAAGCATGTAGCTCAGGATAGGCACTACAAGTCCCAGCAATGCAAAACCTACTAGGTAACAAGGGAAGTATTAGTGTTGTAACGAACGGCCCAGTGTTTGTGTTGTGTGTAACTTCACTTCCGTAACATTATGTGATGGTTTCGCTGAACTGTATTGCCGAAACTATGTTGGAACGCACGGCGCAAGTGTTTGGAACGCATCGCGCATGCGCAGTACGCAACAACGTGGCCCGTGTTTGTGTTGTGTGTAACATCACTTCCGTAACATTATGTGATGGTTTCGCTGAACTGTATTGCCGAAACTATGTTGGAACGCACGGCGCGAGCGTTTGGAGCGCATCGCGCATGCGCAGTACGCAACAACGTCACTTCCGCACCATCCTGTGATAGGCATCAAACTGTGACACTACACCGACACCGAGGAGAGAGGATCGGTGAGTTGCACCAACACGACACTACACAGTAGAACATGCCAGGCACACTCACACCCCCCCGATCACCCCCCCCAATTACCCCTGCCCCCCAGTCACAGTGACACCAATGTCATTTTTTTTTTTTTTTTTTGCATTGGTGTCATTTGTGACTGTAATAACTGTTAGGGCAGTTAGGGTTAGCTCCCTTTAGTTCTAATGTACCCCCCTAACCCCCCCAATAAAGGTTTAACCCCGTGATCACCCCCCGTCGCCAGTGTCACTAAGGCTGGGTTCACATTGCAGCGGTTTATGAGAACGAATGTGATTCGCACCGCACTGCAGTGCAAATCACATCCGATCTCTGTGCGATTCGAGTTCAGCCATACAGATAGTATGGCTGAATTCGCATCGCACTCGCCGCACCCGCCGCAAATTCGCACGGGACCCTTTTTTTGGCCCGCAGCAGAATCGGATCGCATGGGTGTTCACACCATGCGATCCGAGTTTGCAGATCGCACTGCGATATGCGAACTGATCTGGGGGTGTCATTAACATTTCACTGACACTCCCAGCAGTTCGCATAGGGCAGTGTGAACTGCCGCTGGGAGGCATGCGATGCGGGAACCCGCCACGGATTCGTGGCGTTCCCGCATTGCTCCAGTGTGAACCCAGCCTAATAAGCGATCGTTTTTCTGATCGCTGCATTAGTGTCACAGGTGACGCTAGTTAGGCAGGTAGGTATTTAGGTTCGCCGCAGCTTTTTATAGTGCCAGGGACCCCCATATACTACCGCATAAAGCCCCCTGATTGCCCCCTAGTTAACCCTTTCACCAGTGATCACCATATAACTGTTACAGGTGACGCTGGTTGGTTAGTTATTTTTTTATAGTTTCAGGGCACCCGCCATTTATTACCTAATAAAGGTTTAACCCCCTGATCACCCGGCGGGTGTCATTTGTGACTGTAATAACTGTTAGGGCAGTTAGGGTTAGCCCCCTTTAGTTCTAAGGTACCCCCTAACCCCCCCAATAAAGGTTTAACCCCGTGATCACCCCCCGTCGCCAGTGTCACTAAGGCTGGGTTCACATTGCAGCGGTTTATGAGAACGGATGTGATTCGCACCGCACTGCAGTGCAAATCACATCCGATCTCTGTGCGATTCGAGTTCAGCCATACAGATAGTATGGCTGAATTCGTGTCGCACCCGCCGCAAACTCGCACGGGACCCTTTTTTTGGTCCGCAGCAGAATCGGATCGCATGGGTGTTCACACCATGCGATCCGAGTTTGCAGATCGCACTGCGATATGCGAACTGATCTGGGGGTGTCATTAACATTTCACTGACACTCCCAGCAGTTCGCATAGGGCAGTGTGAACTGCCGCCGGGAGGCATGTGATGCGGGAACCCGCCGCGGATTCGTGGCGATCCCGCATCGCTCCAGTGTGAACCCAGCCTAATAAGCGATCTTTTTTCTGATCGCTGTATTAGTGTCACAGGTGAGGCTAGTTAGGCAGGTAGGTATTTAGGTTCACCGCAGCTTTTTATAGCGCCAGGGACCCCCATATACTACCGCATAAAGCCCCCTGATTGCCCCCTAGTTAACCCTTTCACCAGTGATCACCATATAACTGTTACAGGTGACGCTGGTTGGTTAGTTATTTTTTTATAGTTTCAGGGCACCCGCCATTTATTACCTAGTCTCACTAGTGTACCCCTAAATTTAGGAGTGTCTACTTTCCAAAATGGGGTCATTTGGGGGGGGTTTGTGCCATCTTGGCATTTTATGGCCTTCAAAACTGTAACGCCCTTAGAAAGCCTGAAGGCGGTGCTTGGTTTTCGGGGCCCCGTACGCGGCTAGGCTCCCAAAAAGTCCCACATATGTGGTATCCCCGTACTCAGGAGAAGCAGCAGAATTTATTTTGGGGTGTCATTTCACATATGCCCATGGCATGCGTGAGCAATATATCATTTAGTGACAACTTTGTGAAAAAAAAAAAAAAAAAAAAGTTTGTAATTTTCCCGCAACTTGTGGCAAAATATAAAATATTCCATGGACTCAACATGCCTCTCAGCAAATAGCTTGGGGTGTCTACTTTCTAAAATGGGGTCATTTGTGGGGGTTTTGTGCCATCTTGGCATTTTATGGCCTTCAAAACTGTAATAGGTAGTGAGGAGTGAAGTCAAATATTTACGCCCTTAGAAAACCTGAAGGCGGTTCTTGGTTTTCGGGGCCCCGTACGCGGCTAGGCTCCCAAAAAGTCCCACATATGTGGTATCCCCGTACTCAGGAGAAGTAGCAGAATTTATTTTGGGGTGTCATTTCACATATGCCCATAGCATGTGTGAGCAATATATCATTTAGTGACAACTTTGTGGAAAAAAAAAAAAAATTAAAGTTTGTAATTTTCCCGCAACTTGTGGCAAAATATAAAATATTCCATGGACTCAAAATGCCTCTCAGCAAATAGCTTGGGGTGTCTACTTTCTAAAATGGGGTAATTTGTGGGGGTTTTGTGCCATCTTGGCATTTTATGGCCTTCAAAACTGTAATAGGTAGTGAGAAGTGAAATCAAAAATTTACGCCCTTAGAAAGCCTGAAGGCAGTGCTTGGTTTTCGGGGCCCCGTACGCGGCTAGGCTCCCAAAAAGTCCCACATATGTGGTATCCCCGTACTCAGGAGAAGCAGCAGAATTTATTTTGGGGTGTCATTTCACATATGCCCATAGCATGTGTGAGCAATATATCATTTAGTGACAACTTTGTCATTATTCAATCGCTTGAGGCAAAAAAATAAAATATTCAATGGGCTCAACATGCCACTTATCAATTTCCTTAGGGGGTCTACTTTTCAAAATGGGGTCATTTGGGGAGGTTTTGTACTGCCCTGCCATTTTAGCACCTCAAGAAATGAGATAGGCAGTCGTAAACTAAAAGCTGCATAAATTCCAGAAAACGTACCTTAGTTTGTAGATGTGACAACTTTTGCGCAAACCAATAAATATACAATTATTGACTTTTTTTTTACCAAAGACATGTGGCTGAATACATTTTGGCCTAAATGTATGACTAAAATTGAGTTTATTGGATTTTTCTAATAACAAAAAGTAGAAAATATCATTTTTTTTCAAAATTTGCGGTCTTTTTACGTTTATATCGCAAAAAATAAAAATCGCAGAGGCAATCAAATACCATCAAAAGAAAGCTCTATTTGTGGGAAGAAAAGGACGCAAATTTTGTTTGGGTACAACATTGCATGACCGCGCAATTACCAGTTAAAACAGCGCAGTGCCAAATTGTAAAAAGACCTCTGGTCATTTACCAGCAAAATGGTCCGGTCTGAAAGTGGTTAAAGTACCAGAGTCTTGAGGACAGGGGCTGTCCTCGTCCTGAGTGTGGAGGGGCACTGGAGACCATGGACCACTTTTTGGTTGAGTGCCCTTTCAACTTGGAGGTTCTGGGGGAGGCTGGGGATGCCATTGGCTATCCCCGTCTCCGGGCCCTTACCTATTCTGAGAGGGTGTACGGCGACTTCAGGGTCCGGAGGGGTCATGAGTTATCGTCACTGTTTTTAGTTAGTACAGTTTGCCTTTATTACACCTGGCACGCGCGGTGCTTAGTGTCCACTAGGGGCAAGTTCCTGCCCGTGCATGAGGTGGCGGGTGATATCTTTCGGGAATTGGTGAAGGTGAGGTATCTTGAGGGAGAAAGAACGGGCAGGGAAAGGTGTGCCAGATTGTGGAGAGGCTTTTCTTTCCGCCCACCTTGATGATCCTCCCCCTTCTTTTTCCCTAGGTGGTGGGTCTGTCTGTCCTGTCCCTCACGTTTAGTTTTTTGGGCAATCTAATTTTAAAAGCATGGTAGGCACTGATGGTTTCGTTACGTTCCTGTCTATAAAGGGCGTGTAGTGTATATAGATAGGTTGTTATTGTAGATAAACTGTTCTAATCCGAGTGACTTTTCTTTTAGGCTGGTGAAGAAAGCATGTTTTCTTTTCTAAAAAGATAAAAAAGTAGTGATGCGCGGTACTATAACAGGGAATTTAGCCTAGGAGGCTAATAAATTCTATAGGAACTAAGATTGTAGGTGATATATATACTACCGTATAAAGTAAAAGAAGGTATATAAAAAGCTGTGCGTATTTTATGAGGGGGTGGTAGGGGACCCTCACCACTATAACATGATAATATTCAGGATAAGAGACAAATGTAATAAACAAGCATAAAGAAAGAAAGAATCACAATACTTAAAACTAGTGATCCCTAATGCGATTTGTTAAAACTGACAGAATCGCATAAAGTGCCAGTGCTAGACGATAAATAGAATCATGAGGGTATCTACTACACCATAGAGTAAATAAAACAATATACATAAAGCAGTTACAAAGAATCGTGATTCGCAATGCGATTTGTTCAAGCTGACAAAATCGCATAAAGTGCCAGTGCTAAACGGTGAATGGGTACGTGAAATGTTCTGCTACATCATAAGGTAAATTAAACAATATACATAACAGGGAGGCTGGGCGGATGTGTGACGAGAGGACGTAGCGTCCGCCTGAGGGGAGGGGCCTGCCTGCGCTAAGCACACCGCGCCGACGAACGGGAAGCAGAACATGGCTCGGAGCGGGGAGGTGAGAGATCCCAGCCCAGCCAGGTGCGAGCCCACGGGGTGGTAGTTCGGATGCGGTGTCGCAACATCCCGCAGTCCCGCGAATAGAGAACTTCCCAGCCTTCACAGCACCTCGGTCAGCCCCCCCCCCCCCCCCCGTTCCCCCGTACAGCTGATACTCCAGTCCTTGTATAAAGACTACGGAGGCATCCTAAGGAAATTCTCCGGAGTCCGGAACCAGCAGGAAACTAGCAGGAGAGAGACACAGCGGAGAAAAGGACGGTAACAGTATCAGACTTTTCAATTCACAATTTCACAATGTCTTTGCTGTGTAATACACATATACATAGGTGAAAGCAAACAACGTGAATGTGGGACAAACATATGCCGGCAAGGGGAGTCTTGCATAGACAGGTGGACGAAGCCTTTGATGTTTGGCGTATATTCTGTGGCTGTGTGCTCTTGTGAGCAGATTTGAATTTAAAGGGGTTCTGCACTCATAATCAAACATTTGCCCATTCTGTTGCCTCTAGTTCATATATTTCATAATGCCACCTGTTTTTTTTTTTGGATTCACCTACCTTTTGTAATCTGTAGTAATTTATTTTAAACCCCTGCGGCGATGGGCGGTCTCTTGCGGGGATCAGCGTCATTTCCTGCTGAAGCCCGCACTGTCTCCTGGGATCTCGTTGAAGTAATCCCAGGAGACATTGCGGCTAATGCACCCGACATCTCGCGAGATGTCGGGTGCTACAGCCGACATCTCGCGTGATTTGGGTTATTACAGCCGAGATCTCGCGAGATGCATTACATCAAAAAATGGGAGAGGGAATTGGGAACACAATTAGATAACACAATATTAAGAAAAATACGGTAGACGCTAAAACGGCGGAAATGAGCTTTAAATGTTTGACGAGATGGTACTACACCCCAGAGAAGAAAAGCAAATTTCAGCGGGATAGTGCCAGGGAATGTTGGCGGGGATGCAGAGAGTTGGGCACGATGACACATCTGTGGTGGAGTTGTCCAAAAATAAAAACGTATTGGAACCAAATTCTTGCCCTCATTAAAGAGATTACAAACAAAGAGGTGAATGCCGATCCCTGGGTAGTGCTATTCCACGGGACAAGAACTGGGCCCAGACAATATAAGGAGTCGGTGGTCCCCCATCTGCTGAATGCAGGTAAAAAATTAATACCGAAAAAATGGCAAGAGAAGGAGGCCCCGTCAATGTGGGAATGGGTGGATACGGTAGAAAAGACCTATAAGATGGAGTGTTTGAGAGGTAGCTTGGAAGAGAGGAGCATTACACCAATCACAGAGAAATGGAAGTGTTGGTCAGATTTTAGGAAGAAATGGCTCACCTCAGAGGGGTTGAGGAGACCCTAAAATGGGTACAGATAAGATACAATAAGGTACAAATTAGATATAAACTAAAGCACATACAGGAAAAACAGGTAAAGGTGGTCCACAGGCAGGTAGGGGGGGGGGGGGGGGGGTCGAGGCAAGAGGGGGGATAAGATGGGAGTGTTAGACTGAGAGGGATGATATGGTTAATATGTAAAGTATTAAGCCTGGTGCTAACATTTAAAAAAAAAAAAAAAAAAACCTTGCCACTATGATGTGATTGCATGGAAGGGACGCTGAGCTGAAAGCTGAGGTGGTCCCATGACTACTAAATTGATTTCACTGAGTGGTAAAGAAAAAAAAAAAAAAAAAAAAAAAACAATATACATAAAGCAGTCACCAACTCAATAAATCGTTTGTGCATGGAGTGGTTGGTTGTAGCTGACAGAAGTCGCATAAAGTGCTAGTGCCAAAAAAGTGGTAGAACAAAATCCGTGCAGGTGTCCTCTACCATAAAATAATCAAAACAATATTTATGCGACAGTGAGCAGCTCAATAATTCAATTGTGCAAAAAATGACAGAAAATCAAAATAAACGCATAAGCAATATTGGTGTTAAGGGAGTAAAGAAAATCCCTCAAAATGATCAAAAAGCTGTGTACAATACCTACAAGAAATTATATATAAAATTTGAACAATAACATTTATCGGAATGTGTCCATTCTGCTTTGTGCGATAACCAGTGGCGATTATGTCAAAAGTCGCATATATCAACAAATCGCATACAGTGCTGGTGTCTGAATATATGTGCACAGAGCAATATAATCGGTGATGGTGGTGATAGAGGTGAATATATCCCACGTGGTCCTGTGTGGTCGGAATATGGGTGTCCCCTTACCTTACAGCTGTAAGGTAACAGCATGTGATATATATATCCTCAGGACTCCTGGTGCTCTTTATCCCTCGAGGTCTTGTCCCGGTATCCCCAGATCCTGGCGTCTCCTGCCTATTACGCTGTGTTGGTCCCTTTAAGTATTTGCTCAGCAGCACTCAGCATGGGGGGGGGGGGGGGGGGGGTTTACCTCGACAATTGGTGCGTATGTAAGGGGTTAAAGAAATGAGGAGGAAGGGAGCCCCATAGTGTAGTAATTTTTAACAAATATAATGATTTATTACAGCAAAACAATTTTGTACTCACAAACAGACAAGTTTCTTATGCAGTGTATAAACGAGCCTCAAGCTCGATTGCGTCACTTCCGGTAGCGTCCCGACGCGTGTTCGTGATGTTTTCTTTTCTATTTTATTAAGTCTGTTTAAGTTGGTTTTCCTTTTCTTCTTTTCAAGAATGAGTATTTATGTCTTTGTTTTGTAAATACAACTGGCAGCAGTTTTTTTAAAATAAAAACCTCCACCTATATAGCAAACTATCTTGCTCGTTTTAAATAGAGCTTGCAGTCAGCGGTAGGAGCTTGTGCATGCTGTCTGTGTGCCCTGACCGCAGTACACACCAGGAGAGGCATTCAAGGAGAACAGATGTGTGTGGAGGAGCTCTGTAGAAAACTACGGCTGTTTCTGGACAGCCGGCCTTATGGCGTCGGCTAGCCCAGGCTCGGGGCCCTCTTCCCGGCCTGGGTCTCAGACAACCCCCCCTGGGGTGAGAGACCTCTCCAGGGAGGAGAAGCTATTCCTGATCACGCAGTCTGAGTTGATGGACTGGACCTGGGCCCAGCCGGGAGAGGGTCCAAGCAAGCTCCAGAAAAGGAGAGAAAGGGTAAAGGCACTAATACAGAAGGCCGCGGCGGCCTATGTGCAACGTTTAGAGCGACTGGCCAACCTACGAAATCGCAGGGACCGCTCAGCCAGCAGCAAACGTGGTGAATATAGAGAGACCATAGATGGCCTAAAGAGAGAATGCAGGGACCTCTGGCAGCTGCTGGGCGGTCTCTGCGAGCGAGGGAAAGGTGAGAGAAGTTTTTTGGCAGAGGTGAAGAGGGAACTTCTAAGAGCCAGCCAAGAAGGAACCCAGGCGGTGAGGCGAGGAAATACCCCCCTGAAGTCCCCCCTGAAGCCCTCACCTGAAAGTAACGGTACAACAGACTCCGGAGGAGGTAACGACTTTTGGAGATGACCAGTCCATGGCCTGTCAGGAGTGTATGCCCCCCGAAACCGTCAGTGCGGAGGGTCCCCGGATCCCTGTGTTAACATCTGTCATGCCTGTGGCTGCAGTCCAGGAGGATCCGGGTAGGGTACCCGATGAGGCACGTGAAGGCTCCGGTGGAGATGCAAGTCGCAGTCAACGGAACAGGAAATTGATGGTGGTCCTCACCAGAGAACGGTCGGAAGGGCCAGTGAAGGCCAGTGGTCAGAGGTCCCCGGCAGAGAGTGCAGCTCGACCCCCCCTCCGGGAACCCCCCAGTGACCTCGACGGCTCCCGCCAGGCCCGTAGCGGTGCGGGGAAAACCGGCCATAATGGTGGCCCCCGCCGCGGCCGCATAGAGAGAGGGGGAGGTGCTGATGGGAACGGACACAGGTGCAGTTTCAGATGGACAGTACGGACAAACGTCCTCTGCTGACACTGGGAGGAGTGGCGGGATGGGAGCGGGTGCGTCACTCCCGGTACCGGGAGATGCGGCCGGAAGTGACCTAGGTGACCTCATCGACTTCCGGGAACCGGAAGTGACGTCCGCGGCGGCCCGGAAGTCCTGGGAGGGCCCAAAACGGAAGTGGGGACACCTGAGGTTCAGCTGGAGGGGCTTTTGGTGTCGCTTGTTGGGGGAGGGGAGGCGGTAGTGTCGGAAGCCTCCCTGGAGGTAGCAACTTTAGCGTCCTCCGGGGGATCTCTTCCAGCGGGACAGGTGTGCTGGGGTGAGTCCCCGATGGGGGAATTAAGGAATGAATGTTCGGCCCTGGAATTTATATGGGCGTTAGAAGGGTCACAAGAGCGGGGTCCTGAGGAAATGGAGGTAACTCCCCCTCGGGATCATGTAGCTGTGGGGGATGCTACTCCTTCCCCCGCAGTAAGGAGTAAGATGCCGGTTGGTGGGGATACGGTGGGTAGAGGTGCTGAGCCAGAGAGTCCGGTCCGTCAGGGGTCTGGCCCTTCCCCCACAGGCCCAGTTTCCATCTTGGGCACACAGGAGGAGGCAAACCTCTTAGGTGCCCTGAAGGCTGGACGCTCGTTTGCACAGGTGGCAGGTTCCTCTGTTCCCCTGGGTTCCCTGTACGGCCAGTTTGGCGCCCAGAATTTCCGCCCCCCCCCCCCCTGGGGATCAGCCCCAGGGTGCGCAGGCCTGGACGAGGGGTACGGGGGGCCCTGAGAGGCGCAGACGGAATGTGGTGCAGCTCAAGTGGGAAGAGACATCTGCATGTCCCAGCAGGGGTCAGGTCATCGACTATCTGCTGGGGCTGCGCTTTAAAGTTTCGGACTTATTTGCAGTCATACATCCCACAAACTCGAAGGAGTTTGACGTAAGTTTTGTCTCCTTGGTCTCCATGGAGCTTTTCCTGACACTGTACGAGCTTGTCAGGAAGTCAGATCCGTGGAAAAGTTTCCGGGTGATACCTCTTTCGAGGCAGGAGGAGGTAAAAAATGTGACTGTACTGGTCAGGAATGAGTCCCTCCCCCCTGAGGACATCGCGACCTGGCTGGCGCGGTACGGGCAGCTCCAGACAGGGCTGAGGAAAAGTTTGGACGAGCGCGGGGTTTGGACAGGTGCGTGGTTGGTCAGGATCCGGCTCAAGCGCCACAGTAATACCGTGGCGCATGTACCTGGCAGCGCCTTTATAGGTAGAGACCGGATCCTGGTCTTGTACCCTGGACAGCCCCGTCGCTGTTTCAAATGCGGCAGTCCCGCGCACCTCAGTGCAGACTGCACAATGCCCCGCTGTGTGAGGTGCAATGGCTTCGGCCATTCACCTGAGGGTTGCAGGCTTATTGTCTGCAACCTCTGTGGGGAAATGGAACACCCCTTTAGTCGATGCCCCAAGGCGTTCAGGGGGTGCCAGGCTGAAGGGAGTGCCCCAGGCCCGGAGGGTGAGGGGGTCCCTAGACGGAGTGGGGATCCCAGCCCCTCAGGGTCACAGAGGGAGGGTTTCCCCCTCCCTCAAAGGGTTAGACCCTACAGGCGCGGATCAAGGGCAGGAACTGGCATAGTGAAGGAGCCGGCAAGTTCTCCGGCCCCGTCTGATCCTGTGTCAGATGGGGCAACGGCAAAAAAACCACCTGGGAATCCGGCCAAGGCGAAAAAAGCCCTCGCCCAAAAATCACCCTCCCCTCCCCCTGTTTCCCCCCCCATCCTCCTCCCTTTCCCCCGCCCCCCCTTCCCCTCTCCCTCCCTGGTCTCCCCCCTCCCAGTTTCCCCTTCTTCTCCTTTACCCCCTTCCCCCCCTCCCTTCAGTAATTAAATATACGGGTAAGCTGCACCCACCCCTGGATCAGACGGCTCTACTAATGCCCCCTCCGGCCTCTTCGGTGGTCGTGAGTGGTCGGCAAGCTGGTACAGGGGAGGTGGCCCCGATGGACATCTCAGGGGCGGGTAAAGGGGTTAATAAGAGGCTTAAGGAGATCTCCAGTGGGAGGTCCGACGAGGAGAGTGGGAGGGAACCTCCCAAAGTGGGATGGGAGAAAAAAACCAAAAAAAAGAGGAAGAGTTCGGGGAAGGAGGGTGGTGAGGACCCCCAGCCCAGTACTAGTTCAGGGGCAGGGGGGGTTCCTCACTGGCCCTATGGAACAGATTCGGAATCCTTTCCTCCTCGGAGGATTGATTCTTTTAGAAATGTAATATAGAGAGGAACGTAAACTTCAATCACTAAGGATGGCGGTACCCGCTCCAATACACCTTGCGACCATTAATGTCGCAAGTGTGCGTTCTGCGGCGGCTAGATTTTCAGCCTTTGATTTTCTCGGCCGGGTTGAAGCCGACATTTTGTTTTTGCAAGAGACCTGGCTGGCATCTGTGGCAGAGATGCACCTAGCAAAGAGGGAGTGGAGACATGGGTCCTCCCTCTGGTCTCTTGCGGCTGAGCCCTGCAGTGGTGTTGCGGTCCTTTTTAAGACTGGTTCGGTGGCTTGTCGACGAGTGATTGAATTAGAAATCGGTAGGTGTTTGATTGTGGACGCAGTCGTGAGAGGGGAATCCCTCCGCCTCATCAATTTTTATGGACCTCATTCCCAGAGGGGGAGGAAGGACCTTCTTACGCTGCTGAAACCATATCTGTTTACATCCCAGCAGGTGGTCTTTGGTGGTGACTTTAACATGGTCACCAGGTCAAAGGACCGGGCAGGCACCTCAGGCCCTCTGGGATATGATAGTATCTTTTTGAATAGAATAGTGAGGGAAGCTGGGTTGGTGGATGTGCACGTTCGCCACTTCCCCAACCTCACTGGTTTCACATATTCCAGAGGTAGTTGTAGGAGTAGGTTAGATAGGTTTTTTTTGAAGGGGGACTCGTCCTTTGCAGCTCCTGCGCTGCATGCGGTTGAGTTCTCTGATCACCGTATGGTGTCGGTCACTCTGAATGTGGCGGACACCCCTCAGAAAGGAAGGGGCCTGTGGCGACTAAACGGGTCGCTACTTGAGGACCCTGAAATCAGATCGGCCTATGAGGACTTCTTTTTAGAACAAGCCTCGCTCCTTGAGAGCGGCTGCTCCCGCCAGGAATGGTGGGAAGTGGTGAAGAAGAGGTCGGAGGGCTTCTTCCGGGAAGTCTCGGGCCGTCGGGCAGCATCCCGGTATCAGGCCTACCAGAAGTTACGCAGGCAGCTAGATCGCTTGGTTTCTGATGGTGGCCCTCAGGACCAGATCTCGGATCTGAAGCTCCAGATGAAGGAGTGTCAGTATGACCGTATCGCCTCCCTGGTGCTGGAGAGGGATTACGGGAAGTTCACCAACCAGGATCCCTACAAAAGCTGTGGGGACGCGGTGAGTGGGAAGGTCATACATGGACTGAGAGATCCCTCGGGTTCCCTGGTAAGGTCCAAGCCAGGCATCCTGGGGATCATCAGAGCCCATTTTTCAGACATCCTTCGGAAGAAGCCGTTGGATCTGAGGAGAGCCAAGGAATTTCTTGACGGGACTCCACTTGAGGTGGGGTCTGACCCCCTGGACTCCTTGGTGGAAGAGATCTCAGTGGCCGAAATTGAGCAGGCTATTGACTCGTTGTCTCTAAAGAAGTCGCTGGGGCCTGATGGGTTCACGGCAGAATTTTATAAAACCTTTAAGAGCCTTTTGGCTCCTCGTCTGAGGGAGGTGTTCAGTGAGTGTTTGGCATCTGGCCTGCTCCCTCCCTCGATGAGAAGGTCGGCTTTGATCCTTCTGTCCAAGGGGAGGGATCCGTCCGTGGTAGAGAATTGGCGCCCTATCGCCCTTCTCTCCACGGATAGAAAGATTCTGGCAAAGATTTTGTTTACACGTATGTCTGCTGTTGCAGGCGAGCTACTGTCTGCCTCCCAGCACTGCACAGTTCCCGGTCGTAGCACCTTTAGTGCAGTCCTTAACGTCCAGGAGGTTGTGGAGAGGTGCAGGGCAACGGGTGACGGGCGGTATCTGCTGGCGTTAGATCAGGCGAAAGCTTTTGATCGGGTAGACCACGAGTACCTCTGGCTTCTCCTGGGTAGATACGGCCTGCCTGATCAATTTATTGATTGGCTCAGGACTTTGTACAGAGAGGCCGAGAGCTTCCCTCTGGTTAATGGTTGGGTGAGTCCTACCTTTCCGGTGGACTCTGGTGTTAGGCAGGGCTGTCCGCTGAGTCCCCTGCTCTATGTCTTCGCAGTCGACCCGTTCGTAAGAAGGCTAGACTGTGGGCAGCTGAGGGGGGTCCTGATGGAGCCCGGCAGTGGCCCGGATAAGGCGGTGAAGGTGGTGGCCTACGCGGACGACGTCTCGGTGGTAGTGGCTAGCCGAGAGGAGGCCCAGTTTGTGGAAACACAGATTGGAGGCTACTCCGAGGCGTCTGGTTCGTTGGTCAACTGGGACTAAGAGTGAAGCTCTCTGGTTGGGAAGGGAGGGTGAGCAGTTTGCCCTCCCGGACGTTTTTCCCCCGCTCCGACCAGAGGTTAAAATCTTAGGCATTTATTTCGGCCAGGGTGATTATCCCAAGCTAAATTGGGAGCGCAGGCTGGTAAGTGCCACCCAGAAAGTTAATGCCTGGAAAGGCTGGAAGCTGTCGTTGAGGGAAAGGGTGAGCCTGGTTAAAACCTATTTGCTTCCCGAGTTCCTCTGTCAGCTACGCATGTCTGTTGCCAGAGTCACTCTATGCGCGGGTCTGCGGTCTGTTTTTCCTGCTTCTGTGGGGAAACAGACTGAACCTGATAAAAAGGGAGGTCACGTATCGACGGAGAGGGGAGGGCGGGTTGGACATGATCAACCCCACGGTTTTCTTTACTGTGGTGTTCCTGAAGTTCAATCTGCAATCCATTTTTGTGGACGAACCCTCTCTGTGGGAACGTTCATGCAAGAATTGGTTCCTGGTGTTCCTGAGCAGGTGGGAGGGGGTCGGTCGCCCGGGTGACCTTCGGAGGTCCCATGGGTACCTCCCCGCCTATGTCCCAACTGCCCTGAAGGTTATAAGGCGGTGGAGGATAACGGCCTTAGAGGTAGGCTCCCTGGGCCGGCGTGAGCTGTACCAGAGGGTCATGGCCTCGGACGTTTTGAGACCACTGGCCTTGAGGGACTGTCCAGACAGGGTTCTCAGGGAGGGACTAGCCCTCCTGAATTCCAAGAGAATTCCTGCCAAGTTCTGGGATCTCGCATGGAGGGCGTTCCATGGACGACTCTATGTGAGATCGAACTTGAAGTACTGTCCTCGCCCTGAGTGTGGTGGGGTGCTAGAGACCATGGACCACTTTTTGGTCGAGTGCCCCTTCAACTTGGGGGTTCTGGGGGAGGTTGGAGATGCCATTGGCTATCCCCGTCTCCAGGCCCTTGCCTATCCTGAGAGGGTGTACGGTGACTTCAGAGCCCGGAGGGGTTTTGTGTTATCATCACTGTATTTAGTTAGTGTCATATGCCTTTACTACACTTGGCACGCTCGGTGTTTAGTGTCCACTAGGGGCAAGTTCCTGCCCATGCATGAGGTGGCGGGTGATATTGTTCGGGATTAGGGTAAGGTGAGGTTTCTTGAGAGGGAAAGAATGGGTAGGGTAAGGTGTGCTAGGTTGTGGAGAGGGTTCTCTTTCCGGCCACCTTGATGACCCCCCCTTCTTTTCCTTAGGTGGAGGTCTGTCTGTCATTTCACCCCTTTTTTTTAGCTTTTGGGCAACTTAATTTTAAAAACATGGTATCAGTTTCGTTACGTTCCTGCCTATAGGGGTATGTAATAAAATGCACATAGTTAGAATAATGTTGGAAATTGTTTGGATAAGCTTCTGTTTTTCTTATAAGTAGTCCAGATGATCATGGGGTTAGGGGTCGTCCGATATGGGCCCTCTTTTTTTTCCCCTTTTTTTTATGAGATGGACTTTACCTTCACTAGGAGGGGGCAGTTTGGATAGATTCTGTCTGTCTAAAAATATTTGTACGAGTTGTTCTCTTGTTCTTTTTTGCTCAAGTATGAGTCTTTTTAAGTTCTTGATTATGTAAATCAGTAGCAGTTTTATTTTAATAAAAATCTCCACCTATATAGCAAACTATCTTGCTCGTTTTAAATAGAGCTTGCAGTCAGCGGTAGGAGCTTGTGCGTGCTGTCTGCGTGCTCTGAACCCAGTACACACCGCTATATCCACCTATATAGCAAACTATCTTGCTCGTTTTAAATAGAGCTTGCAGTCAGCGGTAGGAGCTTGTGCGTGCTGTCTGCGTGCTCTGAACCCAGTATACACCGCTATATCCACCTATATAGCAAACTATCTTGCTCGTTTTAAATAGAGCTTGCAGTTAGCGGTAGGAGCTTGTGCGTGCTGTCTGCGTGCTCTGAACACAGTACACACCGCTATATCCACCTATATAGCAAACTATCTTGCTCGTTTTAAATAGAGCTTGCAGTCAGCGGTAGGAGCTTGTGCGTGCTGTCTGCATGCTCTGAACCCAGTATACACCGCTATATCCACCTACATAGCTCTTCTCTATTTGAGCCATCTGCCATCTGCAGGAGTTATTGGAAGTTGTGTGTGCCTCCAGCACAATATACACTACCCAATTGCGGTTTTTCCCAACTCCCTTCAGGCCATTACCATGTCTGGAAGGCCAGCAAGGAGAGGGAGACAGGCGCGAGCCGATAAAAGAGGGCAAGCAGGCTCTGTGTCTAGAGACAACAGTGCTGGTCGTGGACGCGGTGCATCGTCATCATCAGCACGTGGCCATGGGACACGCTTGTCCTTCTTTTCGGCAGCTGGACATGTTGAGCCGCAACATGCCAACGACTTGGTAGAGTGGATGACCAAGCCCTCTTCATCCTTCTCATCCTCTCTCACCCAGTCTCAGGGTACTAGCAAAGCAGCTGCCAACGCATTGTCTTCCCTCCTCTCAATGTCATCTTCAGTGACTCCTTCCCTAGATCCACCATGTCCTCCTGAGGAGTCTCCTGAACTCTTTGAGCACAGTGTTGGGTACATGCTCCAGGAGGATGCCCAGTGTTTTGTAGGCTCTGATGATGATACTCAGCTAGAGGAAGGCAGTAGCGTGAATGCAGAGAGAGGGGATGCTCAAGAAGGACTGCAATCTGGCAGTCATGTTCCACAAGCTGCAGCATACTGCCAGGTTTGCTCCAGCAATGAAGAGGGAGGGGATGATGAGGGCACTGACTCCACGTGGGTGCCTGGTAGGAGAGAGGAGGAGGAGGAGGTGGCACATGTCCAACGAGGCAAGATGCCCTCCGGGGGCCAGCTTAGGGGCAGCACACCGACTGAATCACACCGCAGAGCTCCGCCTGTGCAGGGCGCTGCCTCTGCGCGTTATTCTAAAAGTTCTTTGGCGTGGGCCTTTTTTGAGACGAGTGCATCAGATCGCACCGCTGCTATTTGCAACATATGTCTCAAGCATATCTCGCGTGGCCAAAACTTCAGCCGCTTGGGCACCACATGCTTGACCAGACATATGTTGACCTGCCATGCAGCTAGTTGGCAAGCGTACCTCAAAGACCCACACCAAAGAACAAAGCGGACCTCTCCTTGCTCCTCATCAGCTGGCATCTCCAACCCCACTAGACCTTCAGTCCTCTCTGAAACCTGCTCTGAGAGGAATGAAGGTGTAGAATTAGGTGTGTCACAGCCAAGTGCTTCCTTGCACTCTGCTAGCAGTACACCCACGTCCGATTATAGCAGGCAAATGTCCCTGCACCAGCTGCTGGACCGGCGAAAGAAGTTCACTCCCAGCCATCCACATGCCCAGCGGTTGAATGCTAGCTTGGCTAAATTGCTAGCACTTCAACTGCTGCCTTTTCAGTTGGTAGACTCGGCCCCCTTCCGTGAGTTTGTACAATGTGCTGTTCCTCAGTGGCAGGTCCCCAAACGCCACTTTTTCTAAGGGAAGGCGATTCCGGCTCTCTACCGGCATGTGGAAGGCAATGTCCTTGCCTCACTGGACAGGGGCGGATGTTTTGTCAGCTCTGCAGGGGCAGGCCGAGAGGTGGTTGACGCCACGCCAGCTTAAGCCAGGAATGGTGGTTTGCGACAATGGCACCAAACTCCTCTCCGCCCTCCGACAGGGACAACTGACCCATGTGCCCTGTGTAGCTCACGTCCTTAACCTGGTGGTGCAGCGGTTCTTGGGCAGGTACCCGGGCTTACAGGATGTCCTGAAGCAGGCCAGGAAAGTCTGTGTGCATTTCCGCCGATCATTTAATGCCTGTGCTCGGCTGGCTGAGCTCCAAAAGTAGTTGAACCTGCCCAAGAACCGCCTTATATGTGACATGCCCACCAGGTGGAACTCAACGTTGGCCATGCTGCAGCGGCTGCACATGCAGCAGAGGGCCATCAATGAGTACCTGTGCGACTACGGCACCAGGATAGGGTCAGGGGAGCTCGGTTTTTTCTCACCACGCCAGTGGGGCATGATCAGGGATGCATGCACTGTCCTGTCACCATTTGAGGAAGCCACAAGAATGGTGAGCAGTGACAGTGCATGCATCAGTGACACTGTACCTCTTGTCCACCACTTGGAGCATACGCTGCGTGGAATAATGGACAGGGCACTTGAGGCAGAACAGAGGCAGGAAGAGGAGGACTTAATTGCCTCTCAAGGCCCCCTTTATCCAGACAGTGTTCCTGCTGTGCCACCCATCACACAGGAAGAGGATGAGGAGGAGGAAGAGGAGGAGGAGGATGATGATTGTGTCAGCATGGAGGTGGAGGCTGGCACTCAGCATCAGCAGCAGCAGCAGTCTTGTAGGGATGATTTACAGTCCCAAGAAACCTGTGGACTTGTACGTGGCTGGGAGGAGGTAGCTGCGGATTATATTGTCCTTAGTGACCCAGAGGACTCCGGACCGAATGCCTCAGCTAACCTATGCTGCATGGCCTCCCTGATCCTGCAAAGCCTGCGGAAGGATCCTCGTATTCTTCGTATCAAGGAGAGGGACCATTACTGGCTGGCCACTCTCCTTGATCCACGGTACAAGGGTAAGGTTGCCGACCTTATCTTGCCATCGCAGAGGGAGCAGAGGATGAGACATCTCCGGGAGGCCTTGCAGAAAGGTCTGTGCAACGCGTTCCCAGAGACTGGGAGGTTACAAACTCCTAATCCTGGACAACATGTTGCTGAGGCATCGGTCAGAAGGAGCGGTGGAGAAGGTGGCCGTCTGACTGATGCTTTCAGACAATTTTTTAGTCCGCAGCCCCAAGGTATGATCGGTTCCAGCAACCATCGCCAGCGTCTGATTTACATGGTGCAGGAATACCTAGGGGCAAGGTCAGACTTGGACACCTTTCCCACCGAAAATCCTCTGGCTTACTGGGTCTTGAGGATGGATCACTGGCCAGAGCTTGCACAGTATGCAATTGAGCTACTGGCCTGTCCTGCATCCAGCGTTCTTTCGGAACGCACCTTCAGTGCTGCTGGTGGCTTTGTTACCGATCACAGGGTGCACCTGTCCACCGAATCAGTTGATCGACTGACCTTCATCAAGATGAATCAATCAGTCTTGGATCATCCACAGCTACCAAGCACCTGAAGCTGATGTAACCGAATAATTTTTTTTAAAATATCACATCCCTTCAAGACTGCCTATGCTGATGCTGAGTGACTGTCCTGTTATGTGGATTGTCTATCCTCTTCCTCCTCCGCTGATATGTTGGAAGAAAATTTCTGGTTCTGGGTGATGCCATCAGCCCAAATTTTCTGCCCCTGTTTAACAGGGGCGTTTAATTACAATTTTTGATGCAATGCTTTGCAGCAGGGCTAATTCCTGCACTAAAACTAGAGTATATGGGAGAGGTTTCAGTGTGGTGGCACCAGCACCAGTGCCTAAGGCCCAATTTTTCTGCCCCTGTTTAACAGGGGCGTTTAATTACAATTTTTCATGCAATGCTTTGCAGCAGGGCTAATTCCTGCACTAAAACTAGAGTATATGGGAGAGGTTGCAGTGTCGTGGCACCAGCACCAGTGCCTAAGGCCCAATTTTTCTGCCCCTGTTTAACAGGGACATGTAATTACAATTCTTGATATAATATTTCACTGTGCCCACCCAGAGTAACTGTGAGGACTTATAGTGTTGTGGCACCAGCACCACAACCACCAAAGGTCAATTTTTCTACCACTGTTCAACAATGGCATGTAATTACAATTCTTGATATAATCGTTCACATCAGGGCGCTCCAGCGCCCACCAAGAGTCACTTTGAGGGCTTACAATGTTGTGGCAAAACCAACACCTTGTTCCGCCATTTCTGCAGAGCATATAGGGCAGGCCCCTACTTTCAAACATCCAACTTACAAACATCTCCTACTTGCAAACGGAAGGAGACAACAGCAAGTGAGATGAAAAAAGATGTACGACAAAACAAATTATACAGAGGTGATAACCCTTCTCTATGTTTTCCAAAAAGCTTAAAAATCGTTTTTTTGACTGGAGCTACACTTTAAAAATGTACCAGTTGAAAATTACAAACAGATTCAACTTAACACAACAAACCTACACAGTCCCTGTCTTGTTTGCACCGCCTGTATACTGCTTTTCTGAGTATATAGGGCCTGGGGGCCACACGCATTTCCTTTTTTTAATATGGGTACAGGGTTCCCCTTAATATGCGTACAAGACCCAAAGGGGCTGGTAATGGGCAGGGAGGGCTACCCATGAAATTTTTCTCAATGATTTTCAACCATATTGCAGGAACCAGATATAACATTAAAACCGCAAGCAGTTTTAAATGATGTTATTTCCGTTAAATGTCATTTTGTGCAGGGACTGTTCTAAACACGGGAAACACGTGGCACTTCACAGGCATACTACAGACACCCCCCAGGCACGATATTTAAAGGAATATTTAACTTTTTTTTTTCACTTTAATTGTCATTAACCGGTTCCCGACCAGCGCACGACAATGTACGTCGACAGAATGGCACGGGAAGGCATATTGGCGTACAGGTACGTCCAATCTTCAATGCCGCCCTGCCACCGGGAGCGCGGCGGCGGCGGTGCGCTCCCGCACTGGTCAGGTCCCCCGTGAGTATGGTCGCGGGACCCGCGCACTCGATCGCCGCGGGCATACCCGCGATCGTCTCACGGGACGGCTGAATGGAGGAAATGCCGTGTAAACAGCATTTCTCCAATCTGCCTAGCAACTAGTGACGCTGATCTCTGCTCCACGTGATTGGAGCAGAGATCAGTGTTCACTAAATGAAAGCCCAACCCCCCCACAGTTAGTTACACACCCCTAGGAACACTTAACCCCTACACTGTCACCCACTGGTTAACCCCTTCACTGCCAGTGTCATTTACACAGGAATCACTGCATTTATATAGCAGTGATTACTGTATAAATGACAATGGTCCCAAAAATGTGTCAAAAATGTCCGATGGGTCCCCCACAATGTCGCAGTCACAATAAAAATCACTGATCGCCGCCATTACTAGTAAAAAAAGTTAATAAAAAATTATTAATATAAAATGTTATAAAACTATCCCTATTTTGTAAATGCTATAACTTTTGCGCAAACCAATCAATAATCACTTATTGTGATTTTTTTACCAAAAATATGTAGAAGAATACGTATCGGCCTAAACTGAGGGAAAAAAATGTTTTTTTATATATTTTTGGGGGATATTTATTATAACAAAAAGTAAAAAATAATGCGTTTTTTTCAAAATTGTCGCTCTATTTTTGTTTATAGCGCAAAAAATAAAAACTGCAGGGGTGATCAAATACCACCAAAAGAAAGCTCTATTTGTGGGAAAAGAAGGACGTCAATTTTGTTTGGGAGCCATGTCGCACGACCGCGCAATTGTCAGTTAAAGCGACGCAGTGCCGAATCGCAAAAAGTGATCTGGTCTTTGACCAGCAAAATGGTCTGGTCTGTAAGTGGTTAAGATCAGTGCTCCCGCCAAAACGGCCATTTTTAAAAACATTTTAGGCATTGACCCATGTCCCCTGGGGCAGGAGCCAGGTCCCCAAAGGACAGCATCTTGCATATTAGCCGTTAAAATTAGCACTTTTAATTTTGAACGTTCGAGTCCCATAGACTTCAATGGGGTTCTAAAGTTCGTACGAATTTGGGGTTCGTTCGAAAGTTCTGGTGCGAACCGAATCGGGGGGTGTTCGGCTCATCCCTAGTAAGAACCAGGCAGGTAGGTCAGTGCAGGGGTCAGTATAAGAATCAGATAGGTCAGTGTAGTAGTCAGGTAGGTCAGTGTAGTGGCGTACATTGCTCCCACTACCTCCAGGTGCATGGTGTGGCCCATCGAATTTGGGGTTCGTTCGAAAGTTCTGGTGCGAACCGAATCGGGGGGTGTTCGGCTCATCCCTAGTAAGAACCAGGCAGGTAGGTCAGTGCAGGGGTCAGTATAAGAATCAGATAGGTCAGTGTAGTAGTCAGGTAGGTCAGTGTAGTGGCGTACATTGCTCCCACTACCTCCAGGTGCAGGGTGTGGCCCATCGTATGCCAACCTGTACCTGGGGGAGGGGGGGGGGGGTGGGAGCGAGAGATATTTTCTTCTTCTGACTTTAACAAGACTTTTGAAAAGGTCTTGATTTGGAGATGATTTATTGATGATATATTTATCGTCTGGACAGGGACAAGGGTGAGCTGGCTGTATTTTTGAGTCAATTGGAGATGAACTCATATAATTTGAAATTCACTATGACGTGTGATAAAAAGAGTATACATTTTCTAGATATCAGCATCTATGTAAATCAAGATGGAACAATTGGTTCCTCTCTTTACAGAAAACCCCTGGCTGGGAATACGATTTTGCATGCAGCCAGTTCTCATCCCGAGTCCCTTGTCCAGAGTATTCCTTATAGTCAGTACCTCAGAATAAGGAGAAATTGTAGTAAGGATGAAGATCTTGAGCTTGAGGCCAGAGCCCTTCAGGTACGTCTATTGGATAGAGGATATAGCAAGTCATGTCTTAAACGAGCCTATCAAAGGGCCAAAGAAAAAGAGAGGTGGCATTTGATTCACTCTATTAAACAACCCAAAAATGAACAAAACGTTTGTTTGATTACAAAGTATGCAGGTGAGCATAAGAAGGTACGTCATATCTTTGAAAAATACTGGCATCTTTTATCCACGGATGAAGTAATATCAAAATATGTTGGGGCTTATCCTCAGAAAACTTATCGAAAATCGAGTTTGCTTAAGGATAAATTAGTCCATAGTCACTTGACCTCTCGAGTAAAACCTGCACATAAAGGAACTTTCCCATGTGGCAAATGTTATTTCTGTGGTCTTCTGATGAATACTACTGAAGTCACTCTCCCCAATGGTCAATTTTATAGACCCAATTTCTATGCAAACTGTAAAACCATAGGGTTGGTCTATTTTATGAAATGTAATTGTCAGGCCTTCTATATAGGGAAAAAAAGGCCTTTTTTTCACCGGATAAGGGACCATGTTTTCCTTATCAATAAGAAAAAAAATGGAAACACCAATTAGTAGACACCTGTGATTGTATCATTCCTTTGACACTTCGAAAATGAAATTCTTTGCCCTAGAGTATGTTCCTGACTTTGACAGAGGGGGGGGGGGGGGGATATTGATAGGATCCTTCTCCAACGAGAATCTAAGTGGATTCATACCCTGGCTGCCACTCTCCATCCAGACTTGAACGAATCCCTCAGCTTTAAGCCTTTTCTATAGGTCTTTAGCCATTATTAATGAGGTTAATTCCTCATACTATATAATATTTGTGTTTATGGTTTTTGGGGGTGTAATGGTGAATTTATGTAAACAGTTGATGCTGTCTATTGTGAGGACTCCTTTTGAGTTTTGACCTGACCTGTGTTTTGTTAATTTATTTTATTTATATTTAACTATTATATTTGTGTATCAACTCGATGGGTTGATAAATTTTTCTTTACCCAGAATGAGCTGTCAGTCTTACAATATTTATCTGACTATTATTAGTAATTAGTGGTTGGATTATGGATCAGATGTGCCATATGGACACCCAGGGCGCTCCTCCATCTGGTGTTCTTGTGAGCTCCAGAGGAAGGTGCCAATCTAGTAATTCACAGCAGGCATTGTAGTCATGTGTTTTCTATACAGCATTTGATTTTTCCAATTAGCATTAGTGACTAGCATGGCGCTTTCCTTTAGCCGTTTTTGTTACTTGTTTTCATCTTTGAAATTTTGTTTGTGAGTCTCTGGCCATTATTGTGGTCAATGTTCTCCTGACATCAATTTCTGCCATCCTATGGATGGCGCTAAGTCATTTCCTTTTTTTGTTTAGCGTCAGTGTCACTTCCGGTGTGACGTCGCTTTGTGCGTGATGCTTATTGTGTCCTCTAATCGTTTTTGGCCCCAAACTTTTGGCGCCAAACGAGGTGGAGAGGGATAAAAGGATTGCTTAGCTCAGTCTTAATGGCTGATCCACCAGAGAGGGAGTCTGTCAGTAGGTAATAATAATGTTTTTTACTTGATACCATTTCTGGTTTAGATATTCATTTGATTTTAATCAGTTTTGTGTCTTAATTCCAGAAGGGGACTTTGGTATCTATACATCTTGAGGTTGCCCTCTTTCTGCCTACTAGTTTTGTATTTTTGGATGTTGTACATTCAGGTAATTATTCATCAGTCGTGTCCTATTTTTGGACCTTTTTGATGGGGATTTGGTTTGTTGTGGCTAAGTGGTTTCTATTTTGATAAAGTTGGAGAAAATGTAGGGATTTTAACGGTGCTAATTATGAAGAAAGTTGAACAATATATAAAATAAAAGTATACAATTTTTATTCAAAACAAGATTAAAATTCACAAACAATGAAATTGTACAATTGTGGTTTAAATTGATCGAAATAGTCGGTGGAGTAAAGATGGATTATGGCACATTATCCTAACATGTTTTGCAGATATGCTTCCTCAGGGGATGTGCGTTTTTCATTAATCTGAGAAGGAAAACTTCTAATGTTAAAAATACAGAAATGCATCAAGTTACCGTATATACTCGAGTATAAGCCGAGATTTTCAGCCTCTTTTTTGAGGCTGAAAGTGCCCCCCTCGGCTTATACTCGAGTCATCGCTGTCTGCCCGCTCGATCAGCGTGTCGAGCAGACAGACAGCGGCCATTCTATTCAAAAGCCGCGCCTCCGGCTCCGCCTTCGCCTGTGATAGGCGGAACACTGAATTTCCCAGCAGCCTGTGTTCCGCCTATCACGGACGTCGTATCATCCTCGTACTACGGACGAGGATGATACGACGTCTGTGATAGGCGGAACACAGGCTGCTGGGAAATTCAGTGTTCCGCCTATCACAGGCGAAGGCGGCGGCGCAGCTTTTGAACTTACAATGGCCGCCGACGAAGAGGGCACGGGACGGCACGGCACGGGACGGGACGGGACGGGGGCAAGGCAAGGCACGACACGGGACGGATGCAAGGAGGCAAGGCCCGGCACGGGACGGAGGCAAGGAGGCAAGGCACGGGACGGAGGCTCGGGACAAAGGTAGGCTGGACACACACACACACACACACACACACACACACACACACACACGGATGGAGACACACACAGGGATGGATGGATGGATGGATGGAGACACACACACACAGGGATGGATGGATGGATGGAGACACACACACACAGGGATGGATGGATGGATGGATGGAGACACACACACACAGGGATGGATGGATGGATGGACACACACACACACAGGGATGGATGGACGGACACACAGGGATGGACGGACACACAGGGATGGACGGACACACAGGGATGGACGGACACACAGGGATGGACGGACACACACACAGGGATGGACAGGCATGTCTCACCCTCGGCTTATACACGAGTCAATAAGTTTGCCAGTTTTTTTGGGGGTAAATTGGGGGCCTCGGCTTATATTCGGGTCGGCCTATACTCGAGTATATACGGTAATTAACAATACATATTCGATAATGACTATAGCAAAAGATACACTGAAAGAGGGGCACCACTTAGAAGACCAACACTGTTCATCCAGACCAAGTCCACCACTTCAGACCACCACCAGATAGTAATCAATCACTAGCACCCCACAGATCTAAGGACACCAAAGACGGTAGAGGGCAAAAGATCCAGCTAAAAAAATTAAATAAATATTGTTTCAAAATTTAATAGAAAATTGCTAGTGGTTATGTTGCAAATATTGCAAAAAAAGGGATGAAACATCCTTTGATATAAAAATGTTCATTATATACTTATGTAAAAACAAAATTAATGAAGCTCAAGAGGAGAATGACTAGGAGATATAAACCAGTGAGCCAGGCAAAGTTGAAAGATTGCAAGGAAAACAAGGACTAGAAATCAAAAAATGCAAAAAATAAAATTAGATATTGGAGACAAATTCATCATAAAGCTAAGCAAAGATATGCATAAAAAGTAGGGTTAAATTAAGATAGGTATGGGAAGCAAGGCAAGTAGTAATGATAGAAGGGTATCGCAGGGACTGATAACACAAAGACCACCAATTCAAATGGCTGAATAAATGGTAAAAAAAAAATATTTTGATTCAAATAATCATAATGTATACCACAAAGCTGCTATTATGGCAAAATATCTGTGTATAAAGCCGTATCAACTTCAAAGAAACCCATCATCAACCGCTAAAGCAAAAGGAAAATGAGTAGAAAATATAACTTACTAAACAACTCTGGCCCACAGTGTATAAGTCATGTCCTCTGGCATAGCAGCAAGGACTGACTGTGTCTGGCTTTTGTATTCCCTGCCATTGACGTCACCGGCTCTGGGGGGCAGGGTCACCTGTTTATGTCACTGGGTGGCCCTGCCCTCAGCTATATAAGAACTGTCACCCAGAAGAAGTGTCAGTCGGCGGGAGCCTCCCATGGAGTCAGAACGGTTATGGCTTCTTTTTTTTTGTTGTTCTGTCGGGCGGCGTGGATTTTCATTGCAAAACATTTTTATTTTTATTTTTTAATAAAGGACTTGTCCCAAGCTGTCTCATGTCTTTTTTACCATTTTTGACATTTTTGACACTTTTTTTGTGTGAAATGGTAGGGGTATATTGCACCCCATTACCAATTCACATGGGGGACCCGGGATCTGGGGGTCCCCTTGTTAAAGGGGGCTTCCAGATTCCGATAAGCCCCCCGCCCGCATACCCCCACAACCACCGGGCAAGGGTTGTGGGGGATGAGGCCCTTGTCCCCATCAACATGGGAACAAGGTACTTTGGGGTCAAACCCCAAAGCACCCTCCCCATGCTGAGGGCATCTGGCCTGGCATGGTTCGGAGGGGGCTCTCTCATCCCCCCTCTTTTTCTGCAGCCTCCCAGGTTGCATGCTCAGATAAGGGACTGGTATGGATTTTGGAAGGACCCCTACGCCATTTTTTTTGACATTTTGGCGCAGGGTTCCCCTTAAAATCCATACCAGACCTGAAGGTATGCATTTTGGGGGGACCTATGCCATTTTTTTTATTTGGCGCAGGGTTCCCCTTAATTTGCGTTCCAGACCTGAAGGGCCTGGTATGGATTTTGGGGTGGGGGGACCAAGCTATTTTTTTTTTTGGTTCGGGGTTCCCCAATGGGCCTGGTGATGGACTGGGGTGGGGGAACCCCTGCCCTTTTTTTCAATGAGCTTTATCTATATTGCCAAGACCTGACAATTCATTATAGCCGAGATCAGTTTTAAATGACAATTTTTCCTTTAGAAATGTAATTTTGCTGTGGTACTTTTCTAAACATTTACAGTCACGCCACTTTACAGGCATATTAGACACCCTCCAGACACGATATTTAAAGGAATATTTCATTTTTATTGTTTCAGCATTAAAAAAAAATCACTGCTCACGAAAACAGACGTTTTAAAAAACTTTTTTTTTGCATTGATACATGTCCTCTGGGGCAAACACTTTTTATGACAATAACTTGCAAAAAGCATTTAAAATGGGCCCTTTTAGAATTTGCCCAGAACTTTTTGACTTTTTGTCCTTGTTTCACCTGGCAAGCCTGCCTCTTGTTTCAGGATGTCACTAATTCTCTGGAGGAGCAACTGAGGCACTTTTGTATAGCAGCATTGTCATGACCCGTGTAGCCCAGATATACACTCAGCTGAAATAGCCCCTTTACTCCTACCCCTTTTCCCTTAATAATAGACCACACAGTTCTTGTGGAGTAAACTGGCCACAACAGCCTTCATTGAAAACAACCAAAATAAAACTCCAAATTACTTTAATAATAAATACCCTTAAATAACATATAAACACATATAACCAAGAAACAACATGTTTTACCAGATTGATTGGTCAGTGACGGAGCTAAACTCCTTCTTCCCATATACCTATAAATATATATATTCGTATATATCTATATATACACCCAGGGGGGCACTGCGGGACTTTCTCCATAACCTCATAGGCCTCCAGCTGTACCGCTCGGAGACAACCACCGTTCCCGCAGTGCAACAACACCAGTATTCATCAAAACTTTTGATGTACACACCGGGGGGGCCATCTACCGACGAGCCCCCCACCCACTTTTTCCACCTCTATAACTGCTACCGTCACTGACCAATAAATAACTACCGCCAACCCCAGCTGTCATGACGACCCTTGCTCCCGAACCTGCAATGACAAACAAACATTAACACAGCCTACAGTAACAACAACCTATAAAGGGAGGGTGGGTGGGAAAAACTGCCTCCTCGTGTCTTCCTCCTTCCGCACTGCCCGTTCCCGGCTCCGCCCCCTTCCTTTAACTGGCCGCTCCCCTTCCTTCGGCCCCGCCTCTCCCTTCTAAATCCCACCCCTTCGTGTGTCACTAGACACACGGTCATGCCCGGCCCTCCTCTATCCATCCCTGCGGTCCGTCCCGCTCCGGTCCTCTCTTGACCCGTGTAGCCCAGATATACACTCAGCTGAAATAGCCCCTTTACTCCTACCCCTTTTCCCTTAATAATAGACCACACAGTTCTCGTGGAGTAAACTGGCCACAACAGCCTTTATTGAAAACAACCAAAATAAAACTCCAAATTACTTTAATAATAAATACCCTTAAATAACATATAAACACATATAACCAAGAAACAACATGTTTCACCAGATTGATTGGTCAGTGACGGAGCTAAACTCCTTCTTCCCATATACCTATAAATATATATATTCGTATATATCTATATATACACCCAGGGGGGCACTGCGGGACTTTCTCCATAACCTCATAGGCCTCCAGCTGTACCGCTCGGAGACAACCACCGTTCCCGCAGTGCAACAACACCAGTATTCATCAAAACTTTTGATGTACACACCGGAGGGGCCATCTACCGACGAGCCCCCCACCCACTTTTTCCACCTCTATAACTGCTACCGTCACTGACCAATAAATAACTACCGCCACAGCCTGAAAGGGTGAAACCTCATCCTTGATGGCACCTCCACACCCGCAGGGCCGCCTGAATGCCCTCCTGAAGCCCCAACGACCAAAGGTCAATGCCCACATCCGTAAGATGGACCCCATCCTTCCTTAAATAAAGGCCAACATTTACCTCTAAGTCTCTATGGCGAATCACCATCCCCCCTTCTTTTGCCAAAAACCTCCCGACCACCTTATTGATTCTAATCCGTGCCTTGTTGAGTCTGTACACAGACCGGGCCATGCGCCAAGTTGTCCGCGCCACCATGTCTGACCACAGCAGCAACGTGTCCGGGAAAGCTGTGCGCAGGTATACCAGGTCCGCCTTGATATCCGCGATCAGGTCCCTGACCGTACGAACACCCAGGTCGTTACCTCCTGCATGCACGACCAACACATCCGGCGGCCTGTCCAAACCAACATATCTCTCCACTTCTGGGACCACCCTGCCCCACATCATACCCGGCCTACCCAGCCACCGGATGGTCGCCTCCCGCCCGGAGATCCCCAACTGTCTCCCACCTGGTCTGGCATCCCCTCTCCTGGCCCCCCAGCACACATACGAATGCCCCAGGATCCAGACGAGGCGCGGAGGCCCTCCATCTGAAACAACAGAACAGAACATAGCAATCACTCACCAACCACTGTACAAAAAAAAACCCTTTTTTTTTTTTTTTTTATTCACAAACCAACTGCGGTCTAACATAAGTACGGAATCGTCTGGATTCCCACCTCCCCAGCCTCCGCACGTCCGCTTCATCCAACCCGCGTCTGGCGGCCTCCGTGGCCGCCCCGATACGGAAGGAGTGGGAAGCGTTACGCTGCACTATCCAAACCCAACCCTTGCAAGCATTGTCGCAGTACCGCCACAAACTGGTATTTGGACAAGAAAGACCCATCCGCATGAACCAATAAAGGACCACCCCCTGCCGGCCTTTCCCGAACAAAGCTACCAACCGCCCGAACAGGGCATGCCACACAGCCCGGCAACGCATGCAACGTCACACGAACCCCCACACCTCGTTGGTCCGTTTTCGACCTCCTCAACAGCACCGATACGGTATCGTCGAGCACTGCTACATCCTGCGCCAACAAACCACCCCCGACCGCCTTGGAAGGGCTCACCAATTCCCCGATCCTGAAAGCCCCAAAAAACGCCAGCGAAAAAGCCGCCAAAAACAACAACCCCTCAAAGCGCGATGAACACACCGATCCCAATTGTGCGCACAACGCCAAAAGATTCACGAAAGTAATAGGCCGCCACGCATCCTGACATTTATGCTCCAACCGATATCCCTTAACAGCCTGTTTCACCCAAAAATCCTTCGTCCAATCCACCATCCCCCGCAGCTTGAACCAAAACGCCACCCCTGTCAATTTCCTATTTATGGATGAAACCGACTTCCCCTCCTCCATGTTCCTGGTCACCCAATACAACACCAAAAGCCTCATCTCACGCTCCTCACCCCTGACCTCCGCCTCCCGGACCAAAGCCAGCCATTCCAACCATACCTTAGTATAAGCCGACCATGTGGCCGCACTTAAGGACCGCCGGATCCATCCTGCGGCGATTCCAACGCCAACTCCCAAATCCAGCCCGGGCAGGGGACTCCCTCCTCCTTCGCGTCCGGCGCCAGAGTCCTGAACCTGTCCCACTGGAACCGAGACAAAGAATCAGCCAGGGCATTATCAACCCCCGGGATATGCACAGCATAAAGCAAAATGTTCAACTGCAAGCAGCGCAACACCAACTGCCGCATCAGCCGTATGACGGGTTGTGAAGACGCCGACATGCTGTTGATCACCTGCACAACCCCCATATTATCGCAATTGAGCCGCAATTTCAAGTTCCGGCAAGCCCGCCCCCACAGTTCCAAGGCCAGCACCACCGGAAAAAGTTCCAGCAGCACCAAATTCTTAAGGAAACCCGCCTCCACCCAAGATCGCGGCCACGGCTCAGCGCTCCAGTGACCTTGAAAGAACGCTCCGTAGCCTGTGGATCCCGCGGCGTCAGTAACCAATTCCACGTCGAAGTTACTCACCGGGCCCGACATCCACACTGACTTGCCATTGTACTCGGTCAGGAATCGATACCACACCAAAAGGTCTTCCCTATGCTCCCTAGTCAATCTGATAAAGTGTGTAGGCGACCGCACCCCGGCCGTGGCCGCCGACAGCCTGGGACAAAATATCCTCCCCATGGGAATGATCCTACACGCAAAATTCAATTTTCCTAACAATGATTGCAACGCACGCAACCGAACCTTCTTACAACCGTGAATCTCCCGAATTTCCCTCTGCAAGTCCCTGAGCTTCCCCTCCGGCAATCTGCACTCCATCGCCACGGAGTCAATCACTATGCCCAAGAAGCTCAGCTCTGTACGCGGGCCCTCCGTCTTATCAGCTGCCAAAGGCACCCGAAATCTCTCCGCAATGTGCTGCAACGTGGACAGCAAAATCGCACACACATTGGAAGAAGGAGGGCCCACACAGAGAAAATCATCCAAGTAGTGGATGACGGAGTCAACACCAGCCACGTCCCGAACCACCCACTCCAAAAAGGAGCTAAACGCCTCAAACATCGCGCAGGAAATGGAACAACCCATCGGTAAACATCTATCTACATAAAACCGGTCATGCCAACAACAACCCAGCAAATAAAAACTATCCGGGTGAACCGGCAAAAGTCGAAACGCAGATTCCACGTCAGACTTCGCCATCAACGCCCCACGACCGTATCGCCTCACCCAGCGGACCGCCGCATCAAACGACGTATACGACACCGTACAAGCCTCCGGGTCAATGAAGTCATTCACCGACCCCCCCTTCGGGAATGACAAGTGGTGAATCAACCGAAATTTGTGAGGCTCCTTTTTGGGAACCACCCCCAACGGCGACACCACCAACTCGGCTAACGGTCTCGTCGTAAAAGGCCCCACCATCCGCCCCAAGGCCACCTCCTTCGCCAGCTTCTCAGAAACCACCGCCGGGTGCTCCAAAGCCGACTTCAAATTCCTCGCCAGCGGGGGCACCACCGATAACGCACACGGGATCTTAAACCCATGCCGAAAACCGGCGTAGAGCAACCCCGCTGCCGCCCTATCCGGGTACCTATTTAGGAAAGGAACCATCCTTTCCCACATCACCGGCGTCGTCCCTCTTGTGCGAAGGCTCTCCGGCACGTTTTCCCTTCTTAAAACACCGCGCGAGTGCGTGTCCTCCCCCGCAGCCCGAACACTCATGTTTGAACTTGCAGGCACCACCAAACTTGCAGGAGCCATCGTTGAACTGCCAACACACTCCCCATTTTTTCATCAGGGGTCCTTGCCGACGCCATTAACCTCATCCAGAGGCTAATGTCCTTGTGGTCCCAACGCAAGACAGGTCGCACCGCCCTGCGTTGACGGAACTGCTCGTCGTAGCGAAGCCACGCCGTGCCACCATAAACCCTATGGGCCTCCCCAACCGCGTCCATGTAACAAATTAAGGCCGAACAGTGTTCGGGGCTCTTTTCCCCGATGACGCTCGCCAAAATAGCGAACGCTTGTAGCCAGTTAGCAAACGTGCGCTGGATTAAACGGTACCGACGCTTCTCTTCATCCTCCTTCTTCGTATCATCAGGCTTAACCCTATCCAGGTTGAACTTTTCCAGGGGCAAAAGGGAGAAAATCTCCACATACTCCCCCTTCCAGATTTTGTCCCTCACCTCCTGTTTTAAATGCGCCCCCAATGGTCCCTCAAAGCATACATATACCTCGCACTGAGCCGCATCCGCGATCCTCACAATGTCCGACCTCGCCGTCTTCTCCGTGCCCGGCGAATCCGCCGTACTCACCTTATCCGAAACCTCCGGCGCTTGACCGCCCACGGGTATCGCCCCCGACCCCTCACTGAGCACCCCGTCGGCGACCCCAGGAGTCGCCCCGCCGGCCTGTTCCACGCAGTCGACACCTCGCCCCACCACGGGATCCAGAACCGGGTTACCAGCAAAACGGCCCACCAGAACCCGCAAACCCTCCAACAGGTCCTGCAGCTGGCCCCGCGCCACCCCGTCGGGCACACTCCCGCCCCGCGGCTGGGCAGAGGCAGCCAGCGGTGGCGCGGGAGACCCCGTCATTCCCCCCCCCACCGACACAGAATCCAACAAACCCCTCAAAGCAGTAGTGAAAACAACATTGTCGGTCGACTTACCGGGCTGACTGGGCGGACTCCCCACAGCCGCTGTTCGGACCTCCCTGGACGTGATCGGTCGACTGGGCACCTCCTCCTCCTCCGACAGCTCCCCCTCCGATCTGCTCGCACCGGCCAATTCCTCCGCACACGGCGACCCCCCTGGCGAGGGGCCCCTGGAAGGCGGGCTGCTCCACGCCCCTCGTTGACTGGCGGCTGCCCCCCCCGCTGTCCAGCGGGACCGGCTGTCTCTCGGCTCTGCTGGCAGGTGGGCCGCTCCGGGCACCGCTCCTGCTCCGTGATGCCCGCCCCTGGTCACCTGACAGTCTCTGCCCCCCTTCCGGACTGGCCCTACCCCCGCCCGCTCGGCCCCCAGCGGCTGGCCCAACGCTGCTCCTTCCGTCAACCCCCCGCGACCCGTGCAGGGCTGCCGGGGGGATCGTCAATGGTGGACCCCTGGCCGCAAAAGCACCCTTCCTGGCCGTGCCATGAGGAGCCCGTTTGCCCGCCCCCCTCGTCTCCCACAGGGCTGCTGACGGGGTAACTCCGGTCCTGCTTCGGACATCCGCAGCCGTGCGTCCATGTACACGAGCCGCGCGGGGGGGCCTGCCGTCTGCCCCCCCCGCTACGTGCAGAGCGGCCGGGGGAGACACCCCACGCGGAAGTCCCCTTGCTGACGGCCACCCTTCCGGCATCCGCAGGGCGCCTGACCCTCCGTCTGGAAGCCCCCCCCGGCCCCTGCAGGGCTGCAGCATCCAAAACCACATGTGATGAGGTCCCGCTCGGGCCTGGCAAAGGCCCGCCATGTAACTCCGTGGCCCCGCCCCCTCCCACATGTCCACGGCCTGCAGGCCGCCCAAACCCCTCCAGATGTAGTGGCTGGCTCCTCTTAGCAGGGGGGAAGGAGTACTCCCCCCGCGGGCTCCTGAAAAGTCTTGCAGGCCCCCCCACCGCCCCAGGCGAGTACCTTGTCGGCGGCCGGGAAATCTGCCCACGTGCCGCCAGTCCGCCGCCATCCGCGCCTCCTGGCCGTTCCTCCCGTTCCACGGACCCGTCCAGCGCCGCCGCCACTTGCTGGTGCAGCCAGTCTGGTCCCCGAGACGATGCCGCCGCCCGCAGCCTCTCCCGAAGCGCCTCCACGTCGGCCATGTTCGGGACGAAAACGAGGAGCAGTGAAAAAAGTGCCTCCTCGTGTCTTCCTCCTTCCGCACTGCCCGTTCCCGGCTCCGCCCCCTTCCTTTAACTGGCCGCTCCCCTTCCTTCGGCCCCGCCTCTCCCTTCTAAATCCCACCCCTTCGTGTGTCACTAGACACACGGTCATGCCCGGCCCTCCTCTATCCATCCCTGCGGTCCGTCCCGCTCCGGTCCTCTCTATCTAGAAAGAGTATAGTATTAGATGCACTGGTAGATTTAGACTTGACTAACAACTCCAGCTTACACTTTATGTAACTACAGCAACAGATTTTTTTTTTCCTTCTGGGATCAAGGTTTTAGCATAAGCATGGGCAAGGGGTGTGCCAAATGTGCCTGGGCACCCCCTAATACTGGGGTGGGCAACCCATCAATCGCTTGTAAGTAACAGGTCAACCGTGATCCTTCCTTGCCAACCCCCAGAACCTGGACAGAAGAATTGGAATTTAGTGGAAACGATCTGTATTTCTGTATTTTCCTCCTGCAACAGAGGAAAGTAGGCTTCTCCTCCTCTCCCTCTCCTTCTCGCTGACATTCAGCTGACACAGGAGGAAAATACAAGGCATTAGTACCAATATATGAAACCCCTCCAGTCCCTGTTCCTCTTTTTTCTGCTGCCCAGGTCCCCCTGTGTGCTCCCTTGCTACCCCCTCCCCCCATTTATTCAGAATAGAGAGCAGGAAAAAGGCCGGTAAATATGTCACAAACGCATATCTGTTGGCGCTTTAAGGTGCACACCCTAACGCAACAGGCTGCGCACACCTATGGGTTTTGGATAGATGAAAAAATGTAATTGGAGATCCACCCTAAAGTGGACCTTCCGCTCATTGGAACCCTCCCCCCCTCCTGAGCCACAATTGGCACCTTTCAGGGGGGAGGGGGAGCAGGTACCTGTACAGTACAGGTAACTGCACCCACTTCCGGCATAGATTCTGCAGAAGGTACGCCCCTTTCCACAAAATCTACGCCCCTTTCCGAAGGTCTCCCGCTGCCTGCTGGGAAACACACGGATCCCAGAGACAGCGGGGACCATCCTTATTGCGCAGCGCGACTCGCGCATGCGCAGTAGGGAACCGGGAAATGAAGCCGAAAAGCTCCACTTCCAGATTCCCATACTCAAGATGGTGGCGGCAGCACCCGAGAGACGATCGAGAGATCGGCTTCGGGTGCCGACATCACGGGCGCGCTGGGCGGGTAAGTGTCATTATTTTAAAAGTCAGCAGCTGCAGTATTTGTAGCTGCTGGCTTTTAAAAAAAAAAAAACAGCGGACTCCCGGCGGACTCCTGCTTTAACTATTGTAAGCAGCAGCCATTAGAAATTTTGTGGCCCCTTTCACAGCTTTAGGCCAGGCCTCTCCCCTAGGCCTGACCACCAACATTCCCCTAGGGCCCGCCACATTTAGTGTGTAGATGGGGGGGAAAAAGAGTAATTTTTTTCATTCAACCCGCTGGTTGAACGCAAAAAAAGTCTCATCTATGGGCTTTTACTGGACAGCTTACTAGGTGAAAAAGGAAATACCGTATATACTCGAGTATAGGCCGACCCGAGTATAAGCCGAGGCCCCCAATTTACCCCCAAAAAACTGGGAAACCTATTGACTCGTGTATAAGCCGAGGGTGAGATATGCCTGTCCATCCCTGTGTGTGTCCGTCCATCCCTGTGTGTCCGTCCATCCCTGTGTGTCCGTCCATCCATCCATCCCTGTGTGTGTGCGTCCATCCATCCATCCATCCCTGTGTGTGTGTGTGTGTGTGTGTGTGTGTGTCCATCCATCCATCCATCCCTGTGTGTGTGTGTGTCCATCCATCCATCCATCCCTGTGTGTGTGTGTGTGTGTGTCCATCCATCCATCCCTCCCTGTGTGTGTGTGTGTGTGTGTGTGTGTGTCCGTGTGTGTGTGTGTGTGTGTGTGTGTGTGTGTGTGTGTGTGTGTGTCCGTGCAGCCTTGTGTGTCCAGCCTACCTGTGTCCCAAGCCTCCGTCCGGTCCCGTCCCGAGCCTCCGTGTCGTCCCGTCCCGAGCCTCCGTGTCGTCCCGTCCCGAGCCTCCGTGTCGTCCCATGCCAGGATCGCCGCTCTTCGTCGGCGCCCTGGCGGCCATTCCCCTGTTCAAAAGCCGCGCCTCCCGCCTCCGCCTGTGATAGGCGGAACACTCAATTTCCCAGCAGTCTGTGTTCCGCCTATCACAGACATCGTCTCATCCTCGTCCGTAGTACGAGGATGAGCCGATGTCCGTGATAGGCGGAACACTGACTGCTGGGAAATTGAGTGTTCCGCCTATCACAGGCGGAGGCGGAGCCGGAGGCGCGGCTTTTGAAAGGTAGAATGGCCGCTGTCTGTCTGCTCGACACGCTGTTCGGGCAGTCAGACAGCGGTGACTCGAGTATAAGCCGAGGGGGGCACTTTCAGCCTCAAAAAAGAGGCTGAAAATCTCGGCTTATACTCGAGTATATACGGTAAAAGCCTAAAAAAGGGAAACTAGTTCAGCCACCACATCTAACAGAGAAACCAAAATAAATTAGATTTTTGCTTTTGGGGTTTAACCACTTGCCACCCGCCCTATAGCAGAAACACGGTGGCATAGTGGTTTCAAAATCCTGACCGGACATCATATGACGTGATCAGGATTTTGAGCGGGGGTGCGCATCGCGGCGATCGTTGTTGCGGGTTGTCAGTCTGACACCCCGCAACTACGGTCTCCGACGGAGACTCTTTACCACGTGATCAGCCGTGTCCAATCACGGCTGATCACAGTGTAAATAGGAAGAGCCAGTGATCGGCTTTTCCTCACTCGCGCGAGGAGAGGAGAGACGTTTGGCTGCTCCTCTGACGGGGGGGTCTGTGCTGATCGATTATCAGCGCAGCCCCCCCCCCCCCCGAGGATGCCCACACTGGACCACCAGGGATACCACCAGACCACCAGGGATGCCCAGCACCAGGTATGCCACCCTAGACCACCAGGGATGTCAGTCAGTGCCCACAATGGATGCCAATCAGTGCCTGCAATGGATGCCAATCAGTGCCCACAATGGGCATCACTGATTGGCATGCATTATTGTTTGGCACTGATTGGCATCCATCAGTACAGTATTGCGCTTCCTATATTAGAGACCAATATTGGACTATCTCAAACAAAGATTTCAATGCTAACGGCAAAAAGTGCAATCGTGCTAAAGCAAACAAAAACTAGTGAATAAAAGTGCATCTGTGCATAATATATATAAAATGTGTACATAACATTAAATATATAAAAATATATCATATACGTGATACCGACAATGGTGCTGTGATAAAAAGTGCATATATCCAGAGATCAATGTGGGTAAAATACACGCAATAAACCAAAAAATATAAAAATAAAAACAGCAGCAACAAAAAATATATAAAGGTAGAGAAATAGCAGCAAAAACGATTAAATCTAATCAGAGTGACCCATACATATTCAAATTGTGAAACATGTGGTGAAATAACACCACCAAATAGTGAAGTGCAGGATGTGCCAAGCCAACTCTCTTCCGTACAGGTGATTTTCTGTGTAAATGCTGATCACACTAGGTAATTACCTTACTGCTGTAAGGTATTCAGCGAAGAAATAACCTTTTACAAGGAACACCAGGAGATGGATGGAGAGGGAACTTCACATTTCTCTATCGTCACCACCAATCATCTGATTCCTCCGTGAGTACTAGCACATATATGCTCAAGGGATAGACAAAGGGGAATCCACCATAGTGTAGTATGTTAAAAATTCTTTCTTTATTAAACAAAAATAAACTACTCACAAGGTTGATGAAATAGCAGAGCGCACAGCAAACAACAGATCAGCGAATGATTCGTTCGCGTGTAAACGTCACTTCCGGTCTCCTACGCGTTACGTCATGAATTGACTTCAACTGGGATGTTTCCATAGCGGCCGGAAGTCGCTTTTGAGAGTACTGGGCGGGAGCGTACCGCCCTTCATTTTGCATATACTTAGAACGTGTTTTAGAGAGATGAGCGGACCGAAGAGATAATGGGCGGGTGTGTTCCGCCCTTTATTTACATATTCGGTCGCACACAACGTTCCCCGCAAACTAGATGAGCAAACAAAGGGGAATACAAAACGAGCAGTAAGGGCTCAGAATCCACAATTATATACATTTAGACAACAGAGATTTTTATTAGTGCCACATATCAGTGTCCATCAATGCCCTCTCGTCAGTGCCACTTCATTGGTGCCACCTCATCTGTGCCCATCAATGCCGCCTTATCAGTGCCCATCAGTGCCTATCAGTGAAATCAGGAGAAAACTTACTTATTTCAAAAGTTTTGAAACTGAAACAAAAAAAACACATATTTTTTCTAAATTGTTTATGTTTGTGTCTTTTTTTATTTGTTTAGCAAAAAATAAAAACCGTGGAGGTGATCAAATACCACCAAAAGAAAGCTCTATTTGTGGGGAAAAATTTATAAAAATTTAATTTGGGTACAGTGTAGCAAGACCGCACAATTGTCATTCAAAGTGTGACAGCGCTGAAAGCTCAAAATTGGTCTGGGCAGGAAGGTGTTTAAGTACCCGGTATTGAAGTGGTTAATTTCACTTGGACCTTAGCATGGCTATATGCATGCAATAATAGTCAGTACCCACTAGGGGATGCTCTAGCCTAGAAGGTTTTCCTTCATTATCTTCCATTAGAATGCAATATCTTGAATGGCTGCATAGCCGTGTACAACATATTTGTATCGCTGCTAGCTTTTCACATCATTGCACCCTGTTCTAGCTTTCATATGCATGATAACTGACAACCCATCACCTGCCATCCAGCCCAGCAATGAGTGTTCTGCTGCTGGCTTTCTTTGTCATCATTGTGTGCACAGCATCCGCCCCTGCCTCCCAGTCTCCTGAGGACCACAGCACATTAGATGGGGGCAGGAATGTTATGGAAGGATTCAACATCTCTAGCCAAGTAAGTAGCATTTCAAACACCATAATGTATTAACTGACATAATGGGTGGATCTGAATAGGTGCATTTAAAGGAGTTGCAAAGGTTTGTGTTTTTTCACCTTAATGCAAGGTGAAAAAACATATGGCAGTCACCAGCCCCCCCCCCCCCGTTTTACTTAGCTGAACCCCTTCATTCAGTTGGCGGGGACACGCTGTCTCTCTCTGCATGGGCTCCCGGCTCTTGATTGGATAGATTGATAGCAGGGCAGCAATTGGCTCCCACTGCTGTCAATCAAATTCAATGACATGGGGCGCCGAGGGGGGATTTCTGCATTTGGCCTCTATGGACGCCAAATGCTGGACTCAGGAGCACGCCCGCGCTTCTCCTAGGGGGTTATCTGATGCGGGCGGGAAGGAGCTGCGAGAGCCACCGAGGGTCCCCAGAAGAGCGGGTTCGGGGCCACACTGTGCAAAACGAGCTGCACAGTGGAGGTAAGTATGACATGTTTGTTATTTAAAAAAAAAAAAATTACCCTTACGATCACTTTAATTTCCTTTATTAGGACAGCTTGGCTGTTTGTAAAACTACAAGCAAGCTCTTTCAAGGCAATTTGTGTAAAGGCAACTTCCTTATAAGGATCACTTCATAACCATTGACAGTTTGAAATTAATATTTATTTAGAAAAATGCTAGGTGAGTAGAAATCTTTTCTGAAAGTGGTAGTACAGTCTTGATATACACACAGGGGTCAAGTCTTGGGGAAAAAAGTGTGGGAACTCCCACCCAAGATCCACTCTCCCACCAAAAAAAAAAAAAAAGATACGCTCATATGCACGAACGCTTCAAAAGTGGTATTTATCATCCAATTTTCATATTGTGTATATGAAGCTTAACTGTTAGTACATAAAAAAAACAACAATCCTCAATAAGCATAAATACGGTAATTTTCTGAACAATCAGCATTCATTCAGTTGTGCTTCCATGCAAATGTGAACATCATGTTCTGATCTTTATTGGGTAATGTTATTTTGTATATAGAGTGTTTATGTGGTGAGTTTACACTTTTCATTGAACAGAGTTTGGATAACACAGGGTTAAACGGAAAGGTCATAAATGAACTGCACATTATCTGGACAGAATGCTTGGGGAGATAGTGATGTGTTCCTGCTTAGGAGATGTATGTTAGGTTGGGGGGCTGCAAACTCTGCAGGGCTCCAACACACACTCGCTGCTATTCCAACCCTTCACATATTTCCACATAAACTTCCCTCCGGGCATTAAACTTTGCCAGGTATTGTGCTCAGCTTACCACCCCAAACTGATGTTCCTCCCTCAGCTCACCTCTCTCCCTGCATGTCCTGTGAGCAGAATAGTTTATCTACCCGTCAGCTAGCTATGATTTACAGGTAGATCGAAGCAGAACCTGTAATGGTGCCCCCTACTGGCAATGCCTGAATGGTCAAGTGTGCGGCACATACTATTGCGAGCTGTGTCGGCGGCTGCTGGTGTAGCACCTGCAACACAGCTCTCATACTTCAAAGTCTTGCAGGACACGGCTGCTAATGGGAACTGAGTTCCTGTTGTGGAAAAGGTACAGGAACTCCGTTCCCATGTGTTCCCGCAGGACTTGAGCCCTTTATACACATGTACACCTGTACCTATAGGTAAGATTATAATGGAGCTTACCTGTAAGTATTATGATAATCTTCTAAAACTGCATTGTTTAGAAGGTATTCACTGCAGCTGTAGCCGGTCAGGTCACCAATGCATGCACAGTAGCTCTGCATTCAAGGCATACTGTGTGTGCTGCCAATCCAGAGCGATGTGCTGCGATGGTGATTCTTGTACGCATGCGGGGGAGTGACATGACCGCAGCCCAGTGATTCAAATGTCCAGAGCCGAACCTGGGAGAAAGACCGGGCAGTGATGGAAGGGCTGGCAGTGGTGATAGGTCGGTTGCAATTGTTCTGTCACTGCCAAAAATGTTGCTAAAGCTCATTTAGTATCAACAGCAGATTGAAATCTCCCTGGTTAACCACTTCACCCCCTGGAAGGATTTACCCCCTTCCTGACCAGAGCACTTTTTACAATTTGGCACTGCGTTGTTTTAACTGCTAATTGCGCGGTTATGCAATGTTGTACCCAAACAAAATTTAAGTCCTTTTTTTCGTACAAATAGAGCTTTCTTTTGATGGTGTAGAGGCCATAACCCGTTGCAGGGCGGCCTTGACTTAATGGGCTTACAGTTACCTTCTCCTGGCCTGCTCTTCCACCTTTAGGGGTTCCCAGGGTTGATACCCAACGACTTGTACACTGACACAGATAAAGTCCTTTCAAAAGGTTTTATTTTGCAGTAGAACTTTCACAAAACACAGTCTCTTTGATAACAGAGGGCACGGGTGAAGAACTCAGGTACCTTGAACTGCTGGTTTAACAAAGTCTCTACTTCCACCCAGAGAGTAGCCACTCGCAGCAGGGTACTTCAAGGCTGAACAGACCTCTAGCCAGAGGTCATGGCATTCAGCATGTTGACTCAAAACGATCAACTGAAGATAAACAGGAACCTTTTTCGAACCGTACCTGGAACGTTTCCCGGTTCCTTTGAGGTGCTGCAAAAGTGTGAACTGGTCAATGTCCATCCCAACTCAGTAACCAGGCACTTCTCAGGATGCCACTTGTCGGCCCTCCTCCAAAGAGTCCTCCCCCAGTCACTTGCACGAGCTGTGGTGCCCCTCCAAGCCGAGAGCACACCCAGACACTCTGAATCCTCCCTCAGTTACAGCGCCTCGGACCAGCCAGTTCCGAGACTCGGGAACAGACGGATCCCTATCCCAGACCAGTTGGGTCTATCAGGGGCCACTGACAGGAACATGAGGCGAGATGTCAAACACCCCATGACCGGGACCCCTCACAGGGCTACCCCGGTCCTGGAACCAGAACAGACCTCTCGAACAACTCCGGAACCCCGAACACGTGACCCACACCTGCTTAAGTACCCCCTCCCAGACTCCTCAGCGGGCCCGGCACTCCCGTTGATTGGCTCCGAGAGGGCCATACCCAAACATCCAACCAGGCCTGCTTCTAGCCTGTCATGTGCACCTCACCGCTCACATTACCAGGCAGAACATCAATCATGGCCTGGCCAGACTGGTGTTAAGGCTTACCTACACAATTAACACTCAGTACTGTAAGGTCCTGAGGCAAAAACTAAATTTACAATGCGTGTGACATTTGATCCCAAATGTCATCCGCTACAATGGTATTTGATCACCTCTGCTTTTTTTTTTTTTTTTTGCGCTATAAAGGGAAAAAGACTGAACATTTTGAAAAAACTTTATATTTTCGACTAAAAATCCAATAAACTCAATTTTAGTCATACATTTAGGCCAAAATGTATTCGGCGGCCACATGTCTTTGGTAAAAAAAAAGGTCAATAAGAATATATATTTATTGTTTTGCACAAAAGTTATAGTGGCTACAAACTAGGGTGCATTTTCTGGAATTTACACAGTTTTTAATTTATGACTGCCTATCATTTCTTGAGGTGCTAAAATGGCAGGGCAGTATAACCCCCCTCATGACCCCATTTTGGAAAGTAGACACCCCAAGGAAATTGCTGAGAGGCATGTTGAGCCCATTGAATATTTAATTTTTTTGTCCCAAGTGATTGAATAATGAAAAAAAAAACATTTTACAAAAAGTTGTCACTAAATGATATATTGCTCACACATGCCATGGTTATGGAAAGTAGACACCCCAAACTATTTGCTGAGAGGCATGTTGAGTCCATGGAATATTTTATATTTGGCCACAAGTTGCGGGAAAATTACAAACTTTTATTTATTTTATTTTTTTTACACAAAATTTCCACTAAATGATATATTGCTTACACATGCCATGTGGAATTGCACCCCAAAATACATTCTGCTGCTTCTCCTGAGTATGGGGATACCGCCTTCAGGATTTCTAAGGGTGTCAATTTTTGATTTCACTCCTCACTACCAATCACAGTTTTGAAGGCCATAAAATGCCCAGATGGCACCCCCCCACACACAAATGACCCCATTTTGGAAAGTAGAGACCCCAAGCTATTGAAAGGCATGTTGAGTACATGGAATATTTTATATTTTGGCAAAAGTTGCGGGAAATTACAAACTTTTATTTATTTATTTTTTTGCACAAGTTGTCACTAAGTGATATATTGCACAAACATGCCATGGACATATGTCTAATTATACCCCAAATAACATTATGCTGCTTCTCCTGAGTATGGGGGTACCACATATATGGGACTTTTTGGGAGCCTAGCCGGGTACGGGGCCCTGAAAACCAAGCACCACCTTCAGGATTTCTAAGGGAGTATATTTTTGATTTCACTGCTCACTACCTATTACAGTTTTGTAGGCCATAAAATGCTAAGATGACACAAAACCCCCCAAATGGCCCCATTTTGGAAAGTAGACACCCCAAGCTATTTGCTGAGAGGCATACCTCACATGCATGGTTCAGTTTGTGTTTACACTTGACGCCAGACCGAAGTTTGCGTTCACCTTTGCGCGAGAGTAGGGGGACAGGGGTGCTTGATACCAAGATGATACCTAAACATGCAGGCATCATTCTGGTATAACCACTCAAAGTCCAGCAACATACCAGTTCGTTGCTGGTCCTTGTTGGCCATATATTGTAATATTTTCTTTTTCTCATGCAGCCTGTGGGCTGAACGAAAAAAAGAGATTGATCAGTGGGTATGCCCACCATTAGAATACCTCCCTTCATCCACCCACTTCTAATGATGGGCATACATGCACCATTTATATATGCCGAACCATGGGGGCATCTGCAACTGAATGACGTACCTGCTAAGCAAATGATGGTTAACAATAAAACAAAGTAACATTACAGTATAACAGTGAGGCCGCGTACACACAGGCGGACTGTTCGTCCAACTTTGTCCGCTGAACAGTGTTTCAGCGGACAGTCCGCTCGTGTGTGGGCTTCAGCGGACAGTTTCAGCGGACAGTCTGACAAACAAAGTTTTTCGGAATTTCCGTAAGACTGTCCGCTGAAACTTGGTTTGAGCGGACAGTCCGCTCGTGTGTAGGCTTGTTCGGCAAACTAAGTCTCGTGCATGCTCAGAAAGAATTTACACGGCGAAGGTTGCATTGCAGTGTATCGGACGCCGAATTTCTCGTCCCGTCGTACGTGCCGTTCACGTCATCGCGCAAGTTTTCAGCGGACTGTTCGTTCGTCGTGTGTGGTCAAGTCCGTTCATGCTAATTTTGAACGGACTGTTTGTCAAACTGTTTGACGAACCTAGTTGGGTGGACAGTCCGCCCGTGTGTACGCGGCCTAAGACTTACCATATGTGCAAAGCAAATACAAAAAAACATATTAAAAAATAACACATTTTTAAACGCAATCTGTGCCTAAAATATATATATATGCCGAAGCATGGGGGCATCCTCCCGCAAAAGGTAGGAGCAAATCGCTCCTCCACCCCTGCTGCCCCCATGCTTCGGCATATATGCTCTTTTGTTTAACTGTGGTGGTGAAATCACCACCGACAGCGTTGGAGTCACGGAGTCATGTATCATGAGAGCAAATGCTGTTGCTGTCAAGATAAATAAATCCGCTCTGCAGCAGAATGTCGTACCTAAAAACAAAAAAATTATTAACAATAAAACACAGTAAACAGTAAAATATAAAAAAATTGCATACCTGAAAAGCAAACATGATAAAACATAATAATAAAACATTGCAGAATAGAATACAGTAAAAAAGAGTAGAACAATAGAGAGAAAATAGAGAGAGAGAGAGAGAGAACAATAAAACGACAACTATTTTTGTTTTTTTCATTTTATATTTTTTTTGTGTTTTTATTTTTTATTATTTTTTTTACACTTTTTTTTGTAACTGTAACAGTTCTAACAGTTGTAACGGTTCCAGTGGTTTGGGTCTCTCAAAATGCGATGGCATCTTGGGAGACCTTGTGAAAGTGTGCCTAGTCTGTGCAATGCTGTACCCTACGCTAATACTCAACTAGTGTATGGTATACAAAGACCAGGATTGTCAGGAGGGACAAAAATAGCGGGTGTCACGCCTATATCTGTGCTTGCTGCAGACACGACATCTTCTTTGGGGGGCTCGTTAGGTAGGGGTACTCGGGAGGACATAAGGAAAATGCCTTTCATGCAGCCGGCTTACTGAATTTGGTTGGGGAAGGTGAGGTGGAGCACCGTTTGGAAACAGAAGGTCTCTGACAATCTCTTCCTGGAATTTAAGGAAGAATCTAGTCCATCCTGAAACACTGTATAGCACATGAGCGTTCAGCAAAACCAATTGAAATAAATAAACAGACACTTTCTTGTACCAGCATCTGGCCTTATGGGCAACTAGGTATGGCGCCAACAACTGGTTGTTGAGGTCCACCCCTCCCATATTTCAGTTATATTCGTGGACACAGAGGGGTTACTCCATAACACCAGTCGCCGTATTCATTTGGACCGTTGTGTCTTCATGAAGGGAGGTAAGATCGAAAACATTCTTATTATCCCTCCACTTCATAGCGAGCAAGTTATTACACTGAAAGCAGGCTCTCTCCCCCAGCCTATGACGGGAATCTACAAGCCGCTGGGGAAAGCCCCGGGATTAGGTCGCGCGGTGCCACATGCTCCAATCTGCTGATAAAACAATTGACTAAACAGTGGCACGCTCTTGTAATAATTGTCCACGTACAAGTGGTACCCCTTTCCAAATAAGGGTGACACCAGGTCCCACACAATATTGCCAGCACTTCCTATGTAGTCAGGGCAGTTTGTCCGCTCTACGTGACTATCTTTACCCTCGTAAACCATAAAACTAGGTGTATAGCCTGTGGCCCCGTCACAGAGCTTATACCTCTTGACCCCATATCTGGCACGCTTGCTGGAAAGGTACTGTTTGAATGACAAGCGGACAGAAAACGTAATCAGGGACTCATCAACGCAGACTACTTGATGGGGAGTAAACAAATCTGCAAAATGTTGGTTGAAGTGGTTTACGAATTGGCCGAATTTTGTAGAGCCAATGGTATCCAGGGTCTCCACGAGGACGACAGAGTTCATTGTCATTGAAATGCATGAACCGTAAGATATGCTTGTATTGTGCCCTGGTCATGGAGGCAGAGAACAAGGGCATATGTTGAATTGGGTCAGTGGATCAATATGACCGCAATTCACTTTTTTTGGTTATGCCCATGTTGAGGGAAAGGCCCAGAAAGAGATTAAATTCGGAAACCGTAATTGGTTTCCAATCTCTGGCAAAGGAGGACTGGGGAATAGTGGTGATGTGTTGACCAGCGTACAAATTGTTTTGGTCCACAATAGATCTATAGAGACCTTCAGTGAAGAATCAAGTGATGCAAAATCAACTGTTTCTGCCTGAATGCCGGGTTGGCCAGTGAATGGGGGAAGTACGGGTGCTGCAGAAGTGGTGGGTTCCCAATTAGGATTGGCGAATGCAGCAGGAAGGGCACTATGGGCACGAGGGGCCTGTGTTCGTCTTCTTGGTGGCAGCGGGACACTACTTGTGCTTGCCACCTCACCAGCTTAAACTGCACTTATAGGACTCTCCACCTCACTAAGAGTTACTGCAGTGCTGGATGTACAACCAGGGTGTACTAGGCCACTGGTGCTTGCCAGTTCACCAGAAGGATGAGCAGCACTAGTACTTCTCTGCTCCATACAAGGGACCTGCGGATCTTCCACCTCAACAGAAGAAGTAGATTGCGGTCTGGTACGCCTGACCTTGGCAGGGACCACAAATCCGTCATCAGAGCTATCTGTCATGGAGCCGCTGTCATCTACAGGATCATATTCTGAGCCTGAATCTGATGGATGAGTGACTTCCTCTTCACTATCTGTCATGCTCAGAAACGTGTAGGCCTCTTTACTAGTGTACCTTTGATTTGCCATTTTGGGCTCTAAATTTAGTCGTACACTAGTGAGACTCACAGGTAAAAAAGCTCCTAGGTTGTCAGCGACTGTATCAAAACGCTAACAAAAAAACTGTTAGCGATCACAGGGATGTGGCCTGACTCTGCGAATGCTGCAGTTATGTGTTTAAGGTTTTGTAAGTGACCCCCGTGCCCCCCCCATAGTTCTCCCTTAAAATCAGTGGCCTCCCCCTCAGCACGGATCGCTCCCGCAATAATGCCGACTGCTTTGGGCACTAGGGGGGCATGATGCGCCCCCGCCCGCAGGAGGCAAGTAACATACTGGTACGTTACTTTGCCTGCCCGTGCCATTCCGCCGACCTATATCGTCGTGTGGTGGTTAAGACAGTAAAGGAGCAACTCCATCAGAAAAGTTTATTTTCAGAATTTTCAGTAAAAATACATTCAGTTGTATAATAAATAATGCAGCGTACACACAAGCGGACTTTTAGACGGACTAGGTCCGACGGTCTTTCTGACGGACTTTCGACGGAGTTCCGAAGGACTTTCCGAATGAACAGACTTGGCCACCCACAATCACACCAAAGTCCGACTCGAACGTGATTACGTACGACTGGATCAGAATAAGGAAGTTCATAGCCAGTAGCCAATAGCTGCCCTTGTGTAGTTTTTTGTCTGTCGGACTAGCATACAACTGGAACTGGGTCCGGCGGAATTCCGATGAAAAAATTTGAAACATGTTCTGTTTCTAAAGTCCGTCAGATTTTTGGACAGCAAAGGTCCGATGGAGCCCACACACGATTGCATTGTCAGCCGGATTCGTTTCGTCTGACCTTTGCTAAAGTCAACAAAGAGGACAAGGGGGCACTCTTTACGTCTAGAGGAGAAGAGATTTCATCTCCAAATACGGAAAGGTTTCTTCACAGTAAGAGCTGTGAAAATGTGGAATAGACTCCCTGCAGAGGTGGTTATGGCCAGCTCAGTGGATTGCTTTAAGAAAGGCCTGGATTATTTCCTAAGTGTACGTAATATAACTGGGTACTAAAATTTATAGGTAAAGTTGATCCGGGGAAAATCCGATTGCCTCTCGGGGGATCAGGAGGGAATTTTTTCCCCTGCTTTAACAAATTGGATCATGCTCTGCTGGGGTTTTTTGCCTTCCTCTGGATCAACTGTGGGTATAGAATTGGGTATATGGGCTGGTATATGTATATATGTAGGTATGTATATATATATATATATATATATATATATATATATATATATATATATATATATATAGTATATTTTATTTATTTATTTATTTATTTTTTGGTTGAACTGGATGGACTTGTGTCTTTTTTCAACCTGACTAACTATGTAACTATGTAACTATGTAACTATGTGTACGCGGCTTAAGGGATATCAAAATACTTTGCAAATGTAATCTGTTACCTTTGTTTTTTTCTTTCACTGTGCCTTTAAAGCTGTTGGTAAATACCTGTGTCACAAGGACAATCTCACTAAATTAGAAAGAAATGCTATTGTCACGTTTCGATCTAGTGATAATAGAGGCTGACAAGGGGGCTCAGTCGTCATCCTAAACGCAAGTGACTATAAAGAAGAGGCTTTGCGCCAGTTGCAAGATACCTCCACATATCGAATTTTGGATTGGGCACCAAATCTCCATCAAATCTCTCTTTGAGTGTTTGGGTCATTGGTTAGACCAGTATCTTCAACCATTGGTTGTAAGAGTACCTGGCTATATCAAGGACACCACATCAGTACTGGCATCTTTACAGGAAGTAGTATGGAAAGAGGAATACCAGTGGCTCACCATTGCTGTGGAGTCACTATATTCCTGTATTCCACACAACCTTGCGATTAAAGCCATAGAACATCATCTGACATGCTACAGCACTTACGACACCAATTTGAGAGAGTTTATAATTATGGCAGTTGAATTTCTGCTTAGCCATAATTATTTTATGTTTGATCAAGTTTTTTATCTGCAATGTAGGGGAGCTTCGATGGGGGCCCGTTTTTCACCATCCCTGGCAAACCTGTACATGGGCTGGTGGAAGGAGACCTTTCTCTTCTCCCAACACAACCCATGTGGTTCTATAATTAGTTACGGTTGCTAAATTGATGACCTTCTGATTGTATGGGATGGTTCCCTCACGAACTGTGTCACCTTTGTATCCTTAGCAAACAAAAATAATCTCAATTTAGAACTTAGTTTTGATAATCAGAAGGATGCCATTAACTTCTTAGACCTTACTTTAACAGGCAGTGCAGTCCAGGGTTTGGTTACAACATGTACCTATTGTAAGGCATGCGCAGGCAATGCCTTGCTTCTGGCTACTAGTTGCTAACCTGCTCACACCAAACGATCCATCCCGATGGGGAAGTTCACCAGGGCCAGACGTAACTGCTCCTCCGAAGAAGGTTTTAACAAGCAGTGCAACATTATAGCTTCACGACTCCATTCACGAGAATATGATAAATGGAATATAGATAGAGCAGCTCGTCTGGCCAGGGAGAAAAATAGAATTACCCTCTTGGGAAATGCTGGTCGCAAAAAGAGCCATAGCAATAGTAGGAGTTCTAATGACAGGAAAGCAAGTTCAGTCACTTTTGTAACAGCCTTCCCCTTGGAATTTAACAAAATAAAAAACTATTATACTATTATAGATAAATACTTTCCATGGATGGAGATTTGGCACCAATACTTAAGTCGGGCTGTAGGTTTTCAAGCCGACGTGCGAAAACGCTAGGAGGCCTTTTGTCCCCAAGTCTGTTTGAGTCGCAGCAACATAAAAACTTGGTTGAATACTGTGGGCTCTTACATCACTCCAGACAGGAAAGCCTGGAGCGAAAAAGAAATAAAATGAAAAAATAGCGTAGGGCTGGGCATGACAGTGTTAACAGGGTGCAGAAGTGCGAGGGCTTGCATGATTGGAGGAGCTTGGGGAGGAGGGGACAGGAGAGTAAAAAGGAGCTGGCCCCTCCCCCAGGCATCAGTTCAGCGTACAGGAGCAAGCTTGGAGGAGCCTGGAGGAGCCTTGATGCGGTCTGGCCCGGCGACACGGAGGGCAGGATGGCGGCGAGACGAGAGAGGGGGGGCGGTCGAGGTGAGCGGGCGACATGTGCTTGGGTCCACGCGTACGGGCTGAACAGTGCCGCTGGAGCCCCTCTCACAGGTTTTTCCCCATAGACGACTTCGGACTGGATGGGTGCTGCTCCCGGTACACACGGATGGGGGATCCTAACCCCCCCCCGCCCGCCGGCACTCGGCGACGGGGGGGCTTCGGGAACAGTGTGGTGCACAGCGGTGTGGGAGCCCTCGGTTCGGCTCTCCGGGAGCACATGGGCTCCGCCGCTGGCGGGGGGGTGGCGGGGGCGGAGCTCTGGTGGAGATCATGGCCGGTGGCCGTTCGCTCTCCAGAGGCCGCCACGCGGTTTACACGCCCCCCCTCTACCCGCATTGCACACGGCTGGGGGAGCCTTACCCCCTACGGCATTCGGCGACGGGGGGGCTTCGGGACCAGTGTGGTGCACAGCGGTGTGGGAGCCCTCGGTTCGGCTCTCCGGGAGCACGTGGGCTCCGCCGCTGGCGGGGAGGTGGCGGGGGCGGAGCTCTGGTGGAGATCAGGGCCGGCGGGCGTTCGCTCTCCAGAGGCTGACACGCGGTTTACACGCCCCCCCCACCCGCATTGCACACGGCTGGGGGATCCTTACCCCCCCTACGGCATTCGGCGACGGGGGGGCTCCGGGGACGGTGGGGTGCACGGCGCTACACCAGAGCACGTGGGCTCCGCCGCTGGTGGAGCTTTGGGGAGAACTGGCGGGCTTTCGCTCTCCAGTGGCCGACACGGGGTTGCACAGCCCCCCCCCCCACAACGACCAGTGGTAGGGGGCGATCTGGGGACATGGACAGTTTTGCACACCCCCCCCCCCGCTGCAGCGAGAGGAAACGCGGGCTCCCTCAACCCCCCCCCTGGCAGTGAGTCGGCAGGGGGGGGGGCGGAGCTCGGCACCGACAAATTTCATAGCACAATTAATCCTGCTGTGGACATCAGGCCTGCATTGCCCTGGCCGGTGGCTCTCTACGCACCGTTCGGTGGTATCTGCAGAAGGGGACAGGGGTTCCCCCCCCTCCATCGCTCGGCCATGCATAGGCACGGCAATGGAGTTCCAGTGGGTGGATCCGGCGCAAGAAGGCGGAGGCAGCAGCCGCGCGGATCCTCGGTATCCTGGGATGCTTCCCCAGGAGGGCTGGCGATCGAGAAGGACGGTTGGAACAGCATTCGCAGGGGAGGCTTGGTCGGAAGAGGAGGAAGAGCCCCAGAGCCGAGCGGCGGGATCTTCGGCTGGTGGGACTCGCACCAGGCTGCTGGGTAAATCCTGTTACAATTTTTCTATTTTATGGCGGGTTGAGGGTTAGCAGGGGGGATCGGTGTGGGTGGGCCCAGGCCACGGCATGCGGGACAGGACCCGCGGTCAGGTTTGCGTGGGGGTTTGTCACTGGTTTTCTTTTGGCCCATGTTCACGCTGGTGCCAGGGTGGATACGGGAGTATGGGGGGTTTTAGCTGCCTCTGACCTAAGAGGCAGGGTGGGTGCTGGTGCAGGTCCCCAAAAGCGCGCCTTCTCACGGGTTCTGGGGTCAGCGGTGGACGGTGGGGACTGGGGCACTGTGTACCTGGAGGCTTTGGACATGTGGCAAGACAGCTGGGGTCCGGTGAACTGGGAACGTGGTGCGGGAATGCAGCGGTACAGGAGGAGCGGGAGTATTTTTCCCTGCTTGGTACTGGTTTTAGCTATTGGGGTGCAGTTTCCCCCGGTACGGGGGCGGGGGTCCACATGGGAAGGAATGGAGGGCCAGGCCCCTCGGGAGGGGGGAGGTCTTGCCCTGCCTGGGGGGTCTGTGGTGGGGGAGGCCCAGAGGAGGTATGGGTGCCCCTTACTACCTGGGTAGAAGATGGTGGGTCTGCGCACATCTGAGTTTGGGTGCCCCCTTTCTGGCTGGGGTGGGTCTGGTAAATATAATAAAAAAAAAAAAATTAAAAAAAGAGACAAAAACGAAAAAGATATAGAAATGAAACTTGACTGAAATACAGTCTAAAGGGGACAGTAAGCTTCTAGACGGGTTGCGGGAGTGGGGGGGGGCCCAGGAAAATATATATAGGGCCGGACCTATCGGTGGCGGGGTGGTCCTATCCTCTTGGTACGAATGGGTCTCCTTTTCCTATCTGGAATAACACGGGGGGTGGGGCGCATCCGAGTTGGGGTGGCCCTTCCTAACTGGGGTAAGGTAGTGGGTGTTGACTGCTTTGGGGCGTGGGGGTTTCCTTTCTAACGGTAATAAACCGGTGGGTTGCGGCCAGTCTGAGGTATGGGGGGCCCCTTCCTGATTGGAAAAGGTGGGGGGGGGTTGGGGCCAGCCGGTGGCATGGGTTCGGTCTTTTCCTTCCTGCCTTGGGGGAATAGGGGGGGTTGGGGGAGGTATGGGTGCCCCTTCTGAGTTGAGGAGGATGGTGGGTTGGACACATCGGGGGTGCGGGGTCCCTGTTTCCCTGGGCAGTGCTGGAACGGTGGGTGTCAGGGGGGGACTGGGGCCCATCGGAGGTATGGTTGTCTCTTCCAGATGGTGGGGAAGCTGGTGGTTGGGGCCCATCGGAGGGATGGGTGTCCCTTCTTGCCTGTTGGACGATGTGTTGGTTGGGCCCATCGGTGGTTGGGTGTCCCTTCATTACTGGGGAAATGTTGGTGGGGCCCATCGGAGTCGTGGGTGGCCCTTCCTAAGGGTGGAAAAATGTGGTTGGGGCCCATCAGAATTATGGGTGGCTCCTCCTAACGCTGGACAAATGTTGGTGGGGGCCCATCGAAGGTATGGGTGTCCCTTTCGAAGTGTTGAAAATGTTGGTTGGGCCCATCGGAGGTATGGGGGTCCCTTCCTGACATTACGGTGGTGACATTGGGGCTTCCAGTGTCCGGTGAGTACGTACATGGTTCATTTTACTGTCGCGTTGGCAACATGGAGGTGTGCGGTAAGTATTTGGTAAGTACGTAAGTGGTGAATTTTACGGTAGCGTGGGTGACGTCAGGGTATCGGTAAGTATTTGGTGAGTGGTTATTGATATATGCACGGATATGTAGGACTGCTTGGATTTAGGGCGTCAGGCGAGGTGGTTTGTAGTGGTTAGGTGTGGCCGGTTATTAGGTTAGTGGGTGTTGACGGAAATGCAGGTCTGGGTCTCTGGCCGACAGGACGAGCGGTGGGCTTTCTCCATGGGCCAGTGGAGGGGGGTTCCATTCGCGTTCGTGAAGTACGTCGGTGGGATACATGAGGTGCATCGACGGTATGGCTTCCAGTGGTCTGGCCCAGTAGGTTGGGGTGAGTATGTTGGGGTTTTCTGTCGTGCGTTTGTACGTGGACATCATGATAGGGGGTATGGGTTACCATAGGTTGCGATCTAATGTCAGCTGGGGGTTGGGCTGTTCGGTTCGGTCCTTTGGGGTTGAGAGATTTGTAGTCCTTGTTTGGGGGCGCTGTCCGCCTCTCGGGGGTGGGAGTCCAGGGCATAAGCTTGGTTCGGCTTGCGTTGGGTAGGTATCCCGGGAATGGGGCCTCTGTGCCGCAGCAACCAGTAGGTTTCTTTGTCCCGCATGACAGGGTTGGATCCCGGTAAGTTGGGTTAGGCGGGGCACAAAGGCGATTGGTCACGGTGCTTTACCTCACCCTTTCGGGGTTTTGGCAGGCATGTCTGTCATTGGTGCTTCAAGCAGCGTTGTGACAGTGGGGCCCAAGGGAGGGTCTGGTTTGGTGCGGGTGTTTTTTTGCGGATCCGGAGGCGGTGGGTTGTGTGTTTTCTGCAACATCACAGGTTTGCTGATACTTCATTGCTAGACCAGCACATAAAGGGGATCGACTCTTGTTGCTCCAGGACACGGAGCACAACTGTGTCGTTTTCGGATTTGCCGGAATTCATTTCCGTATTATTTCTTTACTTTCAGCTCATTTGGTTTGGTGGGTTTTATCAGTGAGGAAGTTTCCTTGTTCCCGAGGGAAGGTTTCTCTCGGTAGTCTTCGTTCGGGCGGACGGGTTCAGCGCCTGGGTCAGCCCTTCTGGGAGGTCCAGTAGGGGAAAAAGCTCAGTAGGGGCGCAAGTGGGAACGGTGAGCCCATAGGTGGGGGGCGGGTCTCTGTTTCTCCGTTGGGACGGTTTCACTACGTCCGGATTTTAGGCAGTTTCGGCTATAAAAATTAGGGGGTGTTAGGTGTCAAGACACAACATGGACTAACAGGGACATAATTGCGGTGGTGAATTCAGTATGTGGGCGGCCCGATTTGACTAAAAGGGGGGCCGCTGGGAACTGGGTGTCACACGTCGGTGGTAATCATGTGTGCTAACAGTCTATTTGGGATTGGACGAGGGTTATGACGGTGGTTTCGGGCACGTCCGCAGGGCTTTTTTGGGGGACGTTGGCGGTGGGCCCTACATCATTGGTCGGTCGATTGGGTGATGGGCCGATCGGTAGAGGGTGTGAGAATAGCTTCATACGCACTTCATGGGGAGGTCAGCTGGTGCTGGGTTGGAATGGCAAGGTTGGTCAGTGGGCAGCTGGAGGTGCGGTCAAGGTGACGGAGTGACCCCCATGCTGGGGGGTCCCATATGTGGACTCAGGGTTTTCCGGCGGCTTATGGACATGGTTGGGTTTGGAGGGGCACCCAAGGGTAAGGTTTTCCCCTTGTGTGCTGTGGCGGGTGTTGGTCTTTGCAGGTGAATGAAGAAACCTCGGATAAGGAGAGTCCGGGACCCATGGTGGTATGGTTCCCGATGGTGGTATTCCAGCTAACGGTGGTTTAACTGGAATTTGGTTAACGGGTGCTGCGGTCAGTTGGTCGTCTCCGAGCCAGTATGTCGGCGAGAGGCCTATTATCAGATTTAAAAGGTACCGCAGTGCATTACTATTATTAAATGGATGGTATGTGGAATGCCTGCATAGACCAATGCAAATATCAGATGTTGATGGTTATGTTCATTTAAATTTATGGTTTAATAAAGGGGCTGCTACGGCCAAAGTTTACTCCAACCTGGTGTGGTCTCTATTAATGGGAAGAATGGTAAAAGGGCTGTAGCAAGCATTGGTCAGACAGTATGTAAGCACAATACATCTGTTATACAATAGTCAAGCACAAGACAGTAATTTCATGTGCCACTGGACGAGAATTCAAGATCTGTGAATATATCAGCTGTGGCACTTGTAATGTTGTATATGTTGTGGAATGCAATAAATGTAACAAACAATATGTGGGTTGCACCATGAGACCACTAAGAACTTGAATCAGCGAACATTTTCATGGTGCATCTTAGAGCACAGATAAAGGCTTATCAAATGTGTCTAAGCACTTTAAGTATGAACATAATGGCAATATGTCATCCTTCTTGTACTCAGGGTTGGAAAGAGTTAAATTCTCCTCACTTGGGGGGGGGGGGACATCCACCATGCACTTTTACGTGAGGTTTGGTGGATTTTCCACCTACAGACAAGGGCACCTGCGGGAATGAACCACCGCTACGATGTGGACCTTTTTATAAAGTTTTATAAAGAGTCCTGGAGCAATGGACATTGTATTATGCCCATCGCTTGTGATACACTTTGGAGTCCGGGTTATGCTGCTGCGATGCGGGAGCCCTGCGAATTGCACCGACTCGCGCAGCTGTTCACGCTGCCATATGCGAACTGCCGGGAATGTCGATACATAGTTAGCGGCACCCCCATTTCAGCTTGCGTGCCACACTACGGGCTGTCAGTTCGGGCACGCTGGGTTCCGTGCGACTCGAGCCGGAATACGATGCGATTTCAGCCATACCTCTGTGTGGCTGGAGTCGCATTGCACAGACATCGCATGTGATTTGTACTGCATTGCAAATCGCTTGTGATCTCGCACCACGCAGTAGTGTGGGCTGGCCCTGAAAGTGCACTACCATTTATGTTTAGTCTTTATATTTCACATCAAGCAACATGATTTTTTAAATCTATACACTTTTTTCATTAAAGAGTCTCTTATAGAGCTTTTTATATATGTTTCTTTTCACATGTCAAGATAGCCTTTGTATTTCTTGTATCGCAAGTGTTGTATAGCTAGACTATTTGCTTATTTGTCATATACACATCTGTTGACAATTTGTAACCAATCACCTGACTTGAATTGAACATACTGTTGATTGGAGAGGAGTAGTAGTCATGTGACAGTCTTTTATGTATAAATGTTCATGCTTTTTAGCCACTTTCAGACTGGACAATTTTGCTGGCTTAAGATCAGACCACTTTGTGCGATTCGGCACAGCGTCGCTTTAAAGAGGAAGTAAACCCTGGTGAGTTTACTTCCTCTTTCATTCCCTGCAAAGGCAAAGCATAATGGACTACTATGCATCTCATAGTAGCCCATTATGTGTCACTTACCTGACACAGGAGCCAGCGAAGTCACCGCTGTCCCCTGTAGTCCACCGCATCCATCTTCTCGGTGGGTCTCGTAGCTCCGCCGCTGTCATTTGGCGAAGCCGCGATGACGTCACTCCCGCGCATGCACACGGGAGCCGAGACGCGCGGCATTGCACGGCATCTTCATCATCGACGATGCCACGCTCAGTACGCCTGCGTGCCGCAATCTACGGCGCATGTGCCGTAGACAGCGGTGCCCGTCTTCAGGGAAATATCTCCTAAACCGTATAGGTTTGGGAGATATTTCTTGGACCTACAGGTAAGCCTTAATCTATTATTTTTTACTATAATAAATATCCCCCAAAAATATATAAAAAATATTTTTTTTTCCTCAGTTTAGGCCGATACGTATTCTTCTACATATTTTTGGTTAAAAAAAATTGCAATAAGTGATTATTGATTGGTTTGTGCAAAATTTATAGCATTTACAAAATAGGGGATAGTTTTATGGCATATTTATTAATAATTTTTTTACTAGTAATGTAAATAATAATCTGCTCTAAATAAAAATATGTATTTGTATCAGGTCTAACAACAAAAGGATACACATACAATAAAAATGACCAATGTGAAAGAAAATATTTATAATTATTCTTAGAATATATATATATTTTTTTTATATGAATCCCAGATTTATGAAGAGATTGTGCCTTTCACGGTTCTTAAAGCTGAACTCCAGGTATGATCTTTATTGCATTGGACCAACGTACACTGATAATCGCAGTCTTATGGGTTCTGTGTTAGTGGCTTCCTTTCTGCATAATGACCACAGAGGGTTGCTCACTTAGCACTGCAAGATTAAGGTTATCACTGTAGTAGCACCAACTATTACAGTGGTTGTCAGGTTCCCCAGTGACCACTCAGATATGAAATATGCATATGTACATTTGGTCCAAGCTGGATTAATGTAAATATGAAATAAAGATCATTTCTGGATTTCAGGTTTAATTTAATTTATAATGACAAATGTAACAGAAGATTAAATTATAAATAAATAATCTATATACAGGCTAATGAAATCTACAAATTCTGTATAAGCATGTAGGAGGACTCCAGTGGGAACTATGGTTCCAGAAACATCCCTATTTGCAAAGATCACATCAAGTGTTCCAAGTTTACAGGCTTTTGAAGCCTTGACATACATCATATTACCAAAAGTATTGGGACGCCTGCCTTTACATGCACACGAACTTTAATGGCATCCCAGTCTTAGTCTGTAGGGTTCAATATTGAACCCAACTTTTCTGGGAAAGCTGTCCACAAGGTTTAGGAGTGTGGGAATGTTTGACCATTTTTCCAGAAGCGCATTTGTGAGGTCAGACATTAATATGGACAAGAAGGCCTGGCTCGCAGTCTCCGCTCTAATTCACCTCAAAGGTGTTCTATCAGTTGAGGTCAAGACTCTGTGCAGGCCAGTCAAGTTCCTCCACCCCAAACTCGCTTATTCATGTCTTTTTGGACCTTGCTTTATGCACTAGTCCAAATCATTTGGTGGAGGGGAGATTATAGACCATGGTTGCTTTTCAGGGGTTGGGCTTGGCCCCTCAGTTCCAGTGAAGGGAACTCTTATGCCACGTGCACACGATCGGAATTCTAGTCGGAAGAAGCTCTGATGGTTTTCCCAACGGAATTCCGCTCAAGCTGTCTTGCCTACATACGGTCACACCAAATTCCAATAGTTTAGAACACGGTGTCGTTCAACACTTATGACGGGACTAGAAAAGAAGTTCAATAGCCAGTAGCCAATAGCTTCTGTTTCGTAGTTGAATCTGAGCATGCGTGATTTTTGACATGTCGGAATTGCATACACACGATCAGAATTTCTGATAGAAAGTTTTTCCGTCAGGAAAATTGAGGACATGCTATCAATTTTTGGCTGGCGGAAATTCAGACAGCTAAATTCTGATAGAGCATACACACGGTCGCATTTTCCAATGAAAAGCTCTCATCGGTCTTTTTCTGGCCGGAATTCCGATTGCGTGTACGTGGCATTAAGGGTTCAGCATGCCAAGACACGTTGGACAATTTCATACTTCCAACTTTGTGGGAACAGTTTAGGGATTGCCCCTTCCTGTTCCAACACGACTGCGCACCAGTGCACAAAGCAAGGTCTAAAAAGACATGAATGAGTGAGTTTTGGGTGAAGGAACTTGACTGGCCTGCACAGAATCCTGACCTCAACCCAATAGAACACCTTTGAGAAGAATGAGTGGAGACTGTGAGCCAGGCCTTTTCATCCACATCAGTGCCTGAACTCACAAATGTACTTCTGGAAAAATGGTCAAACATTCTCATAGACACACTTCTAAACATTGTTGACAGCCTTCCCAGAAGAGCTGAAGCTGTTATAGCTGCAAAGGGTGGGCCAACTCAATATTGAATCCTATGGACTAAGACTGGGATGCCATTAAAGTTTATGTGCGTGTAAAGACAGGTGCCCTAATACTTTTGGTAATATAGTTTATATTATGGAAGAATTTATACAGGTTCTTGTGTACCTGAACAAGAATTCCAGAGGAAGAATTTGCATATGTAAATGTTAACTCAGGATAAAACTTTAAAGGATTAAAATGTAAAGATAAAGCTGAAAGTGATGTCCAGACAGTTTGGCATTTTCAGCGATATGATGTAATTCTGCACTGGTAGATGGATATCATGTGATACAAGACTCAGTGAGACAATCAAACTACGGAGACGGTCTTCTAAATAGATTTGTCAGCAAAAGACAGGCTTCTTCAGCAAGTGAAAAAATGCATAATTCCCTATTACATGTGATTCAAGAAAGCCAGTAGTGCAAAGTTGGGCGGCACAGTGGTGTAGTGGTTAGCACTCTCACCTAGCAGTAAAAAGCATCACTGGTTCAAATCCCAACCACAACACTACCTGCCTGGAGTTTGCATGTTCTCCCTGTGCCTGCGTGGGTTTCCTCCAGGTACTCTGGTTTCCTCCCACACTCCAAGGACATATATTTAGGATAATTTTCTTCTGTCCAAAATTGGCCCTAGTATATGAATGGGGACCTTGGATTGTGGGCTCCTTGCAGGTAGGGACCAATGTCAGTGTAAGATGTACAATGTACAGGGATAGGGACAATTGTAGACACTCACTAAGGTTGGACTGGTGTCTTTATCCAACCTTACTAACTATCTAAAGCAGACAAAAAAATATAGCTAGATCGCTGATGCCATCCTTGTTTACAGTCCTGGTGTACACACACGTGCTTTCAACATTGTAGCTAAACATTTGTAGGGGCTGTCTTTATATAGCTGCTTGTGATTTAGAGTGAGTGCCTGAGTAGTAGAGATGGGCTGAACACCCCCTGGTTCGGTTCATACCAGAACTCTTGAACATTGCAAAAGTTCGGACCTGAATTGTGAACCCTATTAAATTCTATAGGACCCAAACTTGAAAAATGAAAAGTCCCCATTTTGAAGGCTCATATGCAAGTTATTTGCCATAAAAAGGGTATGAGGACCCGGGTACTGCCCTGGGGGACATGTACCAATGCAAAAAAACGTTTAAAAAAGATTGTTTTAAAAGAAGCCAGTGATTTTAATGATGCTTAAAGTGAAACAATAAAAATGAAAAATTCCTTTAAATATAGTGCCTGGGGGTCCCCTTAGCCTGTCTGCAAAGTGGAGCACCTGTACCATGTATAGAACCTGCTGCAGTAAAACTGACATTTATAAAGAAAAAAAAATACATTTAAATAGATTTTCCCTGCAAGCTTTCTTTATTTGGACAAGCTGAATTTTAGACGCTGGGCATGTGGATGTCAGGGAGTGTATTTCTCTTTTCAATGCAGCAGCTGGGGCAGAAAAACTTGCCTGTTATACTCTACAGATGGTTGTGTGCTTACTGGCAGATGTTTTGCAAAGACCTGTGACACCCTTTGCTATACTATCTTCCCTGTCAGTGGAGGCTGCTGAGAGGTCATGAGATATAGCGGGGGTAGACATGAAAGTTGAGGAGTGAGGGGGAGAAGAATTGTGTCCCTTGTGTGTGGCTTTCAGGTGCTCTTGCCAATGGACTAAGCGGTGGGAGGGGAAATGGCTTGTTAAGTATGTGGTACCCAAATGGCTGGCATTTTTGCACATGTGATCTGCTTGTGGCAGAGATTGCAAATTGCAACAGTGCGATCAGCTGCACATGTGCTAAAGGCCCACACAGCTTATTGGACTATGGGCTGGGAGATAATAGCTCCACAATCTGATGGAATAGGATGGCTGCTCTCTACTCTTTCATGAGGTCATCCTGCCTCGTTGGGGTTGTGCCTCCCCCTCACTTTCCTGCTCTGCTCTTTCCGGTATAACGACATATTCGGCGACCCATCACAGTTTGCTACGAAAGTGATATTCCGTCGCTGCCATCTTGCTACACCCCACACTTGTCCACAGTAAGGATACACTAAGAAGGGGGAAAGCGGACATGTTGTTACACCCACCAGAGTTTTGCATTTTAGACTTATTTATAACAGTAAAGTGAGTTTCTATAGTGAAATATAGTGAAATACAGTACTTAGAGCTCCGTCTGACTGGTTAGATGTTGAATTTTAAAAGCAGCGAACTTCTGTCAGATTAGCAAACCTGTGAGATGAGCAGGGTTGCTGCTGCTTTTAAAATTCAAGATCTAAGTAGTCAGACGGAGTTTTAAGTCCTGTATTTCACTATTTATAAACTATATAAACTGACTTTACTGTTATAAATGTGTATAAAATGCGAAACACTGGTGGTGTATCCTTCTTAGTGTATCCTTACTGTGGACGAGTGTGGGGTGTAGCAAGATGGCGGCGATGGAACGTCACTTCCATAGCAAACTGCAATGGGTCGCAGAATATGTCGTTACACCGGCACCCACATCATCGTCATCCCCTCCATCCTCATCATCACTGGAGCCAACTTGACAATACTCTGCGGCTGGGGGAACATGCCTGCCAATTTGCTGTTTATTAGTGTTCTCCCCTCTCTGTAGGCTCATGTTACTCCCTTCCTCAACCTCAGAACCAACATCAGAATCAAGTAATGTCTGTGCATCCTCTAAAAGCAAGTGGCTAATGCTGTGGTGGCATGAGTAGTTGTGAACAAGGAGGTAGAATCAGCTGCTCTGGCAGCTGCGGTGAACTGAGCACTAGTGTCAGCTTGGGTCGAGGATGAGGAGGATGGGGAGCCAGTCCACAACCTCTTCTGCATGTTGTGGCTGAATAGCACAGGTAAAATCACTAAACAGAAACAAGGTCAAACCACTCCCACCTTTGCCTGTGGACACAGATGCCGCTGGTTCCCTCATAGTGGCATAGTAACCTCTTTCTCTTCTTGTTGGCCTCCCAGACATGATGGGGGGGGGGGGGGGGGGGCTTATTACCCAAACCTAATAGAAACTGGAAAATGTGTGAATGGATGCACTTTATTGAATGAAAAGTGGTGTTTGGTGCACTTTAAATTGAGGACTGATGCTGAAATGTAAAACTATAAAAAAATAAATATGACTATGATTAACAGATGTAAATATCCCTCCCTCAAAATAACTAACCACCATTATGACCCCTACTTTTCAAACCTGCCAGAATAAACAGACAACAGTGAAAATTAGCTGTAGCGGCCATTTATTATTAACATATAACCAAAAGCACATTCCTTTAAACCAGGGATATGCAATTAGCGGACCGCCAGCTGTTGCAGAACTACAATTCCCATGAGGCATAGCAAGACTCTGAGAGCCACAAGCATGACACCCAGAGACAGAGGCATGATGGGACTTGTAGTTTTGCAACATCTGGAGGTCCACTAATTGCATATTCCTACTTTAAACAGAAGTATAACAATAATGGCAAAGATAAAGGATAATCCAGGTTGCTGTCTTTTAAGGCACTGATGAACGAAAATTAGCTTTGTATCATACAGGTCCCCAGCCACAACACACTGACTAGGGGACGTTCTAAACCAGGGGTCTCAAACTAGCGGCCCTCCAGCTGTTGCAAAACTACAAATCCCATCATGCCTCTGCCTGATGGAGTCATGCTTTTAACTGTCAGCCTTGCAATGGCTCATGGGACTTGTAGTTTTTCAACAGCTGGAGGGCCACAAGTTTGAGACCCCTGTTCTAAACTCTCATCTTCTACGCAGATACCTTCTCATCCCAAATGTCCAGTTAAACCTGCGTTAACTGGAATTTTACAGACCTCATACCATAGATCAGTGGTAATCAACCCTGTCCCCAGGGCCCACTAACAGCCCAGGTTTACAAGATGATTGAAATACATCACAGGTAATATAACCTGCTGCTCAGTGATTGCAGTATTCTAGTCTGCATCTCCCCAAGGTAATACATAAAACCTGGCCTGTTAGTGGGCCCTGAGGACAGGGTTGATGACCACTGCCATAGATGGTTGCCCACTATGCCATATCACTTATTACTTTAGAAGGCCTCCAAAGACTCCAACTACCACAGCACATGGGTGTAAAACCTTAGCGCCCTAAGAACCGCAGAGCCCGCTGAATGCCATCCTGAAAGTCTAAGAACCAAAAATCTGTAGCAATGGCGTTTAAGATGCACACCACCCACCCCCCTCCAATACTGCCTAATATCCACCTCTAGGTCCTGGTGCCTGACCACGAAACCTCCATTGCGACACACAAATCTGCCCCTTCCTTATTAATTTTGATACAGGCCTTATTAACTTTAGCAACAGCCCCCTTCCTTTATCTCTTCAAGGCCTGTTTTATTATAAAATCCTTTGTGAAATCCAGTACAACTGTAACCATGAACCAAAACGGTATCCCAGCCAATTTATGAGCAATGACCAAAATGGACACGTTACATTCGTAGTTCTTTTCAATATAATTTTATTACGGTTTTCAAATATTTGAAACAAAAATTTACAATATACAAAAGAGATGTGTATATAAAAACATCGACATATATTTTCAGAGTACGACGTACACCTTCCTTTAATCACATATCTTCCCTATCTAGGATATAAAAAGTGTGCTCTATATCAGCTTTTAATACAATTAAGATATTAGAATTAGAATTTAAATAGTCTAATATTCCATTCATATAGTGGGGAGCACATCTACGTGTAAATTATTCACATTGTACCTATATAGAATAGGAGGAAAGGACAGACAAACGACAGAAGAAAAAAGGAAAAAAGGGAAGAAGGAAAAACGAAATAAATAAATAAAACTAGGTTAGGAGAACAGAAACTATTGAGCTCACTCCAGCATGGCTAAATAGAAATAGTGGTAACATTTCCTTTGGCCTGTGACAGTGGGGTCACTTTGGACACAGGGTGAATAAAAGAAACCCCCGATATGGTCTGTGATAGCCATATTCAAGGCTGTATATACATTGTATATAGATTGGATGTATACTGTATATGGGGGTTAAGTATCATTGCTGTGAGGAATTAAGTTGTTTTGCATTTCTATTGTTCATTTAAGTCTGTCCTTGTGTGTATTGTAAAGTGCCAGACAGACTGGCTGCCAACCCTTTGTGAAAAGATGTGTATTGGGTGGGATCGTTTGAAGCCTAGCAGACGTCAGGATGAGGTGTTGAGTCTTGGGATGTGTGGGTGGAGCTGGGCCCTTGTTCATGTTAAAGCATGTGCCTTGAATTGTGTATAAAGTGACAATGTTTCTCATTAATAAAGTCATTCCTACTACAGAAGAGACAGAGTGTGTCTCGTCTTTTTGCCAGAGGGGTCGGCTCCTATAGGAAAGGGTCGTTTAGCTGTGGATATTGGTAGCGAGTGGATGTGTGTCTAGGAGAGGGAACATCGTAAACGGCGTTAACCCCCTTTATATTAGGGGTGCCGTTACATGGCCCAATTCAGAAACTAAGATGAGTGTTGAAAATTGGACCAAGCAGTCCAAGTATAAAAAAAAAGTTCTTCTTTTCTAGATCTGTAATGGAGTCTAATTCAATTGCCAATTCCCCAAGGGTACAGACATTGATTCCCAGTGATGAGGAATGACTGCTCTAGCTGCAGCGAGGAAATGTCTAAACACATCTTCCTTCGTTGTCTTTAAAGGTCCAGGAATCAGGGTCAGGAAAGCCACTCTGGGTGATGCCTGGATGGTTGTATCCTTGAGTTTACCATATAAATCAAAGATATGTTTCCAAAACATCCTCACCGGGGAACGGTCCCACCAGATATGGACCATGTTTCCCTTTGAATCATGACAATGCCAACAAATACTGGTTATATCATGATTAAATTGATGAAGGGTAGAGGGGCACCTATACCATCTAGTCACCAATTTATATCCATTTTCTTGAGTTTCTGTAGCTATTGACATTTTATAAGTCAGGATAAAACTTTTTTGCCAATCCAAGAAAGTAAGTCTGTTGGAGATCTTTTCCCCATTTCTGTGTATATGAGGGGAAATCTGGGTGGGCTCATATCAAAAGAATAGAGTACAGTGTATGTGATAGTGGCTCCTCTTGCAATAGCAAAGATTCAAAGGCAGTTGGTTTGGCAGAGAAATTATTAAGTGATGGATAAGATCCCACCCCTCAAAAAAAGAAAAAGAAAAAAAAAGAAAAGGTATTTATTATAACAGGAAAAAAAAGGAGCCAACAATCAGTGGGTCCATTAGGCATATTGTCTTAAAATACTCAAAACATATAAATTTGTCAAAATAGACCAAAAGAAGAAAAAAAGATACCAAATAGGGCCCCTTTGAAAAGTCTATATTTATGTGTCTGATAATTTTAGATGACTGGACCCATTATCAGCATCTTGTAAGACAGGATGAGATCTAGTACGTCCACCTTGTTGGAAAGAGGTGACTAATCTTACTGGATGTCGACGCTCCTCAGGAGGCTCAAGCCGATTTGGAATAGAAATATGGTCTTCTTCAAGAAAATCAAACACCGCTGGAAGCTGCTCCTGATCAGAAAGGGCATACATCTCAGATACACTTGTCAGTTGAATGCTAAAAGGGTGACCCCAAGTATATGTAGCACCTGCTTGGCAGATCAGGTCAAGTAAAGGACGGACCACCCTTCGCATATAAAGGCTCTTCTGAGATTCTGAGAAAAGTCTGAGAAGAGGAGGATAGTAGAGTTTTCAAAATCAACAGGGTCATGGCTGGCTCCAAGCCTTAGACATAATCTCTTCTTTTAAGGTGTAACAATGCACTGAACAGAGTACATCCCTTGGGTGGCTTGCCCAATCACCCCCCCCCCCCCCCACTCAATGCACTCTGTCTAATTCATGACTAGTGTAGTCTAGATATCCCCAACCTTCTTTACTGTCCTTGGACCACACATACTACCCCAATCCCCTTTTCTTTTACCCCCATAAAATAATGAGACCACACAGGAGTTTGGAGTATAAAATTGGCCATAGCAGCCTTTTATTATTAACCAACTATTAAATATTTTCCAATTTTATCATATAACCTTTGTAACGACAACTTTTAAATACCAGTCTATTGGTCTCTGATGGTACCCCAAACTTAACACTTTCCACCACTACACTGCGGGACCTTTTTTCACCATAACAGGCCTCCAGCCGAATGATCAGTTTGGAGACAACCCCCTTCCCGCAGTGCAACCATTACCGTAGTCCAGCAGACACCGTTCCACTGGAATAAACCAGAGGGGCACATACTACCGATGAGCCCCCCACCACTTCCATCACGTATGATTTTGCCACCATCAAAGACCAAAGACACCGCCGTTACACAGCTGCTATGACGACCCAAGTCCATGGTTCCTGAAATAAAAGGAAACAAACAGACAACACACAACAGAAACACAGGGAGGGTGGGTGGGAAAAACGGCCTCCTTCTGTCTCTCTCACTGACTGTGCCCGGAAGTCCCCGCCTCCCCTTTAAATAAACTCTCCTCCCCCTCAGATTCCTTTATTGCTTAACTCCTCCCCCTTAAGACCTCTCACACTTTTTAACCCTTTGTTGTCTCTCTATTCCACATAGTCATGCCCGGCCCTGCACTATTTTGTTTCTCTTTTGTTCGTTCCGGGCCTCACTTGACTAGTGTAGTCTAGATATCCCCAACCTTCTTTACTGTCCTTGGACCACACATACTACCCCAATCCCCTTTTCTTTTACCCCCATAAAATAATGAGACCACACAGGAGTTTGGAGTATAAAATTGGCCATAGCAGCCTTTTATTATTAACCAACTATTAAATATTTTCCAATTTTATCATATAACCTTTGTAACGACAACTTTTAAATACCAGTCTATTGGTCTCTGATGGTACCCCAAACTTAACACTTTCCACCACTACACTGCGGGACCTTTTTTCACCATAACAGGCCTCCAGCCGAATGATCAGTTTGGAGACAACCCCCTTCCCGCAGTGCAACCATTACCGTAGTCCAGCAGACACCGTTCCACTGGAATAAACCAGAGGGGCACATACTACCGATGAGCCCCCCACCACTTCCATCACGTATGATTTTGCCACCATCAAAGACCAAAGACACCGCCACAGCCCGCAAGGGTGACCCCTTACCCTTAAGGGCCCCTCCACACCCGCAGGGCCCGCTGAATCTCCTCCTAAAGACCCAGCGCCCACCGGTCAATACCCCCAGCTGAGAGATGAATCCCTTCGTTGAAAACATACCCACCTTAGGCTCCAACTCCATGTGTATAACAGCCCAAACCCCCGTACACGACACCACTCACCCACAACCTTTTACCACATACAGGCTTTATTATATTTTCCCACTGCTAATGCCCAAATCTTGTAGTCCGGGCAACAATGCCGGACCACCCATGAACCCGGCAGGGAAAAATTGAGCGGAGTGCCACCGTCCGACTTAACAGCCGAGCTTACCCCCCCCGATGAGACTGACCCCTAAACATCCTCTCCCACCCGGAGAACCAGAACGTCCAGGTGCCCGACCGAGCCAAGCTTAATGTTGCACCTCCGGTACCACCCTGTTCCACACCATCCCAGGGGTCCCCATCCAGTGGATACACACCGCCTCCTCCCGAGAAACACCCAGCCGCCTGCCATCTGATCCATCCTCCGCCCACCTGGCCCCCCAATAACCTAGGGATGCCTCAATAGCCAGACAAGGCGTATGCGCACTTCCTCCGACAGGACAGAACAACAAACAAGGGTATCAACAAAGACACGGGGATGTCCCCACGACCAGACAAGGCGTATGTGCACTTCATCTGAAAGGACAGAACGACAAACAAAGGGGGTAGTACCAACAGACCTAGGGATGCCGCCATATCCAGACAAGGCGCATGCGCACTTCATCTGAAAGGACAGCACGGCAAACAAAGGGGGTAGCACCAACAGACATAGGGATGCTGCCACAACCAGACCAGGCGTATGTGCACTGCATCTGAAAGGACAGAACGACAAACAAAGGGGGTAGCACCAACAGACATAGGGATGCCCCATAACCAGACCAGGCGTATGTGCACTGCATCTGAACGAGCGGTACGACAAACAAGGGTAGCACCAACAGACATAGGGATGCCCCTTACCTCCAGACAAGGCGTAAGTGCACTGCATCTGAAAGGACAGCACGACAAACAAATGTAGCACCCACAGACAAAGAGATGCCCCAATATCCAGACAAGGCAGATTTGCACTTCATCTGAAAGGACAGAATGTACAAAACCAGGATAACACCAACGTAGAACCCCATTCCACAACTAAAGCAGAGCCAACTCTTAGACAGCTACCTCCAACCCCGTACCACGCCCACTCCCAAATGTGTAACAATATGTAGGCAAACTCGAGTGCGGAAATACCTAGCTTCTCACCGTGCCACCCTCATTACCGCCACCTCATGTAGCCCCACCCCAGGCACCCCTGTGGTTGCCCATACAGTTCAACCCCCACCGCCCTAAGGCTTTTCCGATAACTACCACGACTGGACGTGGACACTCCGGCACCCCCCGTCGCGCAACTAGAATGGCCCACCCCCCCTACAAACTGCACACTCAAAGATTCCATCATCACCCCCCCAGGGCCAACCCGGGAACCAGGCAATGTCAACACCTGCACACTCATCCTTTCCCCTCCGGTCTGACCTAGACATACACAAACGGAACCACACTACCCTCCCCCGATAGCCACATCTAGAGCCGGAAAAACCCCCCCCCCCTTCATGCCGCCTGCAGGGGCCCACCAACACCCCCCCCCCCACTCAAATGGCGCCAAAAGCTATGTACAACAGCTGCATAAAATTTTTTTTTTTTTTTTTTTTTAAGTCAAGGAACACATGGAACCCCAATGGCCCCCATGTCCCAAAGAACGCAAAGCCAATGGCAACCAAGGGTCCGCATGCATGTGACCCCTCCGAAGTCCTATAAACTCGTGTGGCTCCCAACCCTCCATCCGTGACGTCCATCTGACCCCCGAGAGCGGATGAACACAGCCAAACCATCCATTTGCCGCCCAACGGCGGACACCGCCCCCCCACACCTGCATGTGCACTGAAGGAAATACCCCACCCCACAGTCTGACCTCTGACCCAACCAACACAGCCCCCAGCAAGCCATACAAAACCATCCATTCACTCCTTACCCCGTTGCAAGCCACCCGGCCGAACCACTCACCCCCCCCCCCGGGAACCCCCCCTGCTCTGCAGAAGGAGCTAGCTCCCGAACTCGGCCCACTAAAAACCGAGACAGGAAAACCAACAGAGTATGGACACTCCCAGGAGGCGTGCAGCATCCATAACAGTGGTCAACTGCATGCAATGCCCAAACGAAAATGGTGCCGCAACCGCACCGCCATCTGTTAGGACGTGGGCATGCGGTAGGCAACCTGTACCGCACACAGGGTCACTCTGCCACCCACTCTTCAAGGTCCTACACGTCCCCCCCACAACTCCATAGCCGGGACCCTGCAAACCAATTAATATCAGCTTACTCCCCGGTCCCGCCCAACCCGATCGCCCCCGATACTCCTCCAACACGTGCGCCCAACAGTCCGGTCCCCGTTGTATGCCTTAGAAAACCTTATAAATCGGGCCTGGGCCTGCACCCCAGCAGCTGCCACCGCCAGCCGTCGGCAGAAATCCCCGCACGCGGACTGACGCGACCCGCAAAAGTAAAAACCCGCCCAGTAAAGACTGTAATAACCCCAAACAAACCCCGCTGACCCAACATCCCCGAATCTCAATCCCAACCACCTCCATTCGAGGATCCGGGGCAACCCAGATGCCCCCAGAAAATTAACATCTGCCCTCGAGCCCTCAGTCTACATAACCGCCACCCATGGCACCCCGAACCCACTTGCAAAGTGCCGTAACATAGACAGGAGAATCGCACCCCCCTTTCGAGGTCGGTATCCCCACGCCCAGAAAGGCATCCAATAGCGGATGACAGAAACAGGCCCCAACATACTCTAAACCACCCCCCCCACCGTGACTAACCCACGAAAACAGCTTGCCCGGCATAGAGCAACCCCCCCGTCCAGACCCCCTTTCCTGTACCGGTCCCTTGCCCCAGCATCCCCGAAGAACAAGGCAAAAACTACCTCGACGTCAGGCGAAGCCCCGAATGTTCCTCTCCATAGCGCTAACCCACCTGTCAGCAACTGCAAGGAAGAATCAGACATCGAACCAGCTTAGGGGTCCCCCGCCACAGTAACCGAATCCCAGCTGGGAAACGAGAATGGGGGCATAAGACTAACCTCCCTCGATTCCTCTTCAGGGACCACCCCCATATGCGAACAAACCAAATCCCACCACATTAATTCCATTCTTTATTTTTATTTTATTTTTTTTTATTTTTTTATTTTTTTTTTTTTTTATTTATTTATTTTTTTTTTTTTTTTTTGTATTGAATAGCTTAACCGGGGCCCTCCCCCATGCCCCACCCTCTCCATTTTCTCCGAAAAAACCCCCCAGATTTGTTTCGGAGCAGACCGGAAATACTGCACCACAAACGGCACCCCCGCCAGGGAACACGGCAGCCCAAGAAACCTTCTACCCACCCAGAAGCCAACAGCCTACCGCCCCCCCAATCAGGGTACCTAGTTTGGAAAAGGCGGCATACTTCCCCTTCTCCCCACTGTCACCATCCCCCCTGTTCGCCAACTCCTCGACACAGGCCGGGACAGGGGATAAGAACCCCCACAGCAGATGCCCTCCCGCCCAGGACAGCCGTAACCCCCCAATCCACCGTAGCACCCATATAAACACCGAGGCGGGTGTCTCCCCAGCCCCCCACTCCCTTGCAGAAAAACTGCCGCGGGGGGCCCCACGTCTAAAACCCCAAGCGCCCACGTAGGCCGATATCCCGCCATCCCCCCAGAGAGATTGACGAACCACCCCCTTCCCGTTGAAAGGAAGTACCATACTGCAGCCCAGCAGACCCCCTCCGTAAACTAATGTGCCCCCCCCCCCCCCAATGGCCGCAGTGTAACCGGCAAGAGCCGAGCAAGGTGCCCGTTGTCCCTGGACCGTGCGCTCGTCCCATAGCAAACGCCGGCAGCCAAGGCACAACGACCCGCAACCTCCAAGGTGCAGCAACAGAATAACTCCCCATACTCACCCCCACCGTGCTGGATCCGAATCCCCGCCCAGTCTACTCTCATCCCCCTGGCAACCCCTGGGTTTACCCACAGGGGCCCACAAACAGGTCCTACCAACCCCCCCAACACTGCGCAGTTTCCCCACCGTCCCAAAAGTGCCAGGCGAAAATGCCCGACGCCCCGGGGACAACCGTTGCATCCGTACATGCCCGCAGCCTAGCACCCCCAATTCCCCACTCCCAGCCACTGCCAAAGAGCATCAATAACTCAACGTGAGACAATGTACCATCGTACCAAGCTGACGGGTAGGGCCCCACAGCCGCTGCTCCTGCCACTCCAACGATGCGAGATCCCACGGCTGCTCCTCTTCCTGCAAACTGGACCGTCCCTCCCCCGACCTCACCTCATGAGCTGGGCCCATAGGTGGAAGCAGCCTCCCAGGTGCAGCATGCCTGGGGGCCGTAGATTCCCAGCTGCATAGCGGGCCTCTTCCGTTCGGTGGATCCGCCCACCGCAGCACAAGCCCCACGTGTGCCTATCTACAGGTGGGCCGCCCCGCCGTCCTCCCCCATGCTTCGCGTCCCACAGGCCCTGTGCGCAGGGAAAAACCAGCACCCACCCCGCTGGCCCACCCCCCTGGCTGGCACTGTTAAAAGGGGGGGGGGGGGGGGACGCAATCTACCACCGGCCCGCGCCGCTGCCAGGGAACGGGCGCCATACGGCCCACCGCCCCACCCCCCGCTCCCCCAGTGACAAGGATTTTATTTATTTTTTTTTTTTTTTTTTTTTTTTTTTTTTTTTTTTGTTCCTCATGGGGGCTAAACCCCCGTGTGCTACTAGCCTATGGGGTCACGGACCGGTAAAATAAGGGGGGGGGGAGGGGGGGCACCGAAGTGGCGCTGCTCGCCGCTGGGGGAGAGAAGCAGGGGCAAGAAATGCCTCGTGCACCGGCCGCCGAGCGCATAAACGAACCTCCCTCCGTGGCGCTGCCTCCTCCGCACGATTCCCACACCGCACCGCCGCCACTCAGTCCCCCCGCTCGTCGCTGCAGCCCGCCACCGCGCCGTGATCAAAGCGGCCTCCGTGTAGTTCAGACAGAGGAGCAGCCTGTGAAAAACGGCCTCCTTCTGTCTCTCTCACTGACTGTGCCCGGAAGTCCCCGCCTCCCCTTTAAATAAACTCTCCTCCCCCTCAGATTCCTTTATTGCTTAACTCCTCCCCCTTAAGACCTCTCACACTTTTTAACCCTTTGTTGTCTCTCTATTCCACATAGTCATGCCCGGCCCTGCACTATTTGTTTCTCTTTTGTTCGTTCCGGGCCTCACTATATTAGAAGCAGCTTCCCTGCCCAGAATCTGGTTGAGGATATCAATTGATGTAGGTTTTAAATTAGCATCTAGGATAGCCTCTGAAATCCCTTTTAAGCAGATATTATTTGTGTGACTCTGGTTTTGCTGTCCTCAATCCAAAATTGATGTTGACGGAGGCGAAAAAGGTTTGCAGAAGATGCAGATTCCAGCTCAGAAATGCATGCAGCATGATCCTGTTGTGTAAGAGCAATCGCAGATACAGCAGTTTCAGACACTGTCACCTGTTGTCTTAATACATTCAACTCAGTGTGGATAGATGAATCCATTTTTATATCCCATGTTTCAAAGTCTGCATGAAAAGTAGAAATTAAGGCCATAGTTTCAGAGCCTGAGTGTCCCCCAGACATACAATGTTGTGTTGCAGCCAAGCCATCCCCTATATGTATAGAGGGTACAGATACAGCCATGGCTGAAGGAATAGCCAACTCCAGAGTGTCAGTAGTGGATACATTAGCTCCATCTGCCTTAACAGCCTCATCAGGCTTGTCAGCAGAAACAGTGCTGTCTCTGTCTAGGTGAGAGGGTTGGGAAGACTGAGAGCAGAGGCAGCTTGTGAAGCGAGGCTCACCTGTCGCCATCTTATCCTTCATATTGCAGGAGTCCAATGAGGCTGTACGGTGGAGGTAGCACTGGGTGGGTCATTCCAGAGGCTCTGGAGTGTCGGCCGGGTGTGAGCTATGAAACAACATAGAGATTGCAGGCATCGGCAATCAGCAAACAGTCCGCTAAAGGCAGGGAAACACAGATCTTGGCGGTCCACGTCTCAACAACTTATTGTGGACCACGCCCCCAAAACCTTTGTGTGAGGAGTCCACATTCGTAGTTCAAGCAGATGAAATAAGGCAAAACAGTTTGAACTCTGTCACCCACAACATTACCACGAGCTTACACCAGAAGACCAATCCTTTCCTGCCAAACCTTGACATACACTGACCATGCCCTCTTGCTCAAGGAATTACGGATCAATCCCGTGGCAACTCCAAGCCAATTCGCCACAGCCCTCTGGGACAAGGAACTTTGCAATGCTTCGTACATGGTGCCAGCTATCGGAATCTGTCCCACTGAAACTGAGACAAAACATCCGCCACTGTATTTGTCATTCCAGGAAGATGCACTGCATACAAAAAGACATTCAACTGTAAACATTGTAACACAAGATGGCGCAAAAGGGGGAATACCAGTGCGGAAGAAGCAGACATATGATTTATAACCTGAACCACCCCCAAATTGTCGCAGTGGAACCAGATTGTCCTATTCCTAAAATACTCAGACCTCAACAGGAACTGGAAACAATTCAAGGAGAACCATATTTTTAAGCAACCCTGCTTCACGCCAATCGGTTGACCAACTTTCAGCACACTATTTGCTCCCTAAGAATGCCCCATAACCTGATGACTCCGCTGCATCAATATAGAACTCCAAATCAAAATTACTGAAAAGTCCTTAGATCCAAAGTGTACAGCCATTAAATGACTTCAAGAAGACATGCCAAACCCGAAGATGCTCCTGTGTCAGTGTAATGAAGTGAGTAAGTGAGGCACCCGACATAGCCGCTGACAATGGGCGACAGAAAACTCTGCCCATGGGAATAATACTGCATGTAAAGTTCAACTTACCTAAAAGGGACTGAAGTTGAAGCAAACTGATGGTCTGTTTTCCAACTACCAGGCAAACCTCAGCCTTTGGAGCCACAAGCTTGTCGTCTGGCAATCGGCATTCCATAGCAAGTAAGCCAATCACAATACCTAGAAAACTGAGTTCAGACACAGGGCCAACCATCATTTTAGGCGTCAGCAGTATTCCAAAGCACTCCGCCACATCTTGCAAGGTAGCCAGCAGTATGCCACATAAAGCCGCGTACACACGTAGCCGTCTGTCCGACGTACTTAGTCTGGCGGACGTCCGCCAAACTGTCCATCGGAATTTTCGAACGGGCTACTTGCCCACACACCGCACTTTTTCAGCGGACTAATACGGCGTACTAAGTCCGCCGTACTAAGTCCGCCGTACTTTCGAAATGAACGGACTCGCCCACACACGCGGAGGAAAGTCCGCTCATTTCGAGCACGTCTCCAGGTAGGCGGGGCCCGCGAAGGAGACGTCGCTGGCCCCGCCGCCTGGTATGGACTTAAAGGGGAACCCCCAACGCCGAAAAAAATCGGCGTGGGGGTCCCCCCAAGTCCACAACAGACCCTTGTCCGAGCACGCTACCCGGCCGGCCAGGAAAGGGGGGTGAGCGAGCGCCCCCCCCCTTCTTAGCCGTACCAGGCCGCGTGCCCTCAACATGAGGGGTGCCTTGGGGAAGGGGGGGCCGCGCGGCCCCCCCACCCCAAAGCACCTTGTCCCCATGTTGATGAGGACAAGGGCCTCTTCCCGACAACCCTGGCCGTTGGTTGTCGGGGTCTGCGGGCGGGGGGCTGATCGGAATCCGGGAGCCCCCTTTAAGAAGGGGGCCCCCCGGATACCGGCCCCCCACCCTATGTGAATGAGTATGGAGTACAATGTACCCCTACCCATTCACCTGTAAAATAAAAGTACAAAAAAAAACACAACACACAAGATAAAATACTTTATTGCACAGCTCCGGGGGTCTTCCGTCTTCGGGGGTCTTCTCGCCGGACTCCTCCGCTATCTTCTTGTAGCTCTTTTACTAGTGGAGGAGTCCGGCTTTCTTCCTCATCGCCGGCTTCTTCTCCCGACTTCGGGGGTCTTGTCCCCCTCTTCGGTTCTTCTGCCGGGCCACCGCGCCTTCTTATAGCTCTTTTACAGGCAGTGGCCCGGTCTTCTGTCGTCGCTGCCGCCTTCCGTTCTTCTTCTTCTTCTTCTCCTTCTTCTCCTGGAGATGTTGACTCGACGCTCTCTCCAGCCACAATGCCAGGGACGCGCTGCGAGGCCACTTATATAGGGACAAGGGGCGGTGTCACATGGCTTTATGTCACATGGGTTGGTGTCACATGGTGACCCCGCCCCCTTACGATGTCACAGTCCCCATGTGACATCAACCCATGTGACCAACCCATGTGACATAAAGCCATGTGACACCGCCCCTTGTCCCTATATAAGTGGCCGCGCAGCGCGTCCCTGGCATTGTGGCCGGAGAGAGCGTCGAGTCAACATCTCCAGGAGAAGAAGGAGAAGAAGAAGAACAGAAGGGGGCAGCGGCGACAGAAGACCGGGCCACCGCCTGTAAAAGAGCTATAAGAAGGCGCGGTGGCCCGGCAGAAGAACCGAAGAGGGGGACAAGACCCCCGATGTCGGGAGAAGAGGCCGGCAGCGAGGAAGAAAGCCGGACTCCTCCACTAGCAAAAGAGCTACAAGAAGATAGAGGAGGAGTCTGGCGAGAAGACCCCCGAAGACGGAAGACCCCCCAGAGCTGTGCAATAAAGTATTTTATCTCGTGTGTTGTGTTTTTTTTTGTACTTTTATTTTACAGGTGAATGGGTAGGGGTACATTGTACCCCATACTCATTCACATAGGGTGGGGGGCCGGTATCCGGGGGGCCCCCTTATTAAAGGGGGCTCCCGGATTCCGATAAGCCCCCCGCCCGCAGACCCCGACAACCAACGGCCAGGGTTGTCGGGAAGAGGCCCTTGTCCTCATCAACATGGGGACAAGGTGCTTTGGGGTGGGGGGGGCCGCGCGGCCCCCCCTTCCCCAAGGCACCCCCCATGTTGAGGGCACGCGGCCTGGTACGGCTAAGGAGGGGGGGGGCTCGCTCGCCCCCCTTTCCTGGCCGGCCGGGTAGCGTGCTCGGACAAGGGTCTGTTGTGGACCCCCATGCCGATTTTTTCGGCGTTGGGGTTCCCCTTTAAGTCCATACCAGGCGGCGGGGCCAGCGACGTCTCCTTCACGGGCCCCGCCTACCTGGAGACCCGCTCGAAATGAGCGGACTTTTCTCCGGGCGGGAAAAGTCCGCTCATTTCAAAAGTACGGCGGACTGGCATACACACGGCCGGATTGTCCACTGAAATGCGAGTACGGCGGGCAGATTGTTGTGCAAACCGAAATTCTAAGTCCGCCGTACTGTCGGGTCCAAAAAGTATGCCGGAGGCTACACACGGGGGGATTGTTTGGCAGGCTTGAGTTTGCCGGACTTTTCCACCGGATTGTTTGATCGTGTGTACGCGGCATATGTTAGAAGAAGGAGGACCCACGCACAAAAAGTCATCCAGGTAATGAATAACTAAATTGACACCTGACACGTCCCGCACCACCCATTCAACAAACCAACTGAAGGATTCAAAAAGGGTGCAGGAGACAGAACAGTCCATAGGCAGGCAACAGGCAGCTTGTGAGTGAGATTAATCAGACAAAAAATAAGCGAGAAAAATTCCACATAGAGGTAAATTAAACATCAAATGTTCATCTAGACACGTAGGTGAATGCACAGGATGTCACACAGCCCAGAGAATCATCAAACTGTAGGCGTCTTCAAAATAAACATCAAGGTTCATATACGCTTACCAGAGATATTGGACTCGACTATCACAAGACAACAAGTCAATCGAGCATGAATGCACCCATGGGACAGGTCCACGATGACTGTATATCCGATGTCAGGAAATTCCCGGATTGGCCTTACTCGAACTTCACACGGTATCGACCATGGATATAATGGATACTGCAGGCGGTACCAGGACAGGAACTCCAGTGATAGCAAATGAATGACCAAAACCAACCCTAATAAGGGTGCTGGAACCAAATGGTGAAGCTCAGCAGCACTTGCATCGGTACACATAAAAAAACAAAAAAAGGGGGGGCTCCGATAGTGCAGGTCAAAAGACAGCTTTTAATATCGGAGCCCCTCCTTTTTTTTCTTTTTTATGTGTACCAATGCAAGTGCTGCTGAGCTGGACATTTGGTGTTTCATTTACCTCTATGTGGACTTTTTCTCACTTATTTTTTTGTCTGATTAATCTCACTCACAAATTTGCACTGTTTATATGTTTGGTTTACCGCTACATATTTACCACTATTACTGATTTGAATTTTTGTCACATTCTGTGTAGCTGCTTTTTCCTTGATTCAGTTTTATTTTATATTAAAGGCGCAATAATTGTTTGTATTTCAAATGGGATAGTTTTAATGACTTTTATTTTTTTTTAATGTTTTTACTGGTATTGGCGGTGATCTGCGATTTTTAACTGGACTGCAACATTGCGGCAGACAAATCTGACACTTTTTGGGGACCAGTGACTTTATTACAGTGATCAGTGCTAAAAAAAAATGCACTGATCAATATATAAATGACGCTGGTAGGGAAGGGGTTAACACTAGGGGGCGATCAAGTGGTTAACAGTGTTCCCTGGGTGTGTTCGAACTGTGTGGGGGGTGGGCTCACTGGGACAACAAAGAGATAGCTGTTCCTGATCACTAGGAACAGCAAATCTCCATGTTGTCCCCTGTCAGAATGGGGATTTGCCTTGTTTACATAGGCAGAACAAGGATCTGCCTCTCTGTGGACCGATCGTGAGTGGCACAGTATCTATTACACGAAACGACATACAGGTACGTTGTTTTGCTCATAGAGCCAACCTGCCACAGTATATGTACTGTGGCTGGTTGGTAGACATGTGCATTCGTTTTCGTCCGAATGCATTTTCGTCTGAATTTCAGCTATTTTCGTTTTCATTTTGACAAACGATAATGAAAGCACAGAATCCGAAAAATGAAAGATCCAACATAAATAAATGCTTTATTTTAGTTTTCCTTGTTACAACAGTTCGATATAGAATAGGAGATTCGACGTGACTCTGACAATAACAATCTGTGTCTATAGAACCTGTGGTCGAATGTGCCTAACCTTACCTCTATTAGTCCAAGATTATATAGAGAAAATATTCGACAGAGAAAAAAGATTTGACAGAGAGAAAAGATTCTGCAAGTTACTGTCCTAAAAAGTGTTTGGAGACCCGGGTCAATGCAAAAAAAGTTTTAAAAACTGCCGTTTTTTCGGGAGCAGTGATTTTAATAATGATTAAAGTGAAACAATAAAAGTGTAATATTCCATCTATAGTATACCTGTGAAGGGGCGCATGTTTCTGGTGCTTAGAACTGTCCCTGCACAAAGTGTCATTTATGCAGGAAAAAAAGTCCTTTAAAATCATTTGCAGCTATTATGAATTGTCGGCTCTGTAATACAGAGAACACTCATTGAAAGTCATTTATAAAAAAATAAATAAATAAAAAGCGTGGGGGTCCCCCAAATTCAATTACCAGGCCCTTCAGGTCTGGTATGGATATTAAGGGGAACCCTGCGTCAAATTCAAAAAAAAATTTGACGTGGGGTTCCCCCTGAATATCCATACCAGACCCTTCAGGTCTGGTATGGATATTAAGGGGAACCCCGCGTCAAATTTAAAAAAAAATTACGTGGGGTCCCCCTAAAAATCCATACCAGACCCTTTATCTGAGCATGCAACCTGGCAGGCCGCAGGAAAAGAGGGGGGGACGAGAGAGCGCCCCCCCTCCCTCCTGAACCGTATCAGGCCACATGCCCTCAACATTGGGAGGATGCTTCGGGGGTCTGTGACCCCTCAAAGCACCTTGTCCCCATGTTGATGTGGAGAAGGGCCTCATCCCCACAACCCTGGCCCGGTGGTTGTGGGGGTCTGCGGGCAGGGGGCTTATCGGAATCTGGAAGCCACCTTTAACAAGGGGACCCCCAGACCCAGCCCCCCCCTGTTTGAAATGGTAAGGGGGTACAAAAGTACCCTTACCATTTCACAAAGAAAGTGTAAAAAATAGTTAAATAAGACAAACACACTTTTGAAAAATTCCTTTATTAGAAATAAAATAAAAATAAAAAAAAGATTCCAGCGGTGGTAATCCACTCTTGCTATCCAGCGACGGAGACGATCATCTCTCCGGGGTCCAGCGATGTAACGTAGGCAGGTTTCCGTTACATCAGAGGGGGGCGGGGTCACCCATACGTCACAGGGAAGCCCGGGTTTGCCCTTGCGTCAGAGGGGGGCGATGTCAGGTGACGGGTGACCCCGCCCTCCGCATATAACAAACGTCAGGCCGCCGGGATCCCGTAGTGTCTCCTCCGTGGAGACAGAAGATGGATGGATTCGCTGCGCTGATTCAGATCAGCCATCGCTGGACCCCGGAGAGATGATCGTCCATCGCTGAATAGCAAGAGTGGATTACCACCGCTGGAATCTTTTTTTTATTTTTTTTATTTTTAATAAAGGAATTTTTCAAAAGTGTGTTTGTCTTATTTAACTATTTTTTACACTTTCTTTGTGAAATGGTAGGGGTACTTTTGTACCCCCTTACTATTTCAAACAGGGGGGGGCCAGGATCTGGGGGTCCCCTTGTTAAAGGGGGCTTCCAGATTCTGATAAGCCCCCCGCCCGCAGACCCCCACAACCACCGGCCAGGGTTGTGGGGATGAGGCCCTTCTCCACATCAACATGGGGACAAGGTGCTTTGAGGGGTCACAGACCTCCCAATGTTGAGGGCATGTGGCCTGGTACGTTTCTTTTCCTGCAGCCTGCCAGGTTGCGTGCTCGGATAAAGGGTCTGGTATGGATTTTTAGGGGGACCCCTACGTCAATTTTTTTTTACATTTTGGACGCAGGGTTCCCCTTAATATCCATACCAGACCTGAAGTGCCTGGTAATTGAATTTGGGGGATCCCCACGCTTTTTTTTTTATTTATTTATTTTTCAATGACTTTCAATGAGTGTTCTCTGTATTATGGAGCCGACAATTCATAATACCTGTGAGTGATTTTAAAGGACTTTTTTTCCTGCATAAATGACACTTTGTGCAGAGACAGTTCTAAGCACCAGAAACATGCGCCCCTTCACAGGCATACTATAGACACCCCCCCCCCCACCCGTACGAAATTTAAAGGAATATTACACTTTTATTGTTTCACCTTAATCATTATTAAAATCACTGCTCCCGAAAAAACTGCAGTTTTTAAAACTTTTTTTTTGCATTGATACATGTCCCCTGGGGCAGGACCTGGGTCTCCAAACACTTTTAGGACAGTGACTTGCATATTAGCCTTTAAAATTAGCACTTTAGATTTTGAACGTTGGAGTCCCATAGACTTTAATAGGGTTCTAAAGTTCACACGAAGAATGCTATATACTAGCTCCGTCGAATCTTCTTTATACATTCGACAGACACCATAAGCCTTCAAAGACAGATTCGACCGTAATTCATGTGGCTTTTCGGACTAATGCAATTTTTGAACGAAAAACAAAATAAATAAAAACGAATTTCGGGAGTAACTAAATAAATAAATTTTTCGGACGAAAACGAAATTCCGAAACGAAATATTTTACTCTGCACATGTCTACTGGTCGGCAAGTGGTTAAAGGCATTGAACACATATATTGTTGCTCTTGTTGTTTTAACTTGGTATTAGTGTAGTTCTATTCCCTGTGTCGTTTGTCTTACTTTATAATGATGGCCTCACATGTTGTGGCTGCAATTTGTAGGTTCATGGCTGATCGATTCCTCTATGTTCTATGTATTCATTTACCTAAGGGACAGGAAATGTATTTTTCAGGTCACACGGTGTCCGTCCAACTCATGCCTTGCCATTTCCTATGTGTTGTATCATGTGCTCTCTTTCAGTATGGTGATCTCTGTTAATTGCTCTGCCTTTTTGTGTCTGTGTTAGATCTAATTATTATTTAGCTGTCACCTGCACTAGTTCTAGACTGAGAGACCCAGGGATTGTGATATGTAGTTTATGCACAGGAAATGTCAGTTCTCAGGCTACAGTCAGAGGTAGGGTTGCCACCTGTACGGGATTGACCCGGACAGTACGGGTCTGGCAACTTGTGCCCGGGTTTCTGTTCCCTGGAAACCCGGGCGCCTCTGTGTCCAACTTTCTTCTCTCCTGCCCTGCGTCTGCCGCCCCCCTACTTCCCACATTATCTACTTTGAAGTCATTGGCAGCTATGACCAGTGTTCTAGCAACCAATGATCCTTGCCGATGCTCAGTCCACCAATGCTCCGCCCCCTAATTCTGGCTCCCTCAGTCCCTCTCTGCATGCAGAGCAAAGCAGCGGCCACCCTGACCCTCTCTTACCCCTGTCAATGCAGCGCTCTTGCAGGAGCCCAGCAGAAGGAGCAGCCAGTGTACAGGGAGCAAGTGCAATCCACAGATTACAGAATGGGACAGCAGGAGAGAGGTATGCACAGTCCATCACTGAGCACCACTGTCCCCGTATCCATCCCACTGTCCCCCTGTCCATCCCACTGGCCCCCTGTCCATCCCACTGTCCCCCTATCCATCCCGCTGTCTCCTCTGTCCATCCCACTGTCCCCTCTGTCCATCCCACTGTCCCCCTTTCAATCTCACTGGGGTGCACTTTGGGGTGCCTTAGATATGATGGACTGATTTGGAGCGTTGAGACCGAATGGGCCACTTTTTTGTGGTGTTGATAGTGTTGGTTATAGGTAGGATGGGCTACTTTGAAATGTCAGTGGAAGGGTGCAGTGGATAGTAAGGGTTGTTGTCGGGAGGGTGAGTTTAATTTAGGCTCCTTCCACAGTTAATGCAATGTGGCTACGCCCTCTGTTCCAAGTGGCGTACAAAGCACACTATGTTACTACTCTTTAAGCCACCCAAAGGTATCCAAGGTCTTTTACAATCCTATTGTCTATATAGTGATAACTTGAAAGAAAAATGCAGCGCGCCAGAAAAGTGTTCGGGTTTGGCTTGAAGAAAAGGTGACAACCCTAGTCAGAGGCCATGCATTAACCTATGCCTCATGTTTGAAAACAAACTGAAAGTTACTATAGTATAGGCTATACGTACAGTACAGAGCAACACCATGGAACTACATTATATTTGCACATCTTCTGCAGGTGAAAGGTCCAGGCGGGAAGGTTTATAATGCCTTTAACAAATACTGAATTTACCCTGACTTTCATTAGCAGCTTTCTTTTCCTGACAGCTAGAATTATCAGGAGGCCTATGATGGCACTGCATATGGGCCTTTAGGAAAATATGCATATGTATTCAGGATACCGTATATACTCGAGTATAGGCCGACCCGAATATAAGCCGAGGCCCCCAATTTACCCCCAAAAAAACTGGCAAACTTATTGACTCGTGTATAAGCCGAGGGTAAGACATGCCTGTCCATCCCTGCGTGTGTGTCCGTCCATCCCTGTGTGTCCGTCCATCCCTGTGTGTCCGTCCATCCATCCCTGTGTGTGTGTGTCTCCATCCATCCATCCATCCCTGTGTGTGTGTGTATCCGTGTGTGTGTGTGTGTGTGTGTGTGTGTGTGTGTGTGTCCAGCCTACCTGTGTCCTGAGCCTTTGTCCCGAGCCTCCGTCCCGTGCCGAGCCTCCTTGCCTCCGTGCCTCGCCGCCGTGCCTCGCCGCCGTGCCTCGCCGCCGTGCCTTGCCTCCGGTCCCGTCCCGTCCCGTGCCGTGCCGTCCTGTGCCTTGCCTCCGTCCCGTGCCCTCTTCGTTCGTCGGCGGCCATTGTAAAATTCAAAAGCTGCGCCGCCGCCTTCGCCTGTGATAGGCGGAACACTGAATTTCCCAGCAGCCTGTGTTCCGCCTATCACAGACGTCGTATCATCCTCGTCCGTAGTACGAGGATGATACGAAGTCCGTGATAGGCGGAACACAGGCTGCTGGGAAATTCAGTGTTCCGCCTATCACAGGCGAAGGGGGAGCCGGAGGCGCGGCTTTTGAATCAGAATGGCCGCTGTCTGTCTGCTCGACACGCTGATCGAGCGGGCAGACAGCGATGACTCGAGTATAAGCCGAGGGGGGCACTTTCAGCCTCAAAAAAGAGGCTGAAAATCTCGGCTTATACTCGAGTATATACGGTAAGTTGAAAGAAGTCTGATGGATGACACTGTGTAGATTGACAACTCTCTCATTATTTGTTAATCTTTATAAAAGATTTGCCCATGTAAGTACATTATACAATTTTCTTCTATAGATTTCCTTTAGATTCATTTACCAAAACCATATAATATGAGGTCAAATCTAAACACTTTCAGTTTGTGTGCAATCAGGCAGGCCCTTGTACTACACAGTTGAAGGTAAATCTAATGGAAATTGAATAAGAAAATTGTATGGTGTATTGGCAGCTTTAGTGTAGTGTCATTAACCACTTGCTTACTGGGCACTTAAACCCCCCTACTGCCCAGACCAATTTTCAGCTTTCAGCGCTGATGCACTTTGAATGACAATTGCGCTTCCATACAACACTGTACCCAAATGAAATTTTTATCATTTTTTTCCCCACAAATAGAGCTTTCTTTTGGTGGTATTTAATTACAGCTGCGAGTTTTATTTTTTAGTAAACAAACAAAAAAAGATGCAAAAAAAAAAAATCATGTTTAATAGTTTGTTATAAAATTTTGCAAACAGGTCATTTTTCTCCTTCATTGAAATGCGCTGATGAGGCGGCGCTGGTGGGCACTGATAGGCTGCACTGTTGGGCACTGATGGGCACAGTTTAGGGGGGCACTAATAGGCACAGATAAGGTGGCACCGATGGGCACAGATAAGACAGTACTGATGGGCACAGATAAGATGGCACGGATGGGTGGCACAGATGGGTGGCACGGATGAGTGGCATGGATGGGCACTGATGGGTACCACTGATAGATGGGACTGATGGGCACTGATAGGTGGCTCTGCTGGGCACTGATGGACTGCACTGATGGGCACTGGTAGATGACACTGATGGGCACGGATATGTGGCACTGGGGTGCAGCACTGTTTTTGCGGCAGATTGTGGGCACTGATAGGTGGCACTGTGGGCACTGATAGGTGGCACTGTGGGCACTAATGGGTGGCACTGTGGGCACTAATGGGTGGCACTGATGAGTTTCACTTTTTCCCCTACTTAGGTGGCACTGGCAGGGGGCAGGTGGGCACTGATGATCTGGCCGTGATCGGGACTGAAGTCCCTCTCACGGCCGCCGGTGATCGGCTTCTTTTTTTCTCCTCGCGCTGACAGAAAAATTGGCTGACAGCTGATCACGTGGTAAGGAATCGGGATCGACCCCTTGCTCCGATCTATGATCAGGCGAGTCTCATAGACTCGCTGATCACAGAGCGCGCAGGGGGCGCGCAGGCCGCTCGTGCACGGGACGACGTCAATAGACGTCGTCCCGACAAAGCAGGTCCACGCTGTAGCCGTCATTCGGCTATAGCGCGGATCTCTAGAGGTTAAACATAAATAGGGCCTTCATTGTTTGACTGATATATAGGTATATTGATGTCCTCTCCCTGTTTTACCGTAGTTGCCAACATTAAAAAAATCCAGGGACGCCCTTTTTGTTATGGGTTCAGCAAGCCATTGTAAGTGAAGAATGCCCTTTAGTTAAGGTGAGGTATTCATTTAAAATGGGTGTGGTTGTAAAAGAGGCATATTGTTAACTTATTGTACAATTTAATTTGTAATACTCTATATAGGAAGCTTTAGCAAAATAAAGATAGAAACACAGCCAAGAAGATATTGTTCATTAATAAAATTATGTATTTGTTTAGCTAGCTACAATGCTCACACTGTACAGTCTGTATATAAAGTGCAGCAAACAAACAGCTAGTGCAGAGAATACAGTTATAAACAACAGATACACTGCAAATGCATTTGGTATAAAATATTTAGAAAACCATTTTTGACACTGACCTTTCTGCGTACTGGAAAACCTGTTGTAGTTACTGATGGGTTGAGGGTTTTTGTAGGTGATCAAAATTCTAGTTAAGACCAGCTTAATATAATGTACATGTGTACAACATAGTGAATGTGGTACAGGGGTCAGGAGATAAAACGAACAATATACCATAAACAAGCAGATGTCAGGACTATAACATACAACAAAGTGTATACACTGCATGAGACAGGACTATAATGTACAACATAGCGAATGCAGTGCATGAACCAGGAATATAATGTATAACATAGTCTATCCAATGCAGAGGTTAGAACTGTGTAAGATTAAACCCTGTGGTCAGTAATATTTTGCCCCTTACTGCTGGTCAGTAGGAGAAAATATGGTTTGTGTAAGAAAGTGGTGTAAACCCCCCCACACCACACATACATGTTTCAATCATAAAACGGATGAGTTCTCTTTTCTTTTCTTCTCCCAACAGCGGACCCACAGTGCCTGCTTGTGTTTGAGGGTGCATAGTGGGAGCTGCGTGGGAGCACAGTGTGGATTATGTGGTGTGGGCTGGATGCATCTCAGCTTTCTCCCTTTTCCCAGCTCTTTCACTTCTTCCTCTTCTCAGCATTGCTCTAGCACCAGACCAGGACCCAAGGAGGCAATATCCCCTCCACCCGCTGCCACCACCCAGATAAGCACAGACACTGCAATGTGTTAAATAGCCCTGAAGTGGGGGAAGGATTTGGTGTATATGAATAAACCCCTGGATTTGCATCTGAACAAGCTGCCATGAGATTTGAATATGGATAAGTTATCACTGAATTTTCACAATGAAGCCAGGGTTAGGCTGTTGGGTGGTAGTGTGATAGACAGACTCAGCTAGATTCATGCTGTGATTCCAGGACACAGCCTTTAGGGACAGCTGAATAAAAACTGGACTGTCCTGGCTAGCCTGGGAAAGTTGGTAAATATGGATATACCTTGTAGTACTACTGCATGCCCTGGCATACACTTTGTATCCTATATTTAAAATGCAGAAGTGGCACCTGCAGCATCCTACAGTTCTCTCTGCTTGTCACAACATGGCTACATACATCATGACCCCATTTTGCAGCCCAATCATAAAATGTGGGCTGCAATAGGGAGCTTGTGGTGCCCATTGAGTTATTTTTAGTTAATGCCACAGACTAGAGGTTTTATATGACTTTGTGTGACTTTCACAGGTCACATGACTGGACTCTTCTACCAGCTATCTTCTATTTTTTTTACAACTTCTATTATATTTCTCACCCTCTGCTGTGCTTTATAATATTTGCAGACCTTTTTATTTTATTTTTTAAGTAAAGTAATGACCATGGTATTGGTATATCACTGCTTTGTAAATGGACCTCTACAGCTGGCCATAGATGGATCAAAATTTGACCAGTTCAGCAGGGACCAGTCAAATTTTGATCATGTTTGAAAACTTTTGTTGGTCAGTGGCTGCAGGTTTATATTGCAGCACGCGCACAACGTCATTGCCAAGTATGCAAGAACTATAGTAAATATTATTTTTTTTGTTGGCAGCAATTCTCTACATTGAATGTTAGTTTCTATGGTAGATTTAAAAAAAAATCTTAAGACTTTTGTTAGGAATACCTAGAATTGTGTAAATATTTGATACCTTTTATTTAGTGTCAAGATCAGTAATAAACAGTCCTGGGTATCCATGAAGCTAACCGGCAATTAGAATTTTTTTCCAGGCAGTTAAATGCCAATATTATTTTTACCAGGTCACAAATATTTCTTATTAGCATATACTGCATCATTATGTAAATTAAGTTTATTCAAGTCTGTAGAACATTTGTCACAGGGAAGGAATGATGGTGATCATGTGACTGCTACTATTATTCATGAGCAAAAGTTGACATGAAGATAATACAGTTACCGTATTTGCCGGCGTATAAGACGACCTTTTACACTTAAAAAAACTGGCCGAAAATCGGGGGTCGTCTTATACGCTGGATCAGCCCCTCCGATGCCTGCTGAGGGTTCGGTAATACTGTATGTAGCTTCGGCTACATACAGTATATACCGCTGAGCCAATCCCAGCGAGCGATGTATTCAAATGAATACAGAGCCTGCTCGGATTGGAGCAACAACCTCTGCCAATCCGAGCAGGCTACTCTGTAGCCTGCTCGGATTGGCTTTGAGAGTCAGAGGCGCGGGCTGATGATGATACAGCCTCTGCCAATCCAAGCAGGCTTTGTATTCATTAATAGAATACATCGCTTGCTGTGATTGGTTCCAGCAAAAGCAGGAAGAAGAATATGGCGCCAGCTCCTGCTTCAGCAAGGACGGACGGAATATCAAGCGTCGGAAGCCTTGGAAGGGGGTCGTCTTATACGGTAAGTACAAGAAAAAAATGCTTATACAACAGTAAGATTAGGGGGTCGTCTTATATGCCCGGTCGTCTTATACACCGGCATATACGGTACTTAGTTAGGTTGAAAAGAGACACAAGTCATTCTAGTTCACCAAACAGAAAAAAACAAAAAAACAATTAGAAAACCTCCATATACACAATCATATACCCACAGCTGTTCCAAAGGATGACAAAAAGCAAAGCATGATTTCATTTGTTTCAGTGGGGAGGGGATTCCTTCCTGATCCTCCAGTAGGCAATTGGATATTCCCTAAATAAACAATCTCCGGTGTTAGTACCTATAAATGGTAATACCCACATGTTAATTACATATGCAGTACATGTTGATAAAACTTACATCAAATGCGATCTAAACATTTACATGCTTTGAATACACTGAGCCTCCTTCAATTAAATAATACTGAAATCTGCTGCTAGATATAAATTGCAGGCATCAAGAGGTGCCATACCTTTAGCAGCTTTCCTTTGCCCTGTTCAAATGGTTCCACAGCTTGGCCACCCTCCTTTCACCTCCAACACATTCCTCTTATCCAGTGGGGTAGCCCATCATTTCAAGAGGTCAAAGAGAATGTGTCAGGGTGGGCTTAGTGATAAGCTTTGACATTACCCAGAAGTGCTGTAACTTTGCCTGATAAGGACAGTCAGGCATCCAAGTAAAGGATAGGTTGATTATAGCTAATACACATATAGGCAGGTACCTCTGGGTGCCTGTATTTAATACTTGTCTGCTCCTTTCTTTGCCCTCACAGTGCATGTGAGGGCAAACTTATCTTATTTGCTTAGTTTTTGTCTACTATTCCCTTGAGGATATTTTGTTGCATCTGATTGATAACCACCTCAAGATCAGAGATGTTGGTGGGAACACACATACCAGCCGAAAATCCCAGGGTTGGGCCAGAGCATTCGTTCCTCTAGCTTTCTGATAGAAGAAACGGGAGAAGAACAGTGATAGCTGGTAACTGAGAGGTGTTGCCATACAATCTACCTCTGGAGTACCTCACTCCATAACCAGTGGCGGAGATACCTTCCATTCAACATCCATTTGTTTGGATCCAGAAAATATCTGCTCAAAATGTCTGCATCGAATTCTCCACTCCCAAAAGATACAATGCCAACAGGGACAACATATTGCACTCTGCCCACCAAAAGATTTGCCTCACAATCTGCAAAAAAGGTAGGCTAATTGTTCTGCCATGATTTCACACATAGGAAACTGTCATCTTGTAGCCCATGTGTATTTTTGTATTTTTACATGATGCCTCCTGTGCTGCCATCAACTCCCGACGATTGGAGGAATGAGGAACTGCTCCCGTCTATCTTCCTTGGATGACTTGGTCCTGAAAGTGCACCCCCTAACCTCTTAGGCTTGTGTTGTTAGTAAGTGTGGTCACATCTGTGATAGAAAGTAGCAGCCCTTGCTTTAAAATATATCTAAAGGCAAAATTTTAGTTTTAGTTTTGGATAGAGTGGAGAGGGATTCGAACACTTGTCAGTTTTTATTGCTGTCTGTGTCCCTGTTAGGGAGATTTGCACCCTCCACTTGTCCTGTTTGCTTCTATCATTGAAAGTGAAAGCAAAAGAAAATCAAAAATATTGGGTTTACGATGCCCACGTGTCCCTTATTGCCCGGGACAGTCCAACATTTGGCATGTCTGTCCCGGGTCCCGGGCACCTTCATTCTGGGACAAGAGTCTGGGACATAAGTGTCCTGGAATAAAATTGACACAGCTAGCCTACCAGCTGCATTGTCCAAACTGCATCTAGCAACCAGTGTCATCATGTACACAGTCAGTCAATCTTCTTCTCCCTTACATAATAGGTCTCTGTCCCCACACTTATCACCTTGAAGGTGCTGTGAGTGGGGTGCTTGTCAGCTGGGTTTTGGAAACGTATCTAAGTTTTGTGTGTGTGGTTCATACAGTATCATCTAGAGAGTGATTGTTTGTGTTTAGAGTACTCTCTGGGGGTTCTTATTTGTGTTTGGGGTGCTTGTGTTTGTGTAGGTAATTTATTATCTGGGGTGTGAGACGTATGAGGAGCTTTTCAGCTATTTTCACTTATCTGGGGGGTTGCGGTGTGTACAGTGCTTGTCATGTGAAGTGTGCTGTTTGTGGGGAACACTGAGGGGTGCTGTTTCTTCCAAGCTGTGTGTGGGGTAATTATCATTTGGGATGCACTTTTTTTGGGCGGGGATGTCCCTGAATGGCAGTTTGGAAATGTGGTCACCCTAATTGGGCTGTCTGCAGCAAAGTAATAGAGGTGAAATCTTCCAATGGGGACACTAGATCCGGTGACCTGGGGTCCCCAAAGGAATTCCTTTAACCATTTCCTGAGTGGCACACGCCGATGTACATCAGCAGAATGGCACGGACAGGCAAATGGGAGTACAGGTACGTCCCTTTAAATTTGCCGCTGTTACATCGCGTGCATGCCGCCAGCAACACGCACGCCGGCTGGGACCTCCATGAGTTGGGTTGCGGGTCCCATGGACTCGATTGTCCTGGGATACCCGCAATCCTCTCACAGGGAGGAAGAACGGGGAGATGCTAATGTAAACAAGCATCTCCCCTTTCTGCCTGTGATTGGGAGCAGAGATCAGTGACGTGTCACATTGCCACGCCCCCCACAGTTAGAAACACGCTCCAAGACACACTTAACCCTTACCCTGCCCCCTAGTGGTTAACCCCCTTCACTGCCAGTGTCATTTACACAGGGATCAGTGCATTTGTATAGCACTGATTGCTGTATAAATGACAATGGTCCCAAAAATGTGTTAAAAATGTCTGTGTCCGCCATAATGTTGCAGTCACGATAAAAATCCAGATCGCCACTATTGTTAGTTAAAATTTATTTTTTTATAAAAATGCCATAAAACTATCCCCTATATTGTAAACGCTATAACTTTTGAGCAAACCAATCAATAAAAGCTTATTGTGTTGGGGAATAGTCTGTATTCTCAGACCGTCTCTCGATTCAAGTTAAGAAATTTTATTTGCATATGCAAGAGAAATGGTTACATGTACGTTCAGGCTTCAAAAATCAATTTCTGACTGTCATAGGATTATATGCTCCTTTTAATCACCCTTAAACCTTCCCCCTTCCTGCTTGTAATCACATGTATAATTTCAACCTTTATTCTGAATAGGGATGAGCCGAACACCCCCCGGTTCGGTTCGCACCAGAACTTGCGAACGACCCCCGCGTTCGAAACGAACGTTAGAACCCCATTGAAGTCTATGGGACTCGAACGTTCGAAATGGAAAGTGCTAATTTTAACGGCTAATATGCAAGATAGTGTCCTAAAAAGGGTTTGGGGACCTGCCTCCTGCCTCAGGGGACATGGGTCACTGCAAAAAAAAGTTTTAAAAACTGCCGTTTTGGCAGGAGCACTGATTTTAATGACGATTAAAGTGAAAAAAAAAGGTGAAATATTCCTTTAAATATGGTGCCTGGGGGGTGTCTGTAGTATGCCTGTGAAGTGCCACGTGTTTCCCGTGTTTGGAACAGTCCCTGCACAAAATGACATTAAACGGAAATAACACCATTTAAAACTGCTTGCGGTTTTAATGTTATATCTGGTTCCTGCAATATGGTTGAAAATCATTGAGAAAAATGGCATGGGTAGCCCTCCCTGCCCATTACCAGCCTATTTGGGTCTTGTACGCATATTAAGGGGAACCCCGTACCCATATTAAAAAAAGGAAATGCGTGTGGCCCCCAGGCCCTATATACTCAGAACAGCAGTATACAGGCGGTGCAAACAAGACAGGGACTGTGTAGGTTTGTTGTGTTAAGTTGAATCTGTTTGTAATTTTCAACCGGTACATTTTTAAAGTGTAGCTCCAGTCAAACAAACTATTTTTAAGCTTTTTGGAAAACATAGGGAAGGGTTATCACCCCTGTATAATTTGTTTTGTCGTCCATCTTTTTTCATCTCACTTGCTGCTGTCTCCTTGCGTTTGCAAGTAGGAGATGTTTGTAAGTTGGATGTTTGAAAGTAGGGGCCTGCCCTATATTATAGTGGTATGTACTGGGTACAGAGCACGCAGACAGCACGCACTATCTCCTAACACTACTGACTGCAAGCTCTATTATTAACCACTTGACCACTGGGCACTTAAACACCCTTAATAACCAGACCAATTTTCAGCTTTCGGTGCCCTCACATTTTGAATGACAATTACTCAGTCATGCAACACTGGACCTATAGGAAATGTTTGTCCTTTTTTTCACACAAATAGAGCTTTCTTTTGGTGGTATTTAATCACCTCTCAGTTTTTTATTTTTTGTGCTATAAAAGAAAAAAGACCGAAAATTCTGTGAAAAAATGAATTTTTCTTCGTTTCTGTTATAAAATTTAGCAGATTAGTAATTTTTTCTTCATAAATTTTGGCCAAAATTCATACTACTACATATCTTTGGTAAAAATAAGTACAAATTGGTGGACATTATTTTTTTTTTAACTGATTCATCTTTATTAGAAAAATTTTTCCCAGTACAAAATAACAATGATTTCCACAATTCACAAAACAACTTCATTTCATACATAAATAGTACAATAGCGAGGGTGCTCCCGACCCACACATCGTGGCGAGCTCGCCCTCCATCTCTTCCACCCCACCACCCACCCCCGCTTCGAGCGCACACTGCTGGTACCCACCCGACCAATAATGGACGGCGGTTTAGAGGGGAATGAACACCAGTTGATATGGAGAAGAGAGAAGAAGGGAAACCAAAGAAGGAAATCCATTGCCACTCATCAACCAAGCAAATGCTAGGCCGCCCCCTCGGAAGACTCCCCTAGGGGGTAGCCCATACTGATCAGCCACGGGTTCCATATTGCCCTAAAAATTTTTAAGTTGTTTTGTTTTATAAACATTGCTCTCTCGCACCAAATAGTAGAGTTGATTGCATTAACCCATTGTTCAATCGCTGGGGGATTTATGGCTTGCCAATTTATAGCTATAAGTCGTCTGGCCTGGTACAAGCATCTCAGGACAGACAACTTGATTAGGGGAGGGATTCTATCCTCCTCGAAAATCCCCAATAAGCACGTCCTGGCTTCTGGTTTCAAGGTAGTCTTAAAGGTCCTATTTATTCTAAGTACTATTTCTAGCCAATACCCATACAATTTTGGGCATTTCCATACCATGTGGAAAAGGTCCCCCGATGCCCCACATCTGGGACAGCTGTCGCTAGATTTCCTGCCCATTTTCCACAGCTTATAGGGGGTATAATATGCCCTATATATAAGGAATAAGTGTGACACTCGCTGCGATGGGGATATGGAGACCAATCTCCCCTGCTCAAGAGTCTTAGCCCATTGTTCCTGAGTTATCGGGCCCACATCTGCTATCCACCCCCTCCTGCTCTTATACGGGCCCTCTCCCTTCAGGATCCTGCCCCTGATCTTTGTGTATAATCTGGAGATCTGACCTTTTGCTTGCCTGCAATCTATGAGGCTCTGGAGCAGGGGAGCTTCGGTCCGTTCAATCTCAAGTGACCCAAATTGAGCTTGAATACCATGTCTCAGCTGTAAATATTTAAAGAACGTCTTATTGGAGACATCAAATTCCCGTCTAAGGGCCTCAAAGGGTTTGATTGTGTTCCCTTCGTATAGTTGCACCAACCTGTTAATTCCCTGCCTATCCCATTCTAAAGATCTATCTATTTTGTTTAATTCGCCTAGGTATCGGTTTTGCCATAGGGGCGTGTAGCTAGTTACTCCCACATATCCCATGGTTTGCTTTACATTATGCCATACCTTCCTCATTAGTACATTAGTAGGGCATCTGTGGACAAATGAATTAGCCTCCAAGACTTCAGCCAATAGCTTATGGGGTACCCCGACCATCAACGAATTATGGTTCGGGGGCCCTCCCTCTTGAAGCCCTGCCCCCTCTAAATGCTGGAGTTGGGCAGCTAAAAAATATGCTTTTAAATGGGGTATGGCCAATCCTCCCTCCTCCACGGGAAGCTGCATCGTCTGCAGCCCAATCCGAGCATATCCCTTTTTCCAGATTAAATCTCGGATGAGAGAGTCCATTTTTTGGAACCATTTCTGGTTAATCCAGATTGGGGAATTGTGTAAAATATATAGTATTTGTGGCTGCCAAATCATTTTTATTAGATTGCATCGTCCCGCTATAGAGAGAGGAAGGCCGCACCACCTATTGAGTTTCTGCTTCAGTCTCATTAATAGTGGTGCTAAATTCTCATTAATGTACTGATTCACGTCCGCAGTGACCCAGATGCCCAGGTGGACATTATTTGGTCTTTGTGAAAGTTATAGAGTCCACAAGCTATGGTGCCAATATCTGAAAATTTATCACACCTGAAGTACTGACGGCCTATTTCCTTTTTTTTTTTTTTTCCACAAAATTGTCATATTATCAGGTTATTTCACACACACAGCATATACATACCAAAAGACCCTGGAGAATACAATGGTGGTCGTTGCAAATTTTTATCTCACACGGTATTTGCACAGCAATTTTTCAAACGCGTTTTTTGGGGGGAAAAAACAGTTTTGTGCTTAAAAAACAAACAAAAAAAACAGTAAAGTTAGCCCAATGTTTGCATAAAGTGAAAGATGAAGTTATGCTGAGTAAATAGATATCAAACATGTCACTCTTCAAAATTGCACATGCCCGTGGAATGGCGCCAAACGTCGCTACTTAAAAAATCCCCATAGGCGACGCTTAAATTTTTTTTTACTGGTTACATGTTTTGAGTTGCAGAGGAGGTCTAGGACTAGAATTATTGCTCTCGCTCTAACGTTCTTGGCGATACCTCACACGTGTGGTTTGAACACCGTTTTCATATGTGGGCGGGGCTTACGCATGCGTTCGCTTCTGCATGCGAGCACATGGGGACATGGGCGCTTTAAAAAATTTTTTTTTTTTTTTATTGTTCATTTTACTTTATTTATTTTAGTTTGACATTTTTTTCCCCAAAAATATATTTTTGATCACTTTTATTCCTATTACAAGGAATGTAAACATCCCTTGTAATAGGAATATGGGGTGACAGGTCCTCTTTACAGTGAAATCTGGGGGTCAATATGACCCCACATCTCACCTCTAGGTTGGGAAGCCTGAAATAAAAAATAAAAAAAAGATTCTGGCTTTGATTGTACTGGCGAGTTGGTAGAAGCACCGGAGGGCGGTGAGGGGTGGGGGGCGTCTATGGCTGGGTATTTCAGGGTATCACCGAGTATGGCTGGGTATCTCCGAGTATGGCTGGGTATGGCAATTTATGGCAGGGTATTGCAGAGTATTGGCGGGGTATTGGCGGGGTACTACAGAGTAATAGCAGGGTACTGCAGAGTATTGGGGGGTACTCCAGAGTAATGGTAGGGTACTGCAGAGTAATGGGGGTTACTGCAGAGTAATGGGGGGTACTGCAGAGTAATGGCAGGGTACTCCAGAGTAATGGCAGGGTACTGCACTGCAGAGTAATGGCGGGGTACTGCAGAGTAATGGCGGGTACTGCAGAGTATTGGGGGGTACTGCAGAGTATTGGGGGGTACTGCAGAGTAATGGGGGGTATTGCAGAGTAATGGCAGGGTACTGCAGAGTAATGGCAGGGTACTGCACTGCAGAGTAATGGCGGGGTACTGCAGAGTAATGGCGGGGTACTGCAGAGTAATGGCAGGGTACTGCAGAGTATGCACTGGTATTGCAGAGTATTGGCAGGGAATTGAGGGGTTAAATTCGGTGAGCAGCGATGTGGGCACTGCAGATGCAGCCCACATCGCTGCTGACACCGATCTCTTTCCCCTCCGCTGTACCGATCGGTACAGAGAGGGGAGGGAGGAACCGGCGTCATAACATGACGCCGGTTTGTTTACAAGTGATCACTCCGTCATTTGACGGAGCGATCACGTGGTAAACGGCCGCGACGAGCCGTGATCCGTGATGCGCCGGGTCCTGTGGACCCGGCGGTCACAGATGCTCTCGAGTGCGCGCCCCAGGGGGCGCGCGAGAGCAGAATTCTGGGAGGCCGTTAATTAACGGTCTCTCAGAGTTAAACGACCGCCCTGAAGCCGTTAATCGGCAATGGGCAGTTGTTAAGTGGTTAAAGCTAGATCACTAGCTATATAGGTGAGGTGAATATAGTGGTGTATACTGCGGTCAGGGCACAGACAACAACCACTACACAGCAGCAAGATAGGAAATCAGCCAAAAACGATTGGTGTGTACTGTGTTGAAGGTACACAGAACACCCACTGCTTCAGATGCTAACACACTACACGAGGCCGCCTCAAAGGCGGCCTTATATAGTGTGGGGCGTGCACTACACAGCCTGAGCTATGATTGGCCACAGGCAGGATGCCTGTGGCCAATCATGGCTCTCCTCGCTGCTGGCGCTACGATTGGCCAAGCATGCGGGGTCACAGTGCATGCTTGGCCAATCATGAGCCAGCAATGCACTGCGCCACCGCAGTGCATTGTGGTCCGCGTGCGCCACTCGAATTTTGACGCGAACGGCCCAAACGTTCGGAATTCGCCGAACAGTCAATGTTCGAGTCGAACGTACGTTCGACTCGAACACGAAGCTCATCCCTAATTCTGAACAATGGCAGGAAAGGTGGGAATATCCGTTACAGACTTTTACATTCACAATTGTTATACAGGATACTGACTTAAAAACTCCCTAACCCTTTTGCAAACATAATGAGTTTTCAAATTATGCAAGTCTAAGCATTTTGTTATAACTAAGCTATATCAAATAAAACTACGGTATATTAATATCAAATGACGTTTTTCATAGATGACATAAAAGTATAATTTCTCTGACATCTCCCTCCTTTTATACTCATAACGTCAATAATTCAAATATCCAGGTTCTTTTGTTTTACCAGGTATTATCATTTAGACAGATACGTTTTTGAAAGGACTGTAAATTCATCTTCATCAGGTTGCGGGTATAGTTCAGTGTTCTGAAAAAGCATAGTCTTAGTTAAAGATGTGTCAATCAGCCTTTGAAGAATTCCTTGAATACATGGAATGCAGCAACATCCACACAGTGTAAGGATCGTGGCTGCCATGACAACAAAGATGACCAAACTTTTTGCAAGATCACCCCACTTACCAATCCATTTTTTGAAGAGTTCTGTTAGGGGATTCTCTACACCAGAGTTCTCAGTTAGTTCCTGGGATAACATTTGTAGGCCTTGCATAGCCTTGGTGATACTTCCATCAGGTGCCGTATTGTTTGGAATAAAAGTACAGCAGAAGGTGCCAAACATTTTGCATACCCCGCCCCTTTCTGCCAGCAACATATCCAATACTATACGGTTCTGCCACGCTGTCAAAGAGGTGGCGTCTAATTGTGCTGCTATACCTTTGATAGCACCTCTGGTGTAATTCACAAACTTCTGCTGGATAGATGTAGTTTATCCAGTCGACGTCCTTATTGGGCTGTATCCATAGGAAGAGTGAGGTGAGTCCTGCTGTTACTTGATTCTGCGCTTTCAATTCATCTGGTATTCCTCATGGAACACAGTTGTCAAATGATCCTGGACACTTCAGTCACTTAAAATAGTGTTTACCTGGTAGTCTCATCAATTTGTTAATCATAGGAACAATATAAAAGGGAAGCAACAAGCGGGTAAGGGCACAGCTACCCTCCCATCTAGGGGGCAGTCTGGGCCTTAGTTTCTTGTCCACTCACAGCCACCAAACATAAGCCAGTTACAGTTTCTGCTCCTGAAACCATTTTAGTTGGTACTTGATGTCTGTAGTTGATGTTGTAGTTACACAGTATTCAGGAGATAGAGTGCCAACCTTTGTACCATCCTTATCTTTGTTAGAGAAACAAGTACAATTTTCTGGTAATGCTTGTACTGAAGGGGGTATACTTTGCATTTTAGTCTTAGGGTAGCTCTTTTTCTCATTTACACATTCTGACCAAGTCTTAGGGTAGCTCTTTTTCTCATTTACACATTCTGACCGCGCGGCCCCCCCACCCCAAAGCACCTTGTCCCCATGTTGATGAGGACAAGGGCCTCTTCCCGACAACCCTGGCCGTTGGTTGTCGGGGTCTGCGGGCGGGGGGCTTATCGGAATCCGGGAGCCCCCTTTAAGAAGGGGGCCCCCGGATACCGGCCCCCCACCCTATGTGAATGAGTATGGGGTACAATGTACCCCTACCCATTCACCTGTGAAATAAAGTACAAAAAAAAACACAACACAGGGAAAAAATATTTTATTGCACAGCTCCGGGGGTCTTCCGTCTTCGGGGGTCTTCTCGCCGGACTCCTCCGCTATCTGTGTGTAGCTCTTTTGCTAGCGGAGGAGTCCGGCTTTCTTCCTCCCCGCCGCCGGCCTCTTCTCCCGACTTCGGGGGTCTTGTCCCCCTCTTCGGCTCTTCTGCCGGGCCACCGCGCCTTCTTGTAGCTCTTTTACAGGCGGTGGCCCGGTCTTCTGTCGCCGCTGTCGTCGCCGCCGCCGCCGCCTTCCATTCTTCTTCTTCTTCTTGTTCTTCTTCTTCTTCTCCTGGAGATGTTGACTCGACGAGCTCTCCGGCCGGAATGCCAGAGCCGCGCTGTGCGGTCACTTATATAGTGACAATGGGGCGGTGTCACATGGTATATGTCACATGGGTTGGTCACATGGTGACCCCGCCCCTTACGATGTCATAGTCCCCATGTGACATCAACCCATGTGACCAACCCATGTGACATATACCATGTGACACCGCCCCATTGTCACTATATAAGTGACCGCACAGCGCGGCTCTGGCATTCCGGCCGGAGAGCTCGTCGAGTCAACATCTCCAGGAGAAGAAGAAGAAGAACAAGAAGAAGAAGAAGAACGGAAGGCGGCGGCGGCGGCGACGACAGCGGCGACAGAAGACCGGGCCACCGCCTGTAAAAGAGCTACAAGAAGGCGCGGTGGCCCGGCAGAAGAACCGAAGAGGGGGACAAGACCCCCGAAGTCGGGAGAAGAGGCCGGCGGCGGGGAGGAAGAAAGCCGGACTCCTCCGCTAGCAAAAGAGCTACACACAGATAGCGGAGGAGTCCGGCGAGAAGACCCCCGAAGACGGAAGACCCCCGGAGCTGTGCAATAAAATATTTTTTCCCTGTGTTGTGTTTTTTTTTGTACTTTATTTCACAGGTGAATGGGTAGGGGTACATTGTACCCCATACTCATTCACATAGGGTGGGGGGCCGGTATCCGGGGGCCCCCTTCTTAAAGGGGGCTCCCGGATTCCGATAAGCCCCCCGCCCGCAGACCCCGACAACCAACGGCCAGGGTTGTCGGGAAGAGGCCCTTGTCCTCATCAACATGGGGACAAGGTGCTTTGGGGTGGGGGGGGGCCGCGCGGCCCCCCCTTCCCCAAGGCACCCCCCATGTTGAGGGCACGCGGCCTGGTACGGCTCAGGAGGGGGGGCGCGCTCGCTCGCCCCCCTTTCCTGGCCGGCCGGGTAGCGTGCTCGGACAAGGGTCTGGTGTGGACTTTGGGGGAACCCCCACGCCGATTTTTTTCGGCGTTGGGGTTCCCCTTTAAGCCCATTCCAGGCGGCGGAGCCCGCGACGTCTCCTTCGCGGGCCCCGCCTACCTGTACACGCGCTCGAAATGGGCGGATTTGCCTCCTCCTTACGTGGGCGAGTCCGTTCATTTCAAAAGTTGAGCGAACTGTTTGGCAAACAGTTCGCTGAAACAGTCCGCTCGTGTGTGGGCAAGTCCGCTCATGCAAATTTTGAGCGGACTGTTTGCCGAAACTGTTTGACGAACAAGGTTGGGCAAACAGTCCGTGCGTGTGTACGCGGCCTACCATGTATCAATTCGTTGTATTGTTTAGTTTACAAAATGGGAGCCATTGTTACTGTAAATCAGAGAGGGGATCCCTTGACGTGGAATCACCTCTTTGATTAGTACTTTGACCTGTTAACAATAACCATACAGCACTTATTCTCACATTTGTTCAATTCAATAAAATCCATGCATATTGTGTGAAAGGGATAAGGGGGTTGTGGGAAATGACACCTCAAGAGTCTTAGGGCACCTTGTGCATGGTATCTGTTACAAATCGGACATGTGAGACAAAACCTTTAGAGTCGTTTTGTAAACCCATATGTTGTGTACACCCTGTATCATCCCTCCTTTTGAGGTATGGGCCTGCCCATGACTCAATAACACAGCATACCTGAATAGTAATGTAGAGAAGTTGGGTTTACCTTCTGTACATGTGTATATACCATTGGCCAGTGTTGACCCTGTAGATAACCACTTTTTATTTTCACCTGCTGGTGATGTTGTCTGCATTTCTGATAACCATGTTTCATCAATAGCGTTTCGTACCTCATCATTTACTTAGAGATCTGTATTGCATATTTGTTATATGCTGTCCTTCGGCAGCTTCCTTTGCTGTCTTGTCTGCTAGTGCATTCCTTAGGGTAATTGGATCTGTTCCCTTTTCTATGTGCTGCACATTTACAAATAGCCACTTGTGCTGGTTTTTGTACATATTCTAGAAGGGTAAGAGTGAGATCTCTGTGTGATCAGTTTACCTGTGGACGTAATCATACCCCTATTTTTCCATTGCTGGGCAAACGTGTATAGTAGAGAAAGCATATTGGCTGTCAGTATAACTATTTTTTTCCCCCTAGACTGCAGGCCCTAGTCAGGGCTATAATTTCAGTTTGTTGTGCAGAATAGGAACTGGGAAGGGGTCTAGCTTCAATGACCTGGTCATGTGTTACTATAGTATAAGCCGTTTCTACAAGACCCATCAACAAAAAAGGAAATGTCAACATCTAGAAAGGGAACATCAGTGAGATCCTTCATAGAGAATACCCGTTCATCGATTTGAGCTATACAATCATGTGGATCCCCGTCACCAGGTGTTGGCATTAGTGTAGCAGGATTCAGTGTAGTACATTTCTTGATTGTAATGTGTGGTTGTCCCAGAAGTGTAGTCATGCATGATAAATGCCTGACTGGAGATACATAGGAGATTTTGTCTTATAGTAAGATCACTGAAATAACATGTGATACCTTTAAGTACGTATGGCCTATGAGGCTGCTACTAACCTGCGTTACATCAGAGGGGAGCGGGGTCACCCATACGTCATTGGGGAAGCTTGGCTTCCCCATTTGCATCAGAGGGGGTGGGGTCAGGTGACAGGTGGCCCCGCCCTTCGCATATAAGATACGTCAGGCCACCGGGATCCCGCAGTGTCTCCTCCATGGAGACAGAAGATGGATGGATTTGCTGCTCTGGATCAGATCAGCCATCGCTGGACCCTGGAGACATGATCATCCATTGCAAGGGTGGATTACCACCGCTGGAATCTTTTTAATTTTTTTTTATTTTTAATAAAGGACTTTTTCAAACGTGTGTTTGTCTTATTTGACTATTTTTTACACTTTCTTTGTGAAATGGTAGGGGTACTTTTGTACTCCCTTACCATTTCAAACAGGGGGGGTGGGATCTGGGGGTCCCCTTGTTAAAAGGGGCTTCCAGATTCTGATAAGCCCCCCGCCCGCAGACCCACCGGCCAGGGTTGTGGGGAGGAGGCCCTTGTCCACATCAACGTGGGGACATGGTGCTTTGGGGGGACCAATGTTGAGGGCATGTGGCCTGGTACGGTTTAGGAGGGGGGTGCTCTCTCGTCCCCCCTCTTTTCCTGCGGCCTGCCAGGTTGCGTGCTGGGATAAAGGGTCTGGTATGGATTTTTAGGGGGACCCCCGCGTCAATTTTTTTTTATTTGACCTGGGGTTCCCCTTAATATCCATACCAGACCTGATATGAAATGTAAAGAAATATTACACTTTTATTGTTTCACTTTAATCATTATTAAAATCACCGCTTCCGAAAAAAACGGCCGTTTTTAAAACTTTTTTTTGCATTGATACATGTCCCCTGGGGCAGGACCCAGGTCCCCAAACACTTTTTAGGACAGTACTTGCATATTAGCCTTTAAAATTAGCACCTTAGATTTTGAACGTTGGAGTCCCATAGACTTTAATAGGGTTCTAAAATTCACACGAAGTATGCTATATAGAGATTAGCAGCTCCGTCGAATGTCGAATCGTCTTTATACATTCGACAGAAACCATAAGCCTTCAAAGACAGATTCGACCGTAATTCATGTGGATTTTCGGACGAAAGCAGTTTTTGAACGAAAAACAAAATAAATAAAAACGAATTTCGGGAGTAACTAAATAAATTTATTTTTCGTACGAAAACGAAATATTTCACTCTGCACATGTCTAATAAGCACAGTAGAACCCACAATGAGGTGCTTTACCTTTGTAAATGCATCCTCTGCTTGCACATTCCACTGGGTGGAACCTTTTGCAGACATTTGTGTACCATAGATGAGATCAGAAAGATGCACCACCTCTGTAGCATAATTAGCTACCCATGCTCTACAAAAATTTACCATGCCAAGAAATGACATAATTTCTTTTTTTTTTTTTACGTGGTTTGGGGGCTTGAAGGATGGCCTCTTTTCGGATATCATCCAGATGCCTGCCTTTTTGAGATATAATCTAACCCTGGTATTTCACCTTGTTGTTCAAAAGTTATAGTTTAGTTTGCTAACCTTGTGGCCTTGTTCTGCGAGGAAATGCATCAGAGCCAAGGTGTCGATTTTACATTGTCGCTCCAAAGGAGCCGCTACCAGAATTTCATCCACATACAAGAGAATTTGACTCCCACTGGGAAGTACAACTCGAGACAAAGTATTGAACATTTTTTGTAAGAAGATAGTCGGATTTTCACAATATCTGTCATGTACCTTACAGCGGAGTCCGAATGCTGAGGGTGGCCTCTTGCACAGTTCTGGTCTCAACACCCCTGGTAGTGAGGACAGGGAGTGCTGAGGCAGTGAAAGGGTGCAGGTGCCTGCAGGCTGAAGAATGAAGCTCAGAGATACTGGATCCTCATGGAGGAGGGAGTGTAGTCTGGTCACCGGAAGTGTTCAACGGAAGCTAAGTAGGAATACTGCAATGTCAGGAACAGGCAAAGGTTGGCAACTGGCTGGCAACAAGGTACAGGAATGGAAGGCAGGTTCGTAGTCAAAGACAGGCAAGGGTTGGCAACGTGCTGGCAGCGAGGTACAAAATCAGGGAGCAAGCCAAAGTTGAGAGTCCAAGCCGAGGTCAGTATAATCAATCCAGGTAAGTAGTAAGCAGGAGTCATCCAGGAGAATAGTCGAGCAAACCGGGTAGGTCAGGAATAAGGTTCAACAGCGGTCAGGTATCTCAGGAACAAGCTGAAGACGATCCAGCACTGGTATCAGGTAAGGACCCTGTTTATATATGGTGTCCTGCGCCAGGATTGGTGGACGTGAACGTGCGTGTGCGTGTACACACGTTCAGATTGGTGCACGAGTGCGCACATGCGGTCGTATTGGTGTGTGCGTGCGCCCACTCATTCTGGAACTCGTTCGTCTCTGTCGGGGACATCGCGCGTGGTCATTAGCATTAACGGAACGAAAATAAGCCGCTGCGCAACGGGGACGGACATTCACACGTTGAGTTCTCTGACAGTATCTCTGGAGTAACCTGGTGTATGTGTACCCTTTTTTGTTGGTACTTGTACATAAGTAACCAGAACTGACTGTCTTAATTAGTCCTACATCTGTCTTTCCTTTTGATCACAAGGAATCGGAGATGTCTTTTAAGGCATCCCCTTCCCCTTGGGTCAAAAGGTGTCAGTCACTGTCTTTTGTCAAAACTTCATTCACGCAAGTTCTGGTTGTACATTCAACAAACCACGCTAATCTGTACCTCCGAATCCCTTGGATTTTAGTTCTTCATCTGTTAGTTGGACCCAGTCTGTGATAAGTTCTCCTAGTTCATGCCATGATACCTCGATGTTCCGGGTGACCGAAACATGAGGTACAGTATCCTGCCTGTATATTGGCAGAATAGGCTGTAGTAGGAGACAAGTAGCCATGTTATTTCCTTCCTTATCACAGTACAGGTATCTTAAGAGCACTTCAGTGTTAGTGAGACTCATTACCTGTTTCTCACAGGACCTATCAGGCCCATAGGTATTTTTGTAGTACATAGTGCAATAGAGGTTCGTCTGGACCTTGTACCCTTCCCTCACAGGCTCTTTAATTATTTCTGTCAGGGTTTTGGGCATCTTTAATCCCTCAGTTTGCAAATTCAAGCTGTATCAGTATTGGGGCTCATTATCCACGGCTGTGATTTGTTTTTCACACAGCCGATGGGCTTTGAGGCCCCCTACCACTGGTATGACAGAAATATCAAGAGCATGCAACATGTCTCTACTCAACAACTTAACAGGACATTTAGTTGAAATTACAATTTTACACTGAGCCTTTTTACCTGTCTGTGGATCTTCCACAGTAAGGCTTTCAGACACTGCCTCCTGGTGCATCAACCCATTTGCAGATTCTACATATACCGTACTACACCTTTTTTTCTTTACTCCTGGGGGCATATTCAGTGGGTGTATCTACAAGCCCCAGCGTCAGAGAAATGTTACCCATCTACCCTTCACAACCAAGGTTATTTCTGGCTTGGCTTCAGCATGCAAACAATTTTCAACATTACACACATCCAAAATTTCAGATTCTTTCCCATCCTTTCCTTCTGCCTCTCTCTCTGCAGACACACTTTTACCATACAGGAAACACTCCCCCCCCTCATCTTTTTCCCCTTATAATCTTGAATGTGTTTACCAATCTTCTGTTCTGATTCTCAACCGCATACACATTATTACCTTCACCTATCATAAACATCTTCCCTTTCTTTACTTTATTTTTGGGTTGGAAGTGCCCCTCAATATGCCTCGCATACTCGATCAGCTCCTAGGGTCTGCAGATCCTATAGTTAATCATGTGTTTGGTAACAAAATTTGATATAGGTGCAAGCAGCCCCTTCAAGATTGCATTCTTTAGCTGTTGCTCATATGGGCTATCGTTCAGTTGATTTACTGGGACTTCTATTCCAGAGTGATTATTGAAAATCTCCCTCATCCTTACAATGAAATTATTCACTTTTCCCTCTTCTCCCGATATACACTGATTTATAATGGACCAGTCGGCTTGACATATCCATCTATTCTCTATCCTTGCTATAAGAGCATTTCTCATGTTCTTTGAGTGCTACATCATCCTGAGGCAACACCCCTCCCTGGTTGTTTAAGCCACTCCAATCTCCCACTACATGATGCCAGTCAGGTTCCAAGACCTGTCTGGTGACCTGCTCTATTTCCCTCCCATTGAGATGGTAGCTAGCAACTATTCCCATGATACCATCCCTGAATTGAGCTATGTTGACCTTGGGATTGCCATAAGGGGGCTCAGCGGGGTGGTTTGTTGCATACCTCTGTCCCATACGGTGGTGGGGAATGCAGGTCTGCAATAGGGTATAGGGAATTGGGAGCGGGTGGTGAAGTCAGAGGGGGAGCAGTGACTGTTGGTGGGGTTGGGGAGTCCTCTAAAGGGTGTGTATGAGCTGTCGGGTGCATTTGGTTTGTTTCGTTTTTGTTTAGTCAATACTTGCTGAACTAAACTTCAGAGTATGGTCATATTATTGCCCTCCTCTTTGTCTAAAAACATGGTCTTTTTATGATTTTAACGTACGATTAGCCTCCTCAAGCCATTTCCTTGCCTGGGGAAGACCTAATCTCTTCTGTTTCCTTATTTTATTTTATATTTTTTTGTGTGTGTATATATATATATATATATATATATATATATATATATATATATATATATATATATATATATATATATACATATACACATACACATACATATACACACATACCCACATATATGCATATGCCGTCAGAATTTGTAAGATTTCTACACTACACAGTATTACACAACAATCCTTATTTAAAAATGCATCGAAATCATACTTTGTTTTCCATATCTTCAGGAGTTTCACATTCTCTTTGTCTGGGCTACACATATACTTTGCATCCTCATTCAAACCATCAGATTTTCCATGGATCACACCCATTTTAACGTGTACACGGCATTTTTTTTGTAAGGTCTTCTCACACTGACACAATACACGCACACAGTATCTTATCACTTTTGCAGCTACTCACAAACTTTCTAGTTGTGACATATCACTTCTAGATTATTGATCTTGTGTCCTGCTAAAATACTGGTGTCTTGTCTTCTTACTTAATGTTTCATTCATTTGTAGGGAGCAGAACAGAATTACAAGTGAACGTATTTTCACCTGACTGTTCACTTCACTCCTTATCAAAACATTAATATTTCAGTAAACTGTAGGAGCATGAACAGAATTATAAAAGAGATTTAATTTCTCCCGACTGTTGTTCCCACACTTTATCAAAAGATTAATATTTGTTGATTCAAAGAGGTATTTATATGCCATTTACAGGGTTTTACACAGCATGTGAGGCTGATTGAGCACAAGGGCTCGTCAAATGACCTCTATTTGTTACCTGGAAATCTATCAGGCCATACCTTTGTATCAACAGGGGTTCATTTTTTTTGATGTAGGTGATGTTTGACCTAGGTCCTGACCGCCTTGTAAACTGAATTTCTGCAGTTTACAAGGCTGTCAGGACCTAGGTCCTTTGTCGACAAATTTCTTTTATCTGCACCCGGGTATTAGAATGGGAACATACTCCTATATTAAAGGTAATTAAACTATGGAGGTATCTACTTATTTTCCCTCAGCCTGGATAAAGCAAAGTAGAATAGAAACAGATAAACATTCAATTAATCTCTATATTATATGTATGTAATCAAATCCCTTAATTCATTAAATCCCTAATCACATTTAGGCCTAAAGGTATAATATAATAAATGAAAATTTCTTACCTTGCCCCGAGAGCGGTCTCTTGTGCTGGTCCGGTAAATCTCTGCCTGGGAGGCACTAGTTCGGTGAGCCGGCCTCTGTTAACGTCAAATTTGAGACGGAGGACTTACAGTTTTGCCGTACGTTCGTCGGTTCACTGGGTTGTTGGCTAGTTCTTTCCAGAAATTTGGACTTCCGGCTCCTCGAAGGACCAAAATGTTGGGGAATAATCTGTATTCTCTGACCATCTCTCGATTCAAGTTAAGAAATTTTATTTGCATATGCAAGAGAAATGGTTACATGTATGTTCAGGCTTCAAAAATCAATTTTCGACTGCCATAGGATTACATGCTCCTTTTTATCACCCTTAACCACTTCCCGCCCACGGCCGTCATATGACGTCCTGGACTTTCAGTGGGAATATCTGAATGATGCTAGCAGCCACAGGCATCATTCAGACATTCTATTTTACAGTCGGCGATTCTGTGCACCATAAGAATGATCATAGCGGCAGTTCCGCCGCTTGATCGTTCTTACAGGCGACGGAAGGGGACATCCCCCCCCCGCCGCCATCCAGTGCTTCTCCGGGCTCTCCCGTGCCATCGGAGACCTGGAGAAAGAATCGTCTGGTGCCAGATGATGACGATAGAGATTTACGGTGACCAGATGGTCACCAGTCATCTCTATGACCGTCGGAGGCCCGACCGCAATGTTATGCCGTCACGCCCAGGTTCCCGGAAGTAAACAAAGCCGCAATCCCGGCTGTCAGCATGGGATCGGTGAAATTTTTTTCACTATCTTAAGGTTTCCAGCCTGGAAGAGAGATGTGGGGTCTTACTGACCCCATATCTCTCCATAAAGAGGACCTGTCACATAGATTCCTATTACAAGGGATGTTTACATATAAGGGATCAAAAAAAAGTTGTAAAAATAAAATAAAATAAAGTCAAATAAAAAAAAATAAAAAAATTTTTTTTTTAAAACGCCCCTGTCCCCAGTAGCTCGCGCTCAGAAGCGAACGCACACGTTAGTCCCAACTACATATGTAAACGCCAGTCAAACTACACATGTGAAATATCGCCAGATGCGTTAGAGCGCAAGCAACAATTATAGCTCTAGACCTCCTCTGTAACTCTCAATATGTAACCTGTAAAAAAATTTAAAGCATCGCCTATGGAGATTTTTAAGTACTGAAGTTTGGCATGAGTGTGAGCAATTTTAAAGCGTGACATGTTAGGTATCTATTTGCTCGGCGTAACATCATCTTTCACATTATACAAAAAAATTGGGCTAACTTTACTGTTTTGTTATTTTTTGAATCATGAAACCTTTTTTTTTTTTTTTAAATGCGTTTGAAAAATTGTTGCGCAAATACTGTGCGAGATAAAAATTTGCAATGACTGACATTTTATTTCCTAGGGTGTCTGCTAAAAAAATATATATAATGTTTGGGGGTTCTGAGTAATAGGAGAGGAGTGCCAGAATAGGCTCTGTATTGATATGGTTAAACCTTCCCCCTTCCTGCTTGTAATCACATGTATAATTTCAACCTTTATTCTGAACAATGGCAGGAAAGGTGGGAATATCCGTTACAGACTTTTACATTCACAATTGTTATACAGGATACTGACTTAAAATGAGTTTAAGCTCATGAGTTTTGAAATTATGCAAGTCTAAGCATTTTGTTTTAACTAAGCTATATCAAATAAAACTATATTAATATCAAATGACATTTTTCATAGATGACATAAAAAGTATAATTTCTCTGACATATTGCGATTTTGTTTTGAATGAATACATATCGGCCTAAACTGAGGGAAAACATTTTTGTTATATATTTTTGGGGGATATTTATTATAGCAAAATGTAAAAAAAATTTTTTTTTTTCAAAATTGTCACACTTTTTTTGTTATAGCTAAAAAAAGAAAAAAAAAGGGGGTGATCAAATACCATCAAAAGAAAGCTCTATTTGTGGGAAAAAAAAGGACGTCAATTTTGTTTGTGAGCCACATCGCATGATCGCGCAATTGTCAGTTAAAGCAATGCATTGCCGAATCGCAAAAAGTGCTCTGGTCAGGAAGGGGGTAAAATCTTCTGGGGCTGAAGCGGTTAACCTGTTCCCATCCCATATAGTCAAATTACGGTGCAAGGAGTCTTTCTTATCCTGGGTGGCCGTCATATGATGTCCTCGGTTTCCCGACCGCATCACTCGGGAGCCGATGCGCATACCTGATGGCCTCAATGTCCACCAGGCACCCGCGATTGCCAGTCACAGAGTAGGGACATTGATCTGTGTGTGTAAACACACAGATCCATGTCCTGTCAGGGGAGAGAAGACCGATCGTGTGTTCCCAGTACAGAGGAACACCTATCGGTCACCTCCCCCAGTCAGTCCCCTCCTCCCACAGTTAGAATCACATTTAACCCCTTGATTGCCTCCCTAAAGTTAACCCCTTCCCTGCCAATGACATTTATACAGTAATCAGTGCATTTTTATAGCACTGTTCACTGTATGAATGTGAATGGTCCCAAAATCGTGTCAAAATTGTCCGATCTATGTGCCACATTCCTGACAAAAATACCAGATCGCTGCCATTACTAGTAAAAAAATAAAGAAATAAATATAAATGTCATAAATCTATCCCCTATTTTGTAGGTGCTATAACTTTTGGGCAAACCAATCAATATACGCTTATTGCGATTTTTTTTTTAACCAATAATATGTAGAAGTATATATATATCAGCTTAAATTGAGAAAAAATATGTTTTTTTTTTGTTTGTTTCTTTTTGTTTTTTAAATTGGAATATTTATTATAGCAAAAAGTAAAAAATAAAAACGGTGAGCCTTCGCGCTACTACGTGAAAATAGCAACTAAAGTATATAAATACCTCTTCAACTAATAATAAATAAATATATACAAAATGTAAAAAAATTATATAAAAATCTATAATCACAAAGTGCACGTGCAAATATATAGTGCAAAAAATGCAGCAAGACGAAATAGTGAACACAAAACTATCATATAGAGTGATAAAAGAGAAAAAAGTCCTGCGCAAAATATGCCAAAAACTATATATATTTATAAATAGCCCTAAAACTGCTAAGTGCAAACCAGCGTGTAAATAAATCAATATGAGTATAAATAAAAAGTCCATATATTTATAAACACCGATGATGGAAATATGATGAACAAACGGTGATATAAAATCCAAACAGTAAGGGCTCCCAGAACTCTCACCTTAAGACAGAGAAAACAGGCTCATCACAAACACAGGGGGTGTCCCACTTCATCCCTCATATTCAGCCATCAAAAGGATCCAGATTAGAGATGCAGATTTCTATATTCGGCCACTAGAGGGCCATTAGTAGCATAAGTGCTTATACTGTTAATCCAGAGGATATATTCCGTAGTGTATGGCTCAAAACAAGAGGGGGGGGGAGGAAGAGAGAGAGAAAGGAGGCTCCAATAGTGTAGTATTAAAAGGTAATATAACCAATTTATTAATATAAAATCAGACTCTCACATTATAAAAGAAAAAACACAGCAAGAAAGATAAAAATGGTGGCGTGGCGTCTTCCTCCAGTCCTACTCTACTTCCGGTGCGTCCTACGGCCACTCCCTACGCGTTACGTCAGACCACGTGACTTCTTCATGTTTGTGATGAGCCTGTTTTCTCTGTCTTAAGGTGAGAGTTCTGGGAGCCCTTACTGTTTGGATTTTTTATCACCGTTTGTTCATCATATTTCCATCATCGGTGTTTATAAATATATGGACTTTTTATTTATACTCATATTGATTTATTTACATGCTGGTTTGCACTTAGCAGTTTTAGGACTATTTATATATATATAGTTTTTGGCATATTTTGCGCAGGACTTTTTTCTCTTTTATCAAAAAGTAAAAAATATTGTGTTTTTTCAAAATTGTCAGTATTTTTTGTTTTTAGCGCATTAAATAAAAACCATGGAAGTGATCAAATACCACCAAAGGAAAGCTCTATTTGTGGGGGAAAAAATTACCAAAATGTCACATGGGTACAGTGTTGTATGACCGCGCAATTGTCATTCAAAGCGCGACATTACTGAAAGCTGAAAATTGGCTTTGGCAGGAAGGGGGTGAAAATACCCTGTATTGAAGTGGTTCATTTGCAGGGACTTCCTCCCACTAACTATTTCACTATGGGACAAAAAGTGAAGGGAAATCTCCAAAATGTGACACAGATAGTGAAAATAAACCTAATAGGGGTTATAACTCTCCCTTGCTCCATCCAAACAAAATAAAATGTTTTGCCTATAGTTTTACTTTAAGTTGCCTGGTTTTGTCCATCACGCCAATGCCTGCTTGACAAATTATCTGCAGACTCAGAGACTTCTTGTCCCACTGTTGGAGGAATGCAGACTGAAGGTGCTTGAGATGCCACTGAGCCCAGGCCAATGTGGGAACTTTTGTGTTCATCAACCCCAAGACCCTCATACAATGTCTTGGTGACACCGAACAAGCTCTGAAGCACCCCAATGCTGCGTACACACGACCGGACTTTCCGGCAGACTAGGTCCGATGGGATCAGTCCGTCTAACAATCCGATCGTGTGTGGGCTAGTCCGATCGTTTAAAAAAATAAATAAAATCTGGTGGACCTAGAAATAGAACATGTTTCAAATCTATCCGACGGACTAAAAATCAGGAAACCGTTCGTCTATGTGCTAGTCCGACAGACCAAATACGACGCAAGAGCAGCTATTGGCTACTGGCTATTGAATTTCCTTGTTTACTACCGAAACTAAAACAAACAGACTTTCGAAAGGACTTAGTCCGTTCGTGTGTATCCAAGTCTGTTCCTTCTGAAAGTCCGTTGAACATCCGCCGAAAGTCCATCGGGAAGACCATCGGACCTAGTCTGCCAGAAAGTCCGGTCGTGTGTACGCGACATTAAGGTTGTTGCCCAATGAGTCAACAAAACCTTCTTGGATTCTGGAAGCAGGACACCATCCAGATAATAGAATATCCTTAGGTTTTCCAATTGGAAGTGAGCGCCTACCTCCAGAAGGAGCTTTGAGGATGTCTGGGGCTTAACTGAGACCAAAGGGGGAATTCACAGACTGGTAGTGAGCTTCCTGTACCACAAATCTGAGGAACTGATGGCATGTTGCCTGATTTGAGACATGGAGATATGCATCTGAAAGGTCCATGGACAACATCCAGTCCACTGACTGGACCACCAATATAAAACTCCCTAGCCTCTTTGGCCTTCTGGTACCAGGACTATTTTCCAACAGGGCTCACATGTAGGCCTCTAAACAAAGCCTTTTTACTTCCTCTGAGGGAAGGTGCATTCTTACAGATTGTTCCCTAGAGGTTCACACTATAGTCAATAACCGCTTCTTACAACAGAGATAACCCAAGAGTCCTGGATTTGCTCCACCCTGTTTGTGGGCTTAGAACCATGGGAAAACGTATGCTGCGTACACACGGCCGGAATTTCCAATGGAAACAATCCGATGGGAGCTTTTCATCGGATTTTCCGACCATGTGAATGCCCATTGGTCTTTTTCTGTCTGCATTTCCGACGGTCTTTAGATTGAGAGCCTGTTCTTAATTTTTCCGACGGAAAACCTTTCTATCACATTTTTCGATCGTGTGTATGCAATTCTGACACTCAAAATTCCGACGCATGCTCGTTTGTACGTGGCATTCGATTTCTGAACCTTGCTTGTAGTCTGGGTACCGGGGCTGCCAAAGATTCTCTCTTTCAGGACCATAAGATCTTGAGTCTCTGAACTGCTCCCTTGTCTAACCCTGGAGTGAAAGGGCTGCTGCCTTCTTTCTTGCAAAATCAGCCTCGATCTTCTACCAATTACTCAATGGATGGCTTTGTCTAAGGTCTTTCCGAATAAGGACAAATAAACAAAGAACAAATATTGCGCTGTCAAAATAGTGATATATATGTAGCACGGTCCCCTGAATGACTGCTTGGAATTACCTGCTCATCTGCACGGCCATGACCTGGTGAACATTCCAACCCAACCGACACTCTGGGGTCAGACATCTTTGTACCACTGTAGAATAGGTCTGTTCGGCCGTTCGCCAAATTCCGAACATTATGGACTGTTCACACCAAATTGTAGTGGTGCGTCACGGCCCATAATTCACTGCAGCCTCGCAGTGCATTGCTGGCTGCTGATTGGCCAAGCATGCACTATGACTCGCATGCTTTGGCCAATCACAGTGCAGAAAAAACGGAGAGCCATAATTGGCCAAAGCCAGGGTGGCTTTGGCCAATTATGTCTTAGGGGGTTTAGTACAGGCCCCATACTATATAAGGCCACCTGCGTGGTTAAAGAGAGAGAGAGAGAGAGAGAGAGAGAGAGACAGTGTCATTTAATTTGAGTTAGATAGAGTAGGCAGGCGAGTCAGTTAGCTTCAGTTAGTCTGAAGAGGACATATATGCATCCCAGGTGTTTTGTGTTTGTGTGTGTGTGTGTGTGTGTGTGTGTGTGTATGTGTATATATATATATATATATATATATATATACTGTACTCAGTTTAGCTAGATCCGTTCCTGTTATTCTCTTCATAATATATTGACAGGCAGGGAGCTGCAGTATTTTCACTTAGTGTACTGTGTCCTTTGCACAGTGCGCACCTAAAGCTTGTAACCTGGGGGACAGGTAGCACGTACAAGCCTCCCTGGGACGAACAGTTTCTCGGTCGCAGATACCAAATCCAGGAATGTAGTGACAAACAGTGCTTTGTTTATTTTGGTGTTATATACATGTCCATACACAGGTGCTGTACAGTGTTCCAGAAAACAAACAAATGAAAAAATAGCAAAACACAAATCCTAGCCGTGTCTCGGCTCTAACTATACAATAGGTAGGCCCTCACTACCAGGCTGAACAAGCCTACCGCTTGTCAGTCTCTACATAAGCTGCTTAACAGCTTTTACTAACTTTTTCCTCTTCACAAACCAACATGGTCTGTATGTCCCAGGCAGAGAGCAAAGGCTATCTGCCCAGGTGAGCTTAAATTAGCCTGGGGAAGAGGACCAAGACCCGAACTGGATCATAGATCACAGATTTCTGAATGTGTACGAGAGGAGCCTGGGAGACGTATAAACCCTGAACAGGACTTTTCCTGGCTCTCTCTGGGACGCTCTGCTACATATCCTCCCCCCTTGTTTCAACCCCAGGTTTGGAACACCTGTGGCCCAACAGGAGTGAACACGGGACAGGGCATCTACATTCCCCATCTCAACACCTGGCCTGTGTTTTATGGTGAAGGAGTAGAGCCAAAAACCACTGGTTCACCCGTCTATTAGTCTCCTTCTTTTGGGCCATCCATTTCAGGGGAGCATGGTCAGTTACTAACTCAAACTGGCGCCCTAACAAATAGTATCTGAGCGCATCCACGGCCCACTTTATGGCTAAACATTCCTTTTCAATGACTGCATACTTTTTCTCATGGTCATTGAGCTTTCTGCTTAGGTATACCACAGGGTGTTCTTCCCCATTGTGTACCTGCGATAGTACTGACCCGAAAAGGCATTTTTTTTTTATATTGAAATGAACCCTCCGGGGTCACAAATGCAGTCTTCTCTTTGGCGCTACCAGTCAGGGGTATTTGCCAATACCCTTTTGTCAAGTCCAAAGTGGTAATATAGCGAGCTTTGCCAAGTTGGTCTATAAGTTTGTCTACTCTTGGCATTGGGTATGTGTCAAACTTTGGCACTGCATTAAGCTTCCTGAAGTCATTACAGAACCTCCAAGTGCCATCTGGTTTTGGGACTAACACGATGGGGCTAGACCAGTCACTATTGGATTCCTCAATAACATCTAGCTCCAACATTCTTTTAACTTCATTGCTGATGTCTTTTCTCCTCGCTTCAGGAATTCTGTATGGTTTGAGCTTGACACGTACCCCAGGTCCAATAACAATATCATGCTGAACTGCTGAAGTCATGCCAGGTAACTCTGAAAATTTCTCTCTATTCCTTATCAGGAACTCTCTAGCTTCCTGTTTTTGTGAAGATGACAAGGTATCTGGAATTGTGACCTCAGGGATCAGAGTGGACTCAGTACCCTTAGGCGTTACCGGGAGGGATCTCGCAGTTAACGCCAGTCTATCCTTCCAGGGCTTTAACAGGTTTACATGGTAAACCTGCTCGGGCTTCCTTTTTCCTGGTTGATACACCTTGTAGTTGACTTCCCCAACTCTTTCAATTACTTCAAAGGGACCCTGCCACTTAGCCAGGAACTTGCTCTCCACAGTAGGAACCAACACCAGGACCCTGTCACCAGGTGAGAAAACCTGGAGTTGGGCCCCCCTGTTGTATATTCTCTGTTGGGCTGCCTGGGCCTGCAGTAGGTGTTCTTTTACCATTGGCATGATTGCTGAAATCCTCTCCTGCATTTGAGTGATGTGCTCAACGACACTTTTATGGGGTGTCTGCTCCCCCTCCCAAGTTTCTTTGGCTATGTCTAAAAGTCCCCGAGGGTGTCTCCCATAAAGCAACTCAAATGGAGAGTACCCCGTAGAGGACTGGGGAACCTCCCTGATGGCAAACATCAAGTATGGTATCAGGAAGTCACAGTTTTTTCCATCCTTGTCAACAACCTTTTTTAACATGCTCTTTAACGTCTTATTGAAGCGTTCCACCAAGCCATCCTTTTGAGGATGGTACACTGAGGTTTGCAACTGTGTCACCTTAAACAACTTGCACAGCTCCCTAGTTATTCGCGACATAAATGGGGTGCCCTGGTCTGTAAGGACTTCTTTAGGGATGCCCACCCGACTGAACACCATAAACAGCTCCTTGGCAATGTTTTTAGCAGAAGCGGTGCGTAAGGGAACCGCTTCAGGGTAACGGGTAGCATAATCCATGATTACTAGGATATGCTGATGACCCCGGGTAGACTTGGGGAGTGGACCCACAAGGTCCATGGCAATCCTCTCAAAGGGCACCTCAATAATAGGTAATGGCACTAAAGGACTTCGGAAGTGGGATAGTGGGGCTGACATCTGACACACAGGACAGGATTGACAATAATTCTTAATATCTTTCTGTACCCCGGGCCAGTAAAACCTACGCAACACCCTTTCAGTCGTTTTTCCAACCCCTAAATGGCCTCCTAGCAAGTACCCATGGGCAAGTTCCAACACCACCCATCTGTATGGCTTAGGGACCACCAACTGTTCAGCCACTTCATCATTCATTTTACATACACAATACAGTAAATCCTCATTGCTGCTGAAATAAGGAAAACAGGGCCTGTCCCCTGGTACGACAGGTACCTCCTTAATCACTATTACATTTTCCCAGGCCCTGGCAAGGGTCTGGTCTTTTCTTTGCTCAGTACCAAAATTTTCTTTGTGCACATTAAGGTCAGCAATCTCCAACGTAGGCTCGGATTCAGCAGACGGCTGTCCAGCTCTACTGTTGGTGGGGACTTCCTCAGACTCCTCCAGTTCTCCTGCCATAACCGATAGAGGAAAACCCGGGGAGCCCTGAGAGGAATCCTGTGTACCCACCTTGTCAGTTGTGGCCAGGAGTTCTGGCTCTGCCACTGAGTCAGGCACTGCGACTGGGTCGGGACAATCCCACAGTACCCAAAACTTAGGGAAGTCCCTACCAATGATGGCCCTGTGCACCAAGTTGGGGACAAGTCCAACCTGATGGGTCACCGTACCTAAGGCAGTTTTAAACCGAACAGTGGTTATAGGGTACTTCCTGGTATCCCCATGAATACAGGTCACAGCAATTTTTTTAGCATGACAATTTACAGGTTCAATCATTTCAGCTGTAACCAAAGTCACTAGATTTCCAGAGTCCAGCAAGGCTGTAATAGGCTTATCATTAACAGTCATTTGGCACATTGGTTTTCCCACATTTGGGGCTGCAGCGCATGAAACAGCTGCAAACATAGACTGTCTCCTAATGGAAAAATCGCACTGCTTCGGTTCATCTGTCAATGGACAATTTGCTGCAACATGTCCCAGTTCTTGGCAACGAAAACACTTGACGTTTCCCCAATTTTGGTTTGCTTCCCTTGTTTGGGACGCCAAACTTCAGTCCTGGCAACAAAATTCCTCCTCCCTATTTCCTTGCCATCTTTACCACCCACTTCCCCTGGAACAGTCTTACCGGTTGCCTGGGGAGACCTTGGCTTTGGGTGGAAAGTCCGCGCAGTTGTAGGGGTGGTGACCAGGTTTTCTGCAGCAAAGTACCTTTCAGCGAGTTCCACGAGGTTGTCCGCCGAATTGGGGTCTCCTTGACTCACCCACTTCTGCAGGGGAATTGGTAGTGACCTCAGGAACCAGTCCATGACCACACGCTCCACTATTTGTGGCCCAGACAGGGACTCCGGCTGTAGCCATTTGCTCACCAGGTGAATTAGGTCGAACATCTGCGATCTTGGGGGCTTCTCCCCTTGAAAGAACCAGCTGTGGACCCACTGTGCTCGAACTGCCAAAGTGACACCAAGTCGTGCCAGGATTTTCCGTTTGACCTTTTCATAGTCTCCCGCTTCTGCTGATTCCAAATCATAGTAGGCCTTCTGCGATTATCCAGAAAGCAAGGGAGCAACCAGTCCTGCCCACTGGGTTTTAGGCCAACCTTCCCTCTCAGCGGTCCGTTCAAACATTAGCAGAAAGGCCTTTGGATCATCATCTGTAGTCATCTTAGAAAGAAAGCGACTCACGTGGATGGCTGAGGGCTTGTCTCCAACATCAACTTTAGCAGGTGACCGCTGTGCTAGCATCTCCACAACCTCTGTCAAGGTTTTCCTATCCGCTTTGGCATCAGTGGCTAGATGTTCAAACAGCCTCTGCGATTGCTCCTGTGCGATAGCATTAGCTTGCTGTAGTGCAGCATTAATTGCAGCATATGTTTGCTCCTGTACAGCACTAATCTGTTGGAACAGCACCTTGGTTTGCTCCTGTGCGATAGCATTAGCTTGCTGTTGTGCAGCATTGGCTTGCTGTAGTGCAGCATTTTTTTTCCGCTGTGCAGCGTTTGCTTGCTGTTGTGCAGCGTTGGATATCATCAATTGTTTTAGGATTTCCTCCATGTTTAGTCACTCTAGGTACTGGCCTTTTAAGTAGTAACTTACTACAGCTGGTCGCAGCCTCCACGATATGTAACCTGGGGGACAGGTAGCATGTACAAGCCTCCCTGGGATAAGCAGTTTCTCAGGCACAGATACCAAATCCAGGAATGTAGTGACAAACAGTGCTGTGTTTATTTTGGTGTTATATACAAGTCCATACACAGGTGCTGTACAGTGTTCCAGAAAACAAACAAATGAAAAAATAGCAAAACACAAATCCTAACCGTGTCTCGGCTCTAACTATACAATAGGCAGGCCCTCACTACCAGGCTGAACAAGCCTACCGCTTGTCAGTCTCTACATAAGCTGCTTAACAGCTTTTACTAACCTTTTCCTCTTCACAAACCAACATGGTCTGTATGTCCCAGGCAGAGAGCAAAGGCTGTCTGCCCAGGTAAGCTTAAAGCGGAGCTCCACCCTAAAGTGGAGCTTACGCTCATTGGAACCCTCCCCCCCTTCGGCGCCACAATTGGCACCTTTCAGGGGGGAGGGGGGTGCAGGTACCTGTACAGTACAGGTATCTGCACCCACTTCCGGCATAGATATCCGCAGAATCTTTACGCCCCTTTCCGCAGGTCCCCCACTGTCTGCAGGGAAACACGCGGATCCCAGAGACAGCGGGACCATCCTTATTGCGCAGCGCGACTCGCGCATGCGCAGTAGGAAACCGGGAAATGAAGCCGTAAGGCTCCACTTCCTGATTCCCATACCCAAGATGGCAGAGGCAGCACCCGAGAGACGATCGGCTTCGGGTGCCAACATCGCAGGTACGCTGGGCGGGTAAGTGTCCTTATTTTAAAAGTCAGCAGCTGCAGCATTTGTAGCTGCTGGCTTTAAAAAAAAAAATATGGTGGAACTCCCACTTTAAATTAGCCTGGGGAAGAGGACCAAGACCCGAACTGGATCATAGATCACAGATTTCTGAATGTGTATGAGAGGAGCCTGAGAGACGTATAAACCCCAAACAGGACTTTTCCTGGCTCCCTCTGGGACGCTCTGCTACAAGCTTTACCTGAATACAATTGTCGGTGTTCTCATACAAATACAGGCAGGAAGCTGCAGTATTTTGTTTAGTGTCCTTTGCACAGTGGGCAAATAAAGCTTTACCTGAATACAATTGCCGGTATTCTCATACTAATAATACTACAGGCAGGCAGTTGATTCTTCTAGCTGCAGTATAATCAGTATATATATATACGTCCCAGATTTGTGAAGCTACATCTCCCCACAGGCCATTAGTATGTCTGGAAGACCAATAAGAAGAGGCAGACAGTCATGATCCAATAAAAGAGGGCAAGCAGGCTCTGTCTCTAGAGGCAACAGTGCTGGTCGTGGACACGGTGCATCCTCATCATCAGCACGTGACCGTGGGACACACTTGTCCTTTTTTTTCGACAGCTGGCCGCATTGAGCTGCAACATGCCGAAGACTTGGTAGAGTGGATGACCAAGCCCTCCTCATCCTCCTCATCCTCTCACCTAGGTTTAGGATACTTTGGCAAAGCTGCCCACATGGCCTCTTCCCTCGGCTCAATGGTATCAGTCACTCCTTCCCTAGCCCCACCATGTCCTCCTGAGGAGTCCCCCGAACTGTTTGACTACCATGTTGGGTACATGCTCCAGGAGGATGCTCAGCGTTTTGAAGGCTCTGATGATGGTATCCAGCTAGAGGAAGGCTGTAACGTGAGCCCAGAGAGAGGGGGTGCAAAAGGACAGCAATCTGGCAGTCATGTTCCCCCAGCTGCAGCATACTGTCAGGTTTGCTCCAGTGATGAAGAGGGAGGGGATGATGAGGTCACTGACTCCATGTGGGTGCCTGATAGGAGGGAGGAGGAGGCACATCTCCAATGAGGCAGGATGCCCTCCAGGGGCCAGCTAAAGGGCAGCACCACGACTGCATCACAAAGCAGAGCTCCGCATGTGCAGGACGCTGCTGTCTCTGCACGTTATTCCAAAAGTTGTTTGGTGTGGGCCTTTTTTGAGACAAGTGCATCAGATCGCACTGCTGCTATTTGCAACATATGTCTCAAGCGTATCTTGCATGGCCAAAACATCAGCCGCTTGGGCACCAAATGATTGACCAGACATATGTCGACCTGCCATGCAGTTCGTTGGCAAGCGTACCGAAAAGACCCACACCAAAAAACAAAGCAGACCTCTCCTTGCTCCTCATCAGCTGGGATCTCCAACCCCACTATACCTTCAGTCCTCTCTGAAATGTGCACTGAGAGGAATGAAGGTGTAGAATTAGGTGTGTCACAGCCAAGTACTTGTGGGCAATCTGCTATCGGTACACCAACGTCAGATTGTACCAGGCAAATTTCCCTGCCCTAGTTGCTGCACCACCAAAAGAAGGTTACTCCCAGCCATCCACATGCCCAGCGGTTGAATGCTAGCGTGGCTAAATTGCTAGCACTTCAACTGCTGCCTTTTCAGTTGCTAGACTCTGCCCCCTTCCATGAGTTTGTAAAATGTGTGGTTCCTCAGTGGCAGGTTCCCACACACCACTTTTACTCATGGAAGGCGATTCTGGCTCTCTATCGGCATGTGGTAGGCAATGTCTTGGACTCGCTGGACAGGGCGGTCAGCGGTAAGGTGCATATTACCGCTGACTCATGGTCCAGCAGGCATGGACAGGGACGTTGCCTATCTTTCACGGCATATTAGGTGACTCTGCTGGCAGCTGGGAAGGATGCAGGACAAGGTGTAGTAGTGTTGGAGGTTGTTCCGCCACCACGCCTCCAAAATACTACTACTGGTGATTCTGACACACCTCTCTCCTCCACCCCCTCTTCTTCTTCCTCCATGGCCTCTTCCTGTGTTTTGTCCTTGGAACCAGCGGTGCTCCGTTCAAGGGGCTACGCAAGTATGCAGGCAAAAAGATGGCATGTGGTGCATGCGCTGGTTTGCTTGGGGGACAGGAGCCAGACTGGGGCAGAGATTCTGTCAGCTCTGCAGGGGCAGGCTGAGAGGTGGTTCATGACACGCCAGCTTAAGCCAGGAATGGTGGTTTGCGACAATGGCACCAACCTCCTCTCCGCCCTCCGACAGGGACAACTGGCCCATGTGCCCTGTTTGGCTCACATCCTTAACTGGGTGGTGCAGCAGTTCTTGGGCAGGTACCCAGGCTTACAGGATGTCCTGAGGCAGGCCAGGAAAGTCTGTGTGCATTTCCACCGGCCATATAATGCCAGTGCTCAGCTGGCTGACCTCAAAAAGGACTGCCCAAGAACTGTCTAATCTGTGACATGCCCACCAGGTGGAACTCAACGTTGACCATGCTGCAGCGGCTGCACACGCAGCAGAGGGCCATCAATGAGTACCTGTGCAACTATGGCACCAGGACAGGGTCAGGTGAGCTTGTTTTTTTTCCCCCCCACACCCGTGGGCCTTGATCAGGGAGGCATGCACTGTCCTGTCACCATTTGAGGATGCCACAAGGATGGTGAGGAGTGACAGTGCATGCATCATCGACACTCTCTCTTGTCCACCTGTTAGAGCATACGCTGCGTGGAATAATGGACATGGCATTTGAGGCAGAACAGAGGCAGGAAGAGGAGGACTTCCTTACCTCTCAAGGCCCCCTTTATCCAGACAGCGTTCCTGCTGGCCCGCTAATCACACAGGAAGAGGAAGAGGAGGATTGTGTCAGCATGGAGGTGGAGCCTAGCACTCAGCATCAGCAGCAGTCTTTAAGTGATAATTTACAGTTCCAAGAAATCCATGGACTTGTACGTGACTGGGAGGAGGTGGCTGTGGATCATGTCATCCTTAGTGACCCAGAGGAATCCGGACCGAATGCCTCAGCTAACCTACGCTGCATGGCCTCCCTGATCCTGCAAAGCCTGCAGAAGGATCCTCGTATTCGTCGGATCAAGGAGAGGGATCATTAGTGGCTGGCAACCCTCCTTGATCCATGTTACAAGGGTAAGGTTGCGGACCTTATCTTGCTGTTGCAGAGGGAGCAGAGGATGAAACATCTTCGGGAGGCCTTGCAGAAAGGCCTGTGCAACGCGTTCCCAGAGACTGGGAGGTTACAAATTCCTGGTCCTGGAAATGTGTTGCTGAGGCTTCGGTCAGTCACAGAAGGAGCGGTAGAGAAGGTGACCATCTGACCGATGCGTTCAGACAATTTTTTAGTCTGCAGCTCTAAGGTATGATCGGTTCCAGCAACCATTACCAGTGTCTGTTTTACATGGTGCAGGAGTACCTAGGGGCAAGATCAGACTTGGACACCTTTCCCACCGAAAATCCTATTGGTTACTGGGTCTTGAGGATGGATCACTGACCAGAGCCAGTGTGCAAATAAGCTACTGGCCTGTCCTGCATCCAGTGTTCTTTCGGAATGCACATTCAGTGCTGCTGGAGGCTTTGTAACCGATCACAGGGTGCGCCTGTCCACCGACTCGACTGACTTTCATAAAAATGAATCAGTCTTGGATCACCACCAGCTACCAAGCACCTGATGCCGATGTAACCGAATAATTTTTTTTTAAATGTCAGCTCCCTTCAAGACTGCCTATGCTGATGCTGAGTGACTATAATGTTATGCTGAGTGACTATCCTCTTCCTCCTCAATGATCATGCTGATAGCTTGTAAGAACATTTTTGTTTCTGGGCGCCGCCACCAATTTTTCAGCCCCTGTTTAACAGGGGCTTGTAATTACAATTTTTGATGTAATACTTTGCAGCAGGGCTCATTTCTGTGCTCCAACTAGAGTATCTGTGACGGGTTGCAGTGTTGCAGCACCAGCACTAGTGTCTAAGGCTCAATTTTTCTGCCCCTGTTCAACAGGTGCATGCAAGTAAAATTCTTGATATAATATTTCACACAGGGCCCATTCCTGCGCCCACAAAGAGTAACTGTGAGGGCTTACAGTGTTGTGGAAACACCACCACCAAAGGCCCGATTTTTCTGCCCCTGTTCAACAGGTGCATGTAATTACAATTCTTCATATAATAGTTCACAGCAGAGCGTTCCAATGCCCACCAAGAGTAACTGTAAGGGCTTACAGTGTTGTTGCAACACCAACACCTAAGGCCCAAATTTCTGCAGAGCATATAGGGCAGGCCCCTAGTTTCAAACATCCAACTTACAAATGACTCCTACTTGCAAACGGAAAGAGACAACAGGAAGTGAGATGAAATCTACCCCTAGGAAGGGAAATTCTCTCCTGTAAGAGTTTCATATGGGAAAAATGGGTCACCTCTCCACTGATGCTTTATCACCAATCCTTGTTTCACTAAAAAACACACATCTTCAAAAAACATTTGTCATTGGGACAGAAAGTGAGGTGAAATATTCTGAAGAGGTGCACAGAAAGCAAAACAAGTGTTACAGGGGTGATAACCCTTCCCTATGTTTTCCAAAAAGCTTAAAAACAGATTTTTTGACTGGAGCTACACCTTAAAAATGTACCAGTTCAAAATTACAAACAGATTCTACTTAACAACAAACCTACAGTCCCTGTCTTGTTTGCACCGCCTGTATACTGCTGTTCAGAGTATATAGGGCCAGGGGGGCCCCCATGCCTTTCCTTTTTTTAATTTGGGTGCAGGGTTCCCCTTAATGTCCATACAAGACCCAAAGGGCCTGGCAATGGACTGGGGGGGTTCCCATACCGTTTGTCTCACTGATTTTCATCCATATTGCCGGGACCAACCAGACATTACATTAAAGCCGCAAGCAGTTTTAAATGACTTTTATTTCTTTAAAAATGTAATTTTGTGCAGGGACTGTTCTAAGCACGGGAAACACATGCCACTTACAGGCATACTATAGACACCCCCCAGGTACGATATTTAAAGGAATATTTAACTTTTTTTTTTCACTTTAAGCATCATTAAAATCACTGCTCCCGAAAAAACTTTAAAATTAGCACTTTTGATTTCGAACGTTCGAGTCCCATAGACTTTAACGGGGTTCTAAAGTTCATGCAAACGTTTGGTCCGTTCGTAGGCTCTGGTGTGAACCGAACCGGGGGGTGTTCGGCTCATCCCTACTGTAGAGCAATAAATCAGATAACCCTGTGTATTTATGTTCTTAGAATATTTTCAATTAAAGGAGCTGTTGTCGCAAAAAAGGAGCAGCTAACTCAGCAAAATAATTCTTCTGAAAGGGATGAGACAAATATTACCAATGACAGTAATGGAGGGTCCAACTGACCTAATGGAGGGTCCTCTGATAGAAAAGTATATACATCAACAGGAGAAATCAAATTGATTTTATGACAGGCCAGTAATTAGTTAGTGGCCCACCCAGTAGTGTCAGAGGGTGGATCAAGGTTATCCTTTACTAAAGACTCGGTAAAGGAGGCAAGTGCTTGACTTGTTGGGTAGTGGGTATAAGTTCATCAGAACTTTCTCCTAGAGTATCATACGTCAATCTTTTTGGGGGGGGGGCATATCCTCTGTCTCAACTGGGAATGTATGTCTTCCAGTGACTCTGGTTGCTGTTCTGCTTCCCAAAGACTGCAGCTTCTGGTTCAGGTTCTACCTCGGTCTCTGGCTCCACTTCAGATTCTGGTTTTACTTCAGGCTCTAACCCCCGGTTCATGGGGTTCATGGACTGTCTCTCTTAATGCAGTCTTAGTAGGAAGGATGAGACTATCAGTCATATTAGACATTTTGCGGGGGTTCCAGTTTGACTTCCTCATTTCCCTTAAGTGTGTCGGGAGCTACTACCTCAATGTCAGGCGAATGAGAACCTCTCCCTGGACAGCCTTCTTCTTCAGCATCAGGAACAATGGAACTTCCAAAGAGGGAACCCACAGCCAATCCAAAGTTAATTCTTCATCACTTTCTTCTTCCAGAAGTGCAGGTGGACAGGTTTTCCTGACTTTAGGCCTCAACTTTGGGGACTGATATGTCTCTGGGTAAGGGGTTGAGGGTACTCGAACAGCCTTTGAAATGGGCAGCAAAAGGTTCCAATGCCAAGTCTTAAAGAGGCCAGTCTTTCCTTTAGGCCGAATCTGATACATAGGGAATTCCCGGTAGTCTCTTGCCAACAATGTAGGGTTAGGGATGCCATCAATCAGCCAGCTTAAGTTTTCCTGGCACCCCTAGGTTACACAACAACACTCGATCTCCAGGTTGTAGATCCTGAACCCTCACTCAGATCAAAGGCCTCTTTGGCTTTTTCGTAAGCCACCTTTAAATTCTTCTGGAGCCTGTCGACATATCCCCTATGAGAGGCTTAGGAAGTGTGATCTATTGATGTTCCGAAAGCCAGATCCACCGGTAGGCAAGTTCCTCTCCCAAACATTAATGTGTAAGGGGAGTATCCAGTAGAATCATTTGAGGTACTATTGTAGGCATGAACTATTGCGGGGATAGGGTCTCCCCAATGCTGTTTCTTGTCTAATGGAAGGGTTCCCAACAGGTTGAACTGGGTGCTGTTGAAACGCTCAGGTTGTGGGTCCCCTTGGGGATGGAAAGGAGTAGTCCTGGATTTCTTTGTTTAAGAGTTCACATAGTCTTCTGATCAGTTTGCTCTCAAAGTCTTGACCTTGATCTGATTGTAGGCGCTGAGGCAACCCATAATGGTTGAAAAACTTCTCCACTAGAGTCTTGGGCACTGTCCTAGCTTGTTGATCCTTAGTGTGGAAGGCCTGAGCGTATCAGGTGAAATGATCTGTCATAACCAGGACATTACTCCTTCCACTCAGATCAGACTCCAGGCACAAGAAATCAATGCACAACAACTCCATTAGCCCTTGACTCTGTGTAGATGGCCCATTGGGGCTGCCCTGCCTGGTAGAGTTTTTCTCTGAATACACCTGACACAAGCGCTGCAATAGCTTTCCACCTCCGTTCTCATGGATGGCAAGTAAAATTGATCCCTGACCGGCTTGAAAGTTCAATCTGGGCCTAAGTAACCATGATCATCATGGAGGGCAGTTAGCACAGTTAGACAATGTTTTTTAGGGAGCCGACTCACACCTTCCGCCTCTTCAGAGGGACCCCTTCAATATATGATCCCTTCTTCCAGCTTCATTAGCTCCCATTCTCTATGAATCACCTTGGCTATTCATCAATATCTGAGGGTCTTTGGTGGACTACAATTTCCTTATTATCCCTGATGGAGCTTTCTGTTGATCCCATCTCAGGTCCTCCTTGGTCAGCTGAGGCAGTTCTTGGCTGCTTACTTGGGTCAAATTACAGTAATACTTTGGTACTCCCACAGGGGCTACTCCCGCCGCTTTAGCCTCTATGACTCCTCTGTGTTTATACTCTACTCCCTGACACACAGTCTGTACTCCTTCGAGAGATAAATGAGCCCAACTCTTTTGACCATTCTGGATGGAGTGAGGCCTTCGGGAAAGAGCATCTGTGTCTCTATTTTCCACTCCCAGACGATATTTCAGACTGAATTGAAACTCGACCAGGGTGGCTAACCACCGATGCCCAGTGGCATCCAGTTTGGCAGTGGATAATAGATAAGTCAGGGGGTCGTTGTCAGTCTTCACCACGATGGTGGCTCGATACAGATAGTCATGTAGTTTATCTACTACAGCCCACTTGAGAGACAAGAACTCCAACTTGTGCATAGGATAGTTCTTCTCGGGGGGGGGGGGAGGCTGTGATTCACATAGGCCCCTGGGTGAAATCTCCCCTCTGACTCTTGGTACAACATCCCCCCATACAATCTCGGCTGCCATCCACATGTAGTTCATATGGTTTTGAGGGATCAGCATAGGCCAACACCGGTACTTCAACCAAGCTCTCCTTCAGCCGTTCAAAGGACCTTTCACACGTCACTGTCCATAGTTCCTGGATAGATTCCCGAGGCTTCCTGGGGCCTCTCCCTTGGGTTTTATGCTGTTCCCCTTCCGTTTTCTTCTGTAACATTCAATTGCTATCTGGGAGAATTTCTTCACAAATCTTCTATAGTAAGAGCAGAAGCCCAAGAACGACCTCAATTCAGTGATGGAAGAAGTGACCACCTCCAGCTTTTGAGGGTCAGTTTCTATCCCTTTGGCTGACACCACGTGCCCTATGTATGTCACTGAAGTCTGGTAGAACTGGCACTTCTCTATTGACGGCTTCAACCCCTCGTCATGTAGGCACTGGAAAACTTTCTCCAACTGGCCTCATGCTCTTCCAATGTTCAGCCAAACACAATGCTGTCATCTAGGTAACCTAATACTTCCACCAAGTTCATAAAAAGACAGAGTAAAAAGGAAAGGTGGAGGGGTCTGTCTGTATGTGAGAAGTGATCTCAAAGCGAGTGAGAAAGAGGACCTGGTGGACGGAGAGTGTGATGAGCCTGAAGCATTATGGGTGGAACTGCATACAGATGTACGTAGTTCAAAGTTAATCATTGGAGTTTGTTATAGACCACCCAATGTTAACCACTTCGGACCCAGGCCAATTCTGACATTTCTCTCCTACATGTAAAATTCCTAATTTTTTTGCTAGAAAATTACATAGAACCCCCAAACATTATATATGTTTTTTTAGCAAAGACCCTTAGAGAATACAATGGCGGTCATTGCAACTTTTTATCTCGCACGGTATTTGCGCAGCAATTTTTCGAAGAAAAACTGTTTCATGCTTAAAAAAAAAAAAACAGTAAAGTTAGGCCAATTTTTTTGCATAATGTGAAAGAGGAGGATATGCCGAGTAAATAGATACCCAACATGTCACGCTTCAAAATTAAAAAAGTAACAGTACAGCGCATAAATGAATAATCTAAGTGAATGAAAAAGTGACACTCTATTAGTGCATCAAAACACAAAAGTCCATAGATTTAAAGAACAATAAGTAGAGATGTCAGAAAAAAGATCCGCTTGTGCAATGTGCCTTCAATCGACAAAAATAAGTGATGATGTGATTCCTTCACCAATAAGCAAGATGGACTCTCACCTCAAAATATGGACCCCTGATTTAACAGAGAGGTCAGAAAACGCATGTTCCCATCATGGGTAACTCACAGCATTCAGTAGATATAGCGGTAGTGCTCAAAGATTGAATCCTTTTCAGTATCCTCAATTTAATATGATTCCATAAAAAACATAAAAAACAAAATCTAGTGCTCTCTGTTTCCACAAATTTATTTAAAACAGAAGTAAAAGAGATACACTCACATTCTGGTGCACTGATCTCCAGTGCTGAGTGCTGGGCATGAAAACAAATGTATCACAGCGTCCATGCATGGATCAGTATAGCAGCTTGCGGATGACGTCACGGCTTAGGTCACGTGGTCCGTACGCGTTGCGTCCCCGAAAGTAGACGGGACTTCATCAGCGGCGACGACGTGACGTCGGACGGCCGCTTTTAAGCTGGTATACTGATACTGAGCCAATGAAAAAGAAGATAGTGCGCAAGGCAATTTCACAGAGATAACACACATCAAGCGTGACTCCGGAAGCCAAATTAACACTTAGATAATTACCAGAGAGAGAGGAAGAGTTATAAAAACTAATAAAACTAATAACACAGAGGAGTGCATATGAATTAAGCCACATCAATGGCAACTTACATACGCACCAACCCGGTGCCCTCAAATGGGGCTTATTAGATAACAAAAGAATTCCTAATTACCTTTAAAAGAGCAGTATTATAGCACAAATGCGGGGACACATAAATGTATCTCAACCCATCATTGCACCACTGCAAAACATAAAGTAAAATAAAACAAAAAATAAAACCACAATGCCGCCGACGCCATCAGCAAGCAATACTGATCCATGCATGGAAACAACAATTTAATACAAATGAGTTACATAATAGAAATAAATGCCAAAATAAATGACAGAAAATGAAATATAAATAGAAAATATATAAATATAACAATAAAAATAAAAACAAAAATAAAAATAAATAAAAATAAAAATAAAAATAAAAATAAATAACACATACATAAGTGAAATTAGCAAAACTATCTATCCGAAATGAAGCAATTTAAATCAAAGTCAACGTTCAAGCCACTTGGGGCAAGAACCTTTGTTTCATGTATCCAATGCGACTCACGTCTGCTCAGTTGGCGTATGAAGTTACCTCCACGCCAATGTTTCGTAACCTTCTCTATCCCCCAGAAACTCAAACTCTTGGGATTCTGAGCATGTACCAATTTAAAATGACGAGACACATTGTGTGTCCTCAGTCCCTTCTTAATATTATTCACATGCTCACCAAGCCTCACATGGAGAGGCCTAGACGTCCTGCCAATATATTGGAGGCCACATCCACATTGTAACATATATACCACCCCTACCGTGGAGCAAGTGATCAATTGATCAATCATGTACTCCCTGTTATTACTAGTAGCAACGAAGGATTTCCTCTTTTTTATATTACATCTGGAGTGTTTGCAAGCAGTACACCTACCACACGCATAAAAACCGGACAAAAAAGAAAAAAGCCTGCTTTCAGTTTGTACAGGAGGATCAATGACACTGGGGGCTATCTGATCACGTAACGAGGGAGCCTTTTTATATATAAAAGAGGGACGTGCGGGTAACAGAGGTCCTAATACCCGATCCTGTTTCAGTATAAACCAGTTTTTGGCAACTAATTTTTCGAATTTCTTGTACTGGACATTATAGTCCAGAACCATTCTAAAGTTAGCACCTCCATCTACTGGTTCTTTTATTCTATCTCCTAATAAGAGAGATCTATCTAACTGTTGGACTCGAGCTACTTCATGATCTAGACTAGATCTGTCATAGCCTTTTTCCTGAAATTTAGAGGATAGAATTTGAGCCTGAAGGGCAAAATCGTCCACTTGGGAACAATTACGTCTCAATCTTACATACTGTCCTCTGGGGATGTTGCACAGCCAAGACTTATGGTGGCAGCTCCCCAGAGGAATGTATGAATTACGATCGGTAGGTTTAAAATAATTCTTCAAAGACAACCCTCCCAGTGGGCCATAAATAAATTGGCCACACTGGGAGCGAACTTAGCCCCCATGGCGACACCCCTGATCTGTAGATAGAACTGATGATTAAACCAAAAATAATTTCTGGTCAAACAAAACTTTAAACATTTAAGGAGGAATTTTTTATGGCACTCAGAAAGATCAGAAAATGTGGACATAGCCCACTGGACTGAAGCCAGCGCGTCATTGTGCCCAATAATTGTATATAAGGAGCCAACATCAGCAGTCACAAGGAAACAGGAAGCTGAACATTCTAATGATTCAAGGATTTGTCCACATTTTCTGATCTTTCTGAGTGCCATAAAAAATTCCTCCTTAAATGTTTAAAGTTTTGTTTGACCAGAAATTATTTTTGGTTTAATCATCAGTTCTATCTACAGATCAGGGGTGTCGCCATGGGGGCTAAGTTCGCTCCCAGTGTGGCCAATTTATTTATGGCCCACTGGGAGGAGGACGTTGTCTTTCGCAATCGCCCCCATGAATTAATCTGCTACAAAAGATTTATTGACGACCTGATTATGATATGGGACGGTGACCGAGCTAGTCTGGATAATTTCATTGGGACCATGAACACGAATGATAAGAACATCCAGCTTTCTTGGAACATTAGTCAGGAACGTATGGTATTCCTTGATTTGGAGATCAGTAATGATGTGGATGGGTTGTCTTTGAAGAATTATTTTAAACCTACCGATCGTAATTCATACATTCCTCTGGGGAGCTGCCACCATAAGTCTTGGCTGTGCAACATCCCCAGAGGACAGTATGTAAGATTGAGACGTAATTGTTCCCAAGTGGACGATTTTGCCCTTCAGGCTCAAATTCTATCCTCTAAATTTCAGGAAAAAGGCTATGACAGATCTAGTCTAGATCATGAAGTAGCTCGAGTCCAACAGTTAGATAGATCTCTCTTATTAGGAGATAGAATAAAAGAACCAGTAGATGGAGGTGCTAACTTTAGAATGGTTCTGGACTATAATGTCCAGTACAAGAAATTCGAAAAATTAGTTGCCAAAAACTGGTTTATACTGAAACAGGATCGGGTATTAGGACCTCTGTTACCCGCACGTCCCTCTTTTATATATAAAAAGGCTCCCTCGTTACGTGATCAGATAGCCCCAGTGTCATTGATCCTCCTGTACAAACTGAAAGCAGGCTTTTTTCTTTTTTGTCCGGTTTTTATGCGTGTGGTAGGTGTACTGCTTGCAAACACTCCAGATGTAATATAAAAAAGAGGAAATCCTTCGTTGCTACTAGTAATAACAGGGAGTACATGATTGATCAATTGATCACTTGCTCCACGGTAGGGGTGGTATATATGTTACAATGTGGATGTGGCCTCCAATATATTGGCAGGACGTCTAGGCCTCTCCATGTGAGGCTTGGTGAGCATGTGAACAATATTAAGAAGGGACTGAGGACACACAATGTGTCTCGTCATTTTAAATTGGTACATGCTCAGAATCCCAAGAGTTTGAGTTTCTGGGGGATAGAGAAGGTTACGAAACATTGGCGTGGAGGTAACTTCATACGCAAACTGAGCAGACGTGAGTCGCATTGGATACATGAAACAAAGGTTCTTGCCCCAAGTGGCTTGAACGTTGACTTTGATTTAAATTGCTTCATTTCGGATAGATAGTTTTGCTAATTTCACTTATGTATGTGTTATTTATTTTTATTTTTATTTTTATTTTTATTTATTTTTATTTTTGTTTTTATTTTTATTGTTATATTTATTATATTTTCTATTTATATTTCATTTTCTGTCATTTATTTTGGCATTTATTTTTTATTATGTAACTCATTTGTATTAAATTGTTGTTTCCATGCATGGATCAGTATTGCTTGCTGATGGCGTCGGCGGCATTGTGGTTTTATTTTTTGTTTTATTTTACTTTATGTTTTGCAGTGGTGCAATGATGGGTTGAGATACATTTATGTGTCCCCGCATTTGTGCTATAATACTGCTCTTTTAAAGGTAATTAGGAATTCTTTTGTTATCTAATAAGCCCCATTTGAGGGCACCGGGTTGGTGCGTATGTAAGTTGCCATTGATGTGGCTCAATTCATATGCACTCCTCTGTGTTATTAGTTTTATTAGTTTTTATAACTCTTCCTCTCTCTCTGGTAATTATCTAAGTGTTAATTTGGCTTCCGGAGTCACGCTTGATGTGTGTTATCTCTGTGAAATTGCCTTGCGCACTATCTTCTTTTTCATTGGCTCAGTATCAGTATACCAGCTTAAAAGCGGCCGTCCGACGTCACGTCGTCGCCGCTGATGAAGTCCCGTCTACTTTCGGGGACGCAACGCGTACGGACCACGTGACCTAAGCCGTGACGTCATCCGCAAGCTGCTATACTGATCCATGCATGGACGCTGTGATACATTTGTTTTCATGCCCAGCACTCAGCACTGGAGATCAGTGCACCAGAATGTGAGTGTATCTCTTTTACTTCTGTTTTAAATAAATTTGTGGAAACAGAGAGCACTAGATTTTGTTTTTTATGTTTTTTATGGAATCATATTAAATTGAGGATACTGAAAAGGATTCAATCTTTGAGCACTACCGCTATATCTACTGAATGCTGTGAGTTACCCATGATGGGAACATGCGTTTTCTGACCTGTCTGTTAAATCAGGGGTCCATATTTTGAGGTGAGAGTCCATCTTGCTTATTGGTGAAGGAATCACATCATCACTTATTTTTGTCGATTGAAGGCACATTGCACAAGCGGATCTTTTTTCTGACATCTCTACTTATTGTTCTTTAAATCTATGGACTTTTGTGTTTTGATGCACTAATAGAGTGTCACTTTTTCATTCACTTAGATTATTTATTTATGCGCTGTACTGTTACTTTTTTACTTTGTAATGTGGGATTTGGTATTTTGACCTATAGTATTCGAGCTGCATGTTTTTTAATTAATTGTTTAATTTTTCACTTATTTGTTGTGTTCAGCGCTGATTGATTCGTTTTATACGCTTCAAAATTGCACGCGCTCGTGGAATGGCGCCAAACTTTGGTATTTAAAAATCCCCATAGGCGACGCTTTACATTTTTTTACTGGTTACATGTTTTGGGTTACAGAGGAGGTCTAGGACTAGAATTATTGCTCTCGCTCTAACGTTCGCGGCGATACCTCACATGTGTGGTTTGAACACCGTTTTCATATGTGGGCGGGACTTACGTATGCGTTCGCTTCTTTGTGCGAGCTCACGGGGACAGGGGCGCTTTAAAAAAAAAAATTTTATTGTTAATTTTATTTTTATTTTTTTAGTTTTACACTTAAAAAAAAAAATGTATGACTTTTATTCCTATTACAAGGAATGTAAACATCCCTTGTAATAGGAATATGGCACGATCTGACCTATTTACAGTGAAATATGGGGTCAATAAGACCCCATATCTCACCTTTGGGCTGGGAAGAATAAAAAAAAAAAAAAAAAACGATCATGGCTTCCTAGCCATTAATGTGAATACCGAGGCCGGGCTTGACGTCATAACATCGCGCCCGGCCTCCGAACGATCATAGAGACTCCGGGGACAATCTAGTCCGCCAGAAATCTCTATGATTACTTGCTGGGGCCGGCGGATCCTGTGACCGACTCACCGATGGAAACGGTGAGTCGGTAGAAGCACCGGAGGGCGGCGGGTGTCCCCTCCCGCCGCCCGTAAGAACGATCAAGCGGCGGAACAGCCGCTATGATCGTTCTTATGGTGTAGGGAATCGCTGGCTGAAAATGGCAATATCTGAATGATGTCTGTGGCCTCAGGCATCATTTAGATATAACCACCGGAACCCCATGACGTCAATAGACGTAGTGTGGGAACCAAGTGGTTAATGAGGAGGTGGAGACTCAGCTCCTTACACAGATAGAAAGGGCTGCAAGGGCTGGGACAGTGGTAATAATGGGGGATTTTAACTACCCAGAAATTGACTGGGGTAATGCCACTGCTGGGACAGTTAAAGGGCAAAAATTTGTAAACCTATTACAGGACAATTTTATGGTCTAGTTTATTGAGGCCCCAACTAGGAATGATGCTCTGTTGGACCTGGTAATCTCAAACCATGCAGAACGTATTACTAATGTTCAGATAAAGGAACATTTGGGTAGCAGTGACCATAACATGATTTCATTTGATGTTAGCTATAAGCAGAAATCACATATGGGAAAGATAAAAACACTTAATTTCAAGAGAGCAAATTTTCCAAGGATGAGGGCTGCTCTCCAGGACTTAGACTGGGAGAGAATATTGGCATCTATGGGCACAGAACAGAAATGGGAATTCTTCAAAAAGACTGTTTGTGATCTCACGGCAAAGTATATTCCCATGGGCAATACGTTTAAAAGGCTAAAAATAAAACCGATGTGGCTCACGGCCAAAGTTAAAAAAGCTATAAACTATAAAAAAAGAGCTTTTAAAAAATATAAAAATGAAGGAACGCTAGTGTCATTTAAATGTTACAAGGAATACAACAGAATATGTGAAAAGGAAATCAAGAATGAAAAAATTCAAAATGAAAGACAGATTGCAAAAGATAGTAGGACAAACCCCAAAAAATTCTTCAAATATATTAATAGTAAAAAGGTTAAGTCTGAGCATGTAGGACCTTTGCAAAATAATCTGGAGTGGGTGACTGGGGACAAAGAGAAGGCTAACTTTTTAAATACTTTCTTCAGCTCTGTGTATACAAAGGAGCATGGGGGAGCTCATGTCCATAATGGGGGTGGTACTGACGCAGCCCCAAATCCACAATGGCTCAAAAGTGATATGGTCCAGAAATATTTGGACAGAATAAAGGTGGATAAAGCACCTGGACCTGATGGCATCCACCCACGGATCCTAAAAGAATTGAGCTCTGTAATTTCAAAGCCATTGTATCTAATTTTTAGGGACTCATTAATGACAGGAATAGTACCACTGGATTGGCGCAGGGCCAATGTGGTGCCTATATTTAAAAAGGGAACAAAGTCTTTACCAAGTAACTATAGACCCGTTAGTTTAACTTCTATAGTTGGGAAGATACTAGAGGGATTAATAAAAGACCACATAGACGAGTTCTTGCAGGAAAAAAATATTTTAAGCAACAGACAGCATGGATTCATGAAAGACAGAAGTTGTCAGACAAACCTGATTTCTTTTTATGAGGTGGTAAGTAAAACCTTGGACAGAGGGGTGGTGGTGGACGTGATATACTTGGATTTTGCAAAAGCGTTCGATACAGTTCCGCACACACGGCTCATGTGTAAGGTAAAGTCTACAGGTTTGGAAATATCAGTTTGTAAATGGATGGAAAACTGGCTAAAAGACAGAATTCAGAGAGTAGTGGTTAATGATTCTTACTCTGAATGGTCTAAGGTTATCAGTGGTGTACCCCAAGGTTCAGTGTTGGGACCCTTACTTTTTAATATCTTTATAAATGATATTGGGTCCGGGATCAATAGTAACATTTCCGTCTTTGCAGATGACACCAAGCTATGCAGTGGAATAACGTCCTTACAGGATGTCTCCAATTTAGAAGCCAACCTCAATGCTCTGTCTAATTGGGCGACTATGTTTGCCAATGAGGTTTAATGTTGAGAAATGTAAAGTTATGCACTTGGGGGCTAAGAATATGCATGCATGCATCATACATGCTAGGGGGAGTACAACTGAGGGAATCCATAGTGGAGAAGGATCTGGGGTTTTGGTAGATCATAAGCTCAATAATAGCATGCGGTTTCCAAAGCGAGCAAAGTCCTTTCCTGTATTAAGAGAGGTATGTACTCCAGAGAGACAGATATCATTTTTCCCCTGTTCAAATCATTAGTAAGATCTCATCTGAAATATGCAGTTCAGTTTTGGGCACCGGTTCTCAAAAAGCATATCGGGGAACTGGAGAAAGTGCAGAGAAGGGCAACCAAACTGATAAGAGGCATGGACTCAGCTATGAGGAAAGATTAGAGGAACTGCATTTATTCACTCTTGATAAGAGGAGAGTAAGGGGGGATATGATCAACATGTACAAATTTATAAGGGGTCCATATAGGGAACTTGGTGTCGAGTTATTCACTTTACAGTCAACAAAGAGGACAAGGGGGCACTCTTTACGTCTAGAGGAAAAGAGATTTCATCTCCAAATACGGAAAGGTTTCTTCACAGTAAGAGCTGTGAAAATGTGGAATAGACTCCCTGCAGAGGTGGTTATGGCCAGCTCAGTGGATTGCTTTAAGAAAGGCCTGGATTATTTCCTAAGTGTACATAATATAACTGGGTACTAACATTTATAGGTAAAGTTGATCCGGGGAAAATCCGATTGCCTCTCGGGGGATAAGGAAGGAATTTTTTCCCCTGCTTTAGCAAATTGGATCATGCTCTGCTGGGGTTTTTTCGCCTTCCTCTGGATCAACTGTGGGTATGGAATTGGGTATATAGGCTGGTATGATATTATTATATATATATTTTTTGTGGTTGAACTGGATGGACTTGTGTCTTTTTTCAACCTGACTAACTATGTAACTATGTAACTATATCACCCACAGTGTTCTCCATCAGTCACTGGAATGTGGCTGGGGCCACAGTTAATACCTGTGGCATTCGATCAAACTTGAAAGGGTTGGCTAATAAAAGCAGTCTTCTCTCGGTCTTCTGGGTTCATGGGAATCTGGTAGTACCTTCTCTTTAGGTCCAAAACACACTGAACCATTCAGCCCCTGATATGCATTGTAGGGCTTCTTCTATGCAAGGGGTCGTGTATTTATCTAGGATGGTCCTTCGGTTTGGTAATCGATACACATCCGAAGGGACCCATTCTTCTTCCTTCCTACCACAATCGTAGAAGCATAAGGGCTCCTGGACTCCTTAATCACCCCTGACTTCCTTAGCTCAGGTAGTTGCTCTCAAAAGTCCTCCAGAGCAATAGAGTAACAAATCAGACAACTCTGTGTATTTATGGTCTGAGAATATTTACTTGAATCAATTAAAGGAGCTGTTGTCACAAAAAGGAGGTAATAGATCTGCTGAGTTCTAGGCCACAGCTCCAACTCAGCAAAATAATTCCTCCGAAAGGCACGAGACAAATATTAACAATAACAGTTTTATATACATGCTTCATTAGGAAATAATGTTACCCCATAATAGGATGTTTCAATAAACATCCACGTTGCAGATCTGATATTCTTCACTGGTATGTAGGAGCTCGTTAACTCTAATCCGATTAATTGTAGCGGGAAAACAATAGGTTTCTTGTAGTGAGGAAAGCTAAAGATGTCTAACCACAGTGTTCGAATAGATTCAGTAAAGTATTCTGAGAGTAGAGATGTCTGTGCAAAGTGTCCCAGTGTAGCTGTGACAAAGGAAGGATGGGTAAATGTTGGGCGCTTGCCCTCTCACCAATGACCAGATCGATACGATGTCTTCCAGACAGTGAAGCTTGATGTACCTTCCAGCAGGCGACCAGAGTGGTGTTGGAAAGATGTCCGATGGCAAACAACAGAGCTAGGCCGCTAAGGTATAGGTTGGAAGGTGGTACTCCATGTAGTAGGCCGCGACCCCTCTCTCGATGCACAGAGAGATTAGGCTCGGGAGGAAGAGATCTCCATGCAAGCGTATTTTAGAGCTACTCCCAGCAATCTTCCAATGGCAGCAAAGATCTCTGGGATATGTAATCCTGGCACATAATCGTGCAAAAGAATTATCTGACAGGAAGAGTATTCATCCCACAATCCTTTTGTTTGTCACACAAATATGATGTCACCTAATACACTGATCATTAGAGGAACAGGCGACCCTTTGCGATACTGGACGGTACGGTGCTTTATGATTGTAGTCCATATTGCTACATATATTATAAAGTCTTTCCTCAATGTATTATTAGAGGATATGAACCATTAAAGTCCTTCACACTTGACTTGATGGACTTGTGTCTTTTTTCAACCTCACCTAATATGTAACTATGTAACATAATCGAAAACACATTAAGGCTCATTTTACACGCATGCGGCTCACAGCAGGGTTCCGGTGCATACTGGTTCACCATTTCAGGTGCGATTTCAGCCTGCATTTTGGGCTGAATTCGGACCTTAAACTGACCCATTGTGGAGATATGTGAACTGGCTCTATAGAGAGCTGGTCCAACCTCCTGCTATGCTGGGATTCCACATCCAATTCGCAATGGTGTGAAGCCAGCCTTAATGTTTAAGGTGATGAAAGTGTCCAAACGCCAGTTAATCCTTAGGTGAAAAAAGAGTGGTGTCCTTCCAGTTAAGGACACGTGTATCATCTCGTGTGCCCTAAGAGATAGATAAGACAAAAATATCTTCTTACCAGATAATAAGATCTTTCAAGGCCTAGACTATGGTGACCACATTTCCAAACTGCCATTCAGGGATGTCCCTGCCCAAAAAAAAGTGCATCCCAAATGATAAGTACCCCACGCACAGCTTGGAAGAAACGGCACCCCTAAGATAATAAGTGTTCTGCACAAACGGCACACTTCAGATGACAAGCACTCTACACAAAGCAACCCCCAGATGATAAGTGAACCCCAACATAGCTGAAAAGTTCCTCACATGTCTCACACCTCAGATAATAAATGACCTACACAAACACAACACAAGCACCCCACACACAAATAAGAACCCTCAGAAAGTGCTCCAAATACAGCAAGCAATCACCCACTCACAGCACCCCCCATATGATAGGTGTTAGCCACACATACACACAGCACTCCCTAGCTGACAATCCCCCCCACCCCCCCAAATGATACTGTATGAACCACACACACACACACACACAAAACCTAGATACTTTTCCAAATCCCAGCTGACAAGCACCCCACTCACAGCACCCTCAAGGTGATAAGTGTGGGGACAGAGACCCATTATGTGAGGGAGAAGAAGATTCTCAGCAAGAACAGAAAATAGGGATGTTCATGGACACCTATATTGTTGGTTTGGCACCCTCCAAAACATTGGAGACTGATAATGAACGGGGTTTAAGGCAGACCCTCTAACTTATGCTTAACAGTTAGTTTGCTGACTATCTACAGAACAGAAGAATGTAAGGCTACCTTCAGAATTTGAAGATGGGCATGTGACACTGACGCCCTGCCCCCAATGATGTCTGAGCCTCTGAGTTGGATGATCTCCCCTCTCAGATGACAGGTCCCTCGGGGTGGGAGGAGAAGAAGTGGGACAGTTGATTTGAGCCAGCAGTGCTGCAGCAGCACACAGAAGATGATCACCACACCAGCCAGTGCCTGCTGCAAGTCACTCCCTCCCTCTGTATGCCGCCAGGTGCCAGCCCGGAGAAGGAGGAGGTTGGGGGGGGGGTGGAGCTAAGCAGCACCAGGCACGGCCTCACTTTGAATCTATCTGTGACTGTGTATGTGATGGCACTGGTTGCTAGACACCAGGAGGCCCTAGCAGCCAGTTTTCTATTTCAAACTGAATGGGTTGTTTAACAAGGTGAAGGTTCACATATACTTTAAATTAGGGAAATATATACCTATCTTCTGTGAAGGTTGAGATGGCTTCTCCTCCCAGGAAATTGCCTGCTTCACTGCCTTGATAAAATATGGCACCAATGAAAACTCAATGTCATAGGACTCACTCTGCTCCTCCTCCGAAGATGATTCCCCTGCCTCCACGTGGGCCTAATCCGGAAGACGGTGAAACAATTTACATCTCTGCTGATGCACTTGGCCCTTTTGAAATTTATGCCTTTACGGAGCCCTCTTCAAGGCCCTTTGCTACCACCCTGTGGGTGTATTCTTTGACTTGCTGGGACTCTGCTACCTTGTCTCAGGCTGCCTCTTAAAACACTCCTCACACACCATGGCAGAAGAGCCCCATGCCCAGCAGGCTTTGGGTAGGTATGCCTGCAGGATCTTGACAGATGTTGTAAAGGCAAATGGGAACACCTCCTTCTGGAGCTACCTGAACCATGTCCAACTTCTCACATGAGTAGCTGGAAGCTTCTTGCAATGAGCGGCTAGACTTGGACTTGTATTTTCCTCCTTTCTGATCCATTCCCATGTGGGTGAGTAGAAAAAGATCTTTAGCACTCTTTTAGGTATATTTCACATTCCACCACCATCCAGATGTATTCCCTACCTGGAGTCATCCAATCTTTGTGCCTCACCTTCAGGTTCTGGTAAGCTCATGCTAGCTTCAACCTAACTTCAACCTAACTGATCAAAGAAAAATGGTCCATAAGTGGGAAACAATCAAACCCCCTCATCCTCCCTCAGCCAATGTTTCCCCCCTCCCCTTACCTGTGGCCGGATGCACACCAAGCACCAATGCCCCTTAAATAGAGGAAAGTCAACCCTCCCAGAGGACAGAACCTCCTCTATACTGTTACATAGTTACATAGATCTCCAATGGTTCATGTCCGTCCTAGGAAATCGGTCACAGACAGTGAAACTAGGAAAATTCCTCTTCGAAACTCGTGCAGTCACAGAGTCCCTCAAGGCTCTCATTTGTCACCCGTTCTCTTCAACATTTACATTCGCCCACTCCTTCAAATCATCAGATGCTCAGATCTCTGCTTCCACTCTTACGCTGACGACACGCAACTTTATTTCCGGATCAATGGAAAAAAAGATCACCAACAACAACTTGAAAACTGCCTCAAATCAATAGAGGACTGGATGACCACTAACTCCCTCCAGCTGAACGAATCAAAGACAGAGCTTCTTATCTTACACCCAAATCATAAGCCCGCAACCAAAAACTCCTGGTCTTCACCAACCGTCTTTGGGCAGACTATCTCCCCAAAGACCAAAGCGAAGAGTCTCGGGGTTATTTTAGATCCACAAATGTGAATGGATGCGCAAATAGGATCTGTAGTCAGTGGATCTCACCATCTGCTGCGCATGCTTTGCAGACTCATCCCTTTTATCCCAAAGAATGACAAAGCAGTGGTAGTTGGAACAATCATTAATTCACGACTGGACTACGCAAATTCGCTTTACATAGGATTACCACAATATCAACTTGCGCGATTACAACTTATCCAAAACACGGCGGCAAGGCTGATAACAGGATAAAAACCTCTCCTTTGCTGAGGATCTTACATTGGCTAACCGTAAAAAATCGGATCACGTTCAAGACCCTTTGCCTCACCCACAAATGCGTGCATAGAGAAGCTCCGCAATACCTAATGGAGAAAATAAATCATTACACACCAAACCGCAGTCTTCGATCAGCCAACAAAAACCTCCTCCTCGTGCCCAAAGCCCGGTATAAATCCAAGGGGGATCGGAGATTCGCTGTCCAAGGGCCTCGGCTATGGAATGCTCTACCAATCAACATCCGCCTGGAAGAAAATCACCTGGCTTTTAGGAAAAAACTCAAGACCTTGCTCTTTTAGCAGATGATCAAAGCTCGCCACAGCGTCTAGAGGCGATTCACTTCGCATTGTGCGCTATACAAGTATTTCATTTATTCATTCATTCATAGTTAGTCAGGTTGAAAAAAGACACAAGTCCATCCAGTTCAACCAAAAAAAAAAAAAATATATATATATATATATATATATATATATATATATATATATATATATATAAATATCATACCAGCCCATATACCCAATTCTATACCCACAGTTGATCCAGAGAAAGGCAAAAAAAACAGCAGAGCATGATCCAATTTGCTAAAGCAGGGGAAAAAATTCCTTCCTGATCCCCCGAGAGGCAAATCGGATTTTCCCCGGATCAACCTTACCTATAAATGTTAGTACCCAGTTATATTATGTACACTTTGGAAATAATCCAGGCCTTTCTTAAAGCAATCCACTGAGCTGGCCATAACCACCTCTGCAGGGAGTCTATTCCACATTTTCACAGCTCTTACTGTGAAGAAACCTTTCCGTATTTGGAGGTGAAATCTCTTCTCCTCTAGACGTAAAGAGTGCCCCCTTGTCCTCTTTGTTGACTGTAAAGTGAATAACTCGACACCAAGTTCCCTATATGGACCCCTTATATATTTGAAATAATAAAAACAGTGTAGCGCTTCAATAATAATAAATGTAATCAACACAAATTATAAAAGTAATAATAGCAAAAAATCGCACAGAACCAAATGCCTGGAAATAAAAGTCCAACATAAGGCACTCATTCCACTATGTTGATGGCATGGGAGTGACCAAACCGTCACATGGAAGGAAAATGGTGTACTGGACGAATATGTTCATGCAGGTAAACTTGATTGTAAACATCAGTGAGTAGTAGATAAATACTTCTTACCGGAACAGTTGGACTCACACAGTCATATGACGGTTGAGTCTAGAAGGCTTGGGGTCACAATCAAGGACCAGGGAGTGTGAGGAGAGAGGTCAGTTGAGCTGGTGGAGGAGCTCCAGGCGGTTGTGGGCTCGAAGGTGGATCCTTTCAGATGGAACATCAAAGGTCGAAGTAATCAAGCTCAAACGCAGCCCGTTGGACCAATACTCCAGCCTCCCCCGAATGGGGAGGGGGGTGTTTGTGAAGTTTTAAACCAAAACAATGGAGAAAAGGAAAAAGAAAAAAAGGCTCCACATGGTGCGGGTCAAACGATATAAAAACGTTGGTTTATTGAAGTCAAAAGATAATAAATGACTTGGTGATCACATAAAAAAACGAAATGAACTTAAAAGCAATGTGGGGTGCCAACAGCTCGCCCGACGCGTTTCGACATATGTGTCTTCAACTGGGGCATGTTGGAACCCACCACATTGCTGACAAATATATAGAGAATGAGAGAGAGGTTCCGCCTAACAAGAGGCGGGACATCCAATCTCAGACAGCCTCTTAAAGCTACAGTGTACAATTTAGTCAAACCAAAGTATACCAATTCAGACACTATAAGCAAATACAAATAACATCTCAAAATGTCACTCATGCAGACTGTTAGATAGATATTGATGGCAATAAAATCTGGAAAATAGAATAAAAAATAAGCCACCATGCTCACGCGTGGATAGCACTGAATAGATTACATTGTTCATAGCCTAATCAGATATATAGATGCAACATGATTCAATTCCATTATAAAGCATATGCAAAGAACACATCAAGCATTGATACATAAAGATCAGACCTGCGTTGTTAGTTATACATAAAATACATTAAACCTTTACCAGAAACTGTCAGTTTGTATTTGCATTATTCACAGCCTAATCAGACTTATAAATTGCAAACAGCCCCAATGCACATACAGAGTACATACAGAGAGCACATCCAGTTCTAGTACAAATAATCAGATATGCACTGTCAATTATACATAAGCTGCACTATACTGTCCCAAGAACAAGCTGATTTGTTTATATTATATCATAAATAGAGCTGTAAAGTTCTCAGTGGTAATGTCTAATAGAGATCTATCATTAGATGTCTCTTACTTGTTGTGCCAGCAATGTGTCACCTGGGGATGTGCATAAGTAATCGTGGTGATAATTGATACGTGATGATCGGTTTTGTAAAGTTTAGATCAGATAATCTGAAGTGTCATAACATGAAATGACACAGGAACGACTAAACCAATCACTCAATGCGTGTGTCATGTGGTTAAATGTAGGAGTGGTTGAGAAAGGCTCAGGTCTATGGAGTAGAGGCGTGTCTATTTGTATATCATTAAGCAAGAGTGTAAGGAGGAGGTGTCATTCAAAGCGTGGCGCCAAATTACTCCTTGTTATGCGTTCCACGCTGCGGGTCATAGCAAGCTTCATGAGCGCTTATAGGTGCATGACGACGAAATGGGGCGTGTGCGTGCAAACGTCACATGCTACGTAGTCATGCAAAAAATAAGTAAGTAAAAGGGGGCGTATAAACGTCACGCTCCATATCCCTCCACGGAAGTGTAGGGGAGGGGAAAGCATTTGTATCTGGCGCCAACTTCACACATGGAGAGCGTCACACGCCACTGGGCGTGGCCGGCAGCAGAAGGGCCAATCCGAGAGTCTGTCACTCTGCACATGTGCCGTGACTAGTGACGTAATTACGTCATGTCATGCGCAGTGATGGATCAGGGGTGGATACAACGAGGTAATCACGGGGACTATAGAAGATGTGACAATATCACGTCTCTTCCAATAATAGAGCCCGACGTAACCGTGGTAACCACGGAAGCGTCACTGTATTTAAGGACAAAAGGATACCGCAAATAAAAGGACGCAAGTACACGAACAAAAAGAAGGACAAATATCACTCCACAATCAGAATATACATCCTACTCTGGAGATTTTACCACTAATAGCCAAAGGTTATGTGAAGTGAAAAATTGGGAATAGTCGCATGGGTCAGATGCAATGCGTACAAATTACGCACATATTAACCTAAAAAATATATATTTTGAAGTGCCTGAATCCCAAAAGTGGCCTTAAAATATAAAATATAATAGATATGGCATATTCGCAACTAATGCCAAAAGTGAAGCTAAACATTAAAGTGAGAATGTGAAAGGAAATCCGTCCCAGATCCCACCTGATCTAGAAAAAATGCGTAATAAACGCATATAACCAGATACAGGCAGAAATCTGAAAGGGGGATATGTGAAAGAAAAAATATGATAGGGACGCAAAGTATATACGGTGAGTTAGGCATTGTGTCGCAGAGAACACAGATTAGGAAATAAAATAAAAAGTGAAAAATAAAGTGCCCAATAAATAAATAATGGGTATGTTAGTGTGTAAAACCGAGAAAAGGAGGGCGGGAGAAATATTAGAGATATAAAACAACTAAATAATAAAATAATATAAGGCGCTAGTGATCCATAATAAGATAGATTAAGCCTGATTAATAAAGCTATTAATATCCCAGTCTGTGTTCATGCCAAAGGGGGAGTAGCACCTCAATTCATAAATCCAAAATGTCTCGAGACGCGAGACCCCCCTCAGGCATGAATCACCTCTCCAGTTCGGGACAAATTTGTCAATAATTTGAAAACGGGTACCCGTAGGATCTCTATTGTGTTTTTCAAGATAGTGTCTCGGAACAGGATGTTTATCGCACCCTTTTTTGATTTTACTAAGATGTTCGTTGACTCTAATGGAGAAATTACGAATAGTGCGGCCAACATATTGTTGGTTGCAAGGGCAGGTAATCAAGTAAACAATGTACCTCGTGACACAAGTGGTGAAGTGTTTCATAAGATATCTACGTGCAGTGGATGAGGATGTAAAGGAGTCACTTTTCCCCTTACCCAGCATATTATGTAGGCAGACGTTGCATTTTCTGCAGGGAAAGTAACCCTTACTCTGGGGGAAAAATTGTATTGATTTAGGGATATCTATTACATTAGGAGCGATATCATTTTGTATAGATCGAGCTCCCCTGTAGATGGTTCCAGCTTTATCTGGAATCATCCTACCCAAAACTTTGTCGCTTTGTAGTACCTTCCAGTGCCTGTTAATAATTCTCTTTATGTCATTGTGTTGTGTGGAAAAAGTTGTGAAAAAAGACAATTTATATTTATCACTTATGGCTGTTTTAACTTTTTTTTGTGTGAGAGAGGCCCTATCGGTGTGTAAAGCTGCTTGGATCTCGACATCAAGAGTACGTGGATCATAACCTTTGTCCTGGAACCTCTTACGGATGGTGTAGGATTGGGAAATATAGTCACTGACATTCGTGCAGTTGCGCCTGAGCCTGAGAAACTGACTGCGTGGGATGGAATTAAGCCATTGGCGATGATGGCAGCTGTCAACAGGAATATAACCATTCCGATCCGTTGGTTTGAAGAAAGTCTTCAGGACCAGGCGTTTCTGCACTATAGTGACCTCTAAGTCAAGAAAATGGATGTTAGTTGTACTGGCCTCAAAGGTCAGCTGAATGCCGCGGTCATTGGCATTGAGGGTTGCCATGAAGGAGTCAAGAGAGGGCCGGCTGCCCCTCCATAGGAGGAGGATGTCGTCTATATACCTAGCCCACAGTACCAGTTCAGGCCTGTTGAGGGCATAGACGACATCCTCCTCCCACTGGGCCATAAACAGGTTGGCCAAGCTGGGTGCATATTTGGCCCCCATGGCAACCCCTCTGTTCTGGGTATAAAAAGTGCCCTGGAACCAGAAATAATTATGAGACATAGCGAACTCTAATAGCTGCATAAGGAAATTCCTGTGTATCACAGGAAGTGTAGAATCCCTAGAGAGAAACAATTCAGCAGCTCTCAGGCCCAAATCTTGTGGGATACAAGTATATAGTGCAGAGACATCTGCTGTAACAAGAATAAGATCGTCATGGTACTCAATATTCTCTAGTAGTCGAATTGTATCACCTGTATCCTGTAAGTAGGAAGGTATATTCCTTACTAGGGGCTGTAAATAGGAATCTATATATTTCCCTATTCGCGAGGTGATGGAATTTATACCACTCACAATAGGGCGGCCAGGTGGATTCACAGAGTCCTTATGTATCTTAGGAAGTTGGTATATTGTCGGAATGCGTGGAGCCAGTGGGATCATAAATTCTCTTTCCTTCTTATTTAGAATATTCAGAGAGAAACCTTCGTCTATGATCTGTATAAGTGTTTTTTTGTATTTGAGGGTAGGGTCACCTGGTAGAGGGCTATAAGTGGTGACATCGCTCAATAGTCTATTCATTTCCCCTATGTAACAAGATTTGTCTAAGACCACTATGCCCCCCCCTTTGTCTGCAGGGCGGATGATGAGATTTTTCCTTTCACATAAAGATTTAAGGCCCTGTGTTATAGAAGGGTCTTGATGTGTCCTTTTTATGGGTAACTTGTCTAAATCGTTTAAAACGAGATTTTTAAAAACGTTAATAGATGGAGGTAAGATACCTGGGTTGAACAAAGATGGATTGCTCAAACCAGAGTGTCTAACTGATGTAGAATGAGAAATTTTATTGGTTACACTTGGAAGAGACAGAAAATGTCTCTGAATATGTAACTTACGGATGAACTTATGCACATCAATGAATGTGTTAAATTTGTTAAGTTTTCTAGGTGGGACGAATTTAAGACCCTTATCTAGAATACATTTTTCACTTGCTGATAATATTGCTGTGCTTAAATTGAAAATGCCCGCACCTACTGTGTCCTTTTTCTTTTTGTGCTGGATGCGCCTCCCCCCTCTGGTGCCTCGTTTGGTTTTTGGTTTCCTCCACGTATGGGGGTATCCCTGTGAAAATCCTGGTAATAAGGAGGCCCTGATGGATGATTACGGTTATATGGGGGTCTAAACGGAGGTTCATCATTGTAAGTCATGTAAGGGGGAGGGTCGCGTTGAGAATCAAAATGGTCCTCTTCCCTAAGGGGTAGGTAACGATTATAAGTACGAATTGGAGTACTATGTGAGTAGTCCTCCCTACTGTGACTATAGTTGTCATCCCTCCGAGTTCTACTATGTTCACGGGAAGTATGTTGGTAGCCACCATTGTTATTTCCATGGTGTCTATCTAGGCCATAACCCTGATTATTTCTCCCTTTACCCTTATGCCGAGGTTTGGAACCTTTCCCTTGGGGGTTAGGGTATTGGACTTGGGCAGGGGATCTGTATACATAGTTATTTGTTCTAGGAGGTCGGCTGGGCCTAGGCGGGGGTGGAGGAGGTTCATATATTAACCTTCTTTCGGTCTCCATGGCCTCAGGTTGCATAATGTCTGATGGCAGATCATTACCTGGTTCTGAACCAATTTTTTTCTGCCAATTAAAAACAGCATTGGATTTATAATCATTAACATCACGATTATACTTTTTTTGTTTTTTAATACGTTGATCTTTTTCCTCTTTCTCCAGATGGTTTCTTAGATTGGAGGATAACGTATTATACTCTGGTGTACCCAATGCTGGTGTGAGTTTTTCTTTGATATCTTTGATTTCTTTGTCAATGAGGGGCAGCCTGGCCTGCTTCTTATCTATCAAAAAATTTAACAGTTTAATACCCATCTCATTGAAAAAGATGAACCAGGCATCAAACTCAACCTCTCCTTGTTGAGGATGTATGTCCCAGCGTAAACCCCGAGGGACCATTTTCTCTTTAATATATTGCCTCAAGAAGGCGATGTCCCATTGAAGATGAACTTCTGAGACCATCACGTCCCCGTGATTACCTCGTTGTATCCACCCCTGATCCATCACTGCGCATGACATGACGTAATTACGTCACTAGTCACGGCGCATGTGCAGAGTGACAGACTCTCGGATTGGCCCTTCTGCTGCCGGCCACGCCCAGTGGCGTGTGACGCTCTCCATGTGTGAAGTTGGCGCCAGATACAAATGCTTTCCCCTCCCCTACACTTCCGTGGAGGGATATGGAGCGTGACGTTTATACGCCCCCTTTTACTTACTTATTTTTTGCATGACTACGTAGCATGTGACGTTTGCACGCACACGCCCCATTTCGTCGTCATGCACCTATAAGCGCTCATGAAGCTTGCTATGACCCGCAGCGTGGAACGCATAACAAGGAGTAATTTGGCGCCACGCTTTGAATGACACCTCCTCCTTACACTCTTGCTTAATGATATACAAATAGACACGCCTCTACTCCATAGACCTGAGCCTTTCTCAACCACTCCTACATTTAACCACATGACACACGCATTGAGTGATTGGTTTAGTCGTTCCTGTGTCATTTCATGTTATGACACTTCAGATTATCTGATCTAAACTTTACAAAACCGATCATCACGTATCAATTATCACCACGATTACTTATGCACATCCCCAGGTGACACATTGCTGGCACAACAAGTAAGAGACATCTAATGATAGATCTCTATTAGACATTACCACTGAGAACTTTACAGCTCTATTTATGATATAATATAAACAAATCAGCTTGTTCTTGGGACAGTATAGTGCAGCTTATGTATAATTGACAGTGCATATCTGATTATTTGTACTAGAACTGGATGTGCTCTCTGTATGTACTCTGTATGTGCATTGGGGCTGTTTGCAATTTATAAGTCTGATTAGGCTGTGAATAATGCAAATACAAACTGACAGTTTCTGGTAAAGGTTTAATGTATTTTATGTATAACTAACAACGCAGGTCTGATCTTTATGTATCAATGCTTGATGTGTTCTTTGCATATGCTTTATAATGGAATTGAATCATGTTGCATCTATATATCTGATTAGGCTATGAACAATGTAATCTATTCAGTGCTATCCACGCGTGAGCATGGTGGCTTATTTTTTATTCTATTTTCCAGATTTTATTGCCATCAATATCTATCTAACAGTCTGCATGAGTGACATTTTGAGATGTTATTTGTATTTGCTTATAGTGTCTGAATTGGTATACTTTGGTTTGACTAAATTGTACACTGTAGCTTTAAGAGGCTGTCTGAGATTGGATGTCCCGCCTCTTGTTAGGCGGAACCTCTCTCTCATTCTCTATATATTTGTCAGCAATGTGGTGGGTTCCAACATGCCCCAGTTGAAGACACATATGTCGAAACGCGTCGGGCGAGCTGTTGGCACCCCACATTGCTTTTAAGTTCATTTCGTTTTTTTATGTGATCACCAAGTCATTTATTACCTTTTGACTTCAATAAACCAACGTTTTTATATCGTTTGACCCGCACCATGTGGAGCCTTTTTTTCTTTTTCCTTTTCTCCATTGTTTTGGTTTAAAACTTCACAAACACCCCCCTCCCCATTCGGGGGAGGCTGGAGTATTGGTCCAACGGGCTGCGTTTGAGCTTGATTACTTCGACCTTTGATGTTCCATCTGAAAGGATCCACCTTCGAGCCCACAACCGCCTGGAGCTCCTCCACCAGCTCAACTGACCTCTCTCCTCACACTCCCTGGTCCTTGATTGTGACCCCAAGCCTTCTAGACTCAACCGTCATATGACTGTGTGAGTCCAACTGTTCCGGTAAGAAGTATTTATCTACTACTCACTGATGTTTACAATCAAGTTTACCTGCATGAACATATTCGTCCAGTACACCATTTTCCTTCCATGTGACGGTTTGGTCACTCCCATGCCATCAACATAGTGGAATGAGTGCCTTATGTTGGACTTTTATTTCCAGGCATTTGGTTCTGTGCGATTTTTTGCTATTATTACTTTTATAATTTGTGTTGATTACATTTATTATTATTGAAGCGCTACACTGTTTTTATTATTTTATCTGTTGAACTTTGTTTGTTTTTAGTGTTGGCTGCTGTTGTGGCCGTTGTGGCCATCTTTTCACCAACTATAGCGCAGTGCTTTCCCCCTTTATATTTCTCTTTGTGACCCATTATCCACTGCAGCTTCTTTTTGTTTTCAGTTTTTTGCTTTCCATATAATTTTTGGTTATATTGTTTTTCTCACACAATGGATATCTTTGAATATAGGACCTCTAGATCCTTCAATACTGATGGTGTGTTTACATCTAATTCCACTAATACTGAAGTTAGTGGTCTCTTTATCAGACTCAAGAACGTGATGGTCTCAGAAGTTCATCTTCAATGGGACATCGCCTTCTTGAGGCAATATATTAAAGAGAAAATGGTCCCTCGGGGTTTACGCTGGGACATACATCCTCAACAAGGAGAGGTTGAGTTTGATGCCTGGTTCATCTTTTTCAATGAGATGGGTATTAAACTGTTAAATTTTTTGATAGATAAGAAGCAGGCCAGGCTGCCCCTCATTGACAAAGAAATCAAAGATATCAAAGAAAAACTCACACCAGCATTGGGTACACCAGAGTATAATACGTTATCCTCCAATCTAAGAAACCATCTGGAGAAAGAGGAAAAAGATCAACGTATTAAAAAACAAAAAAAGTATAATCGTGATGTTAATGATTATAAATCCAATGCTGTTTTTAATTGGCAGAAAAAAATTGGTTCAGAACCAGGTAATGATCTGCCATCAGACATTATGCAACCTGAGGCCATGGAGACCGAAAGAAGGTTAATATATGAACCTCCTCCACCCCCGCCTAGGCCCAGCCGACCTCCTAGAACAAATAACTATGTATACAGATCCCCTGCCCAAGTCCAATACCCTAACCCCCAAGGGAAAGGTTCCAAACCTCGGCATAAGGGTAAAGGGAGAAATAATCAGGGTTATGGCCTAGATAGACACCATGGAAATAACAATGGTGGCTACCAACATACTTCCCGTGAACATAGTAGAACTCGGAGGGATGACAACTATAGTCACAGTAGGGAGGACTACTCACATAGTACTCCAATTCGTACTTATAATCGTTACCTACCCCTTAGGGAAGAGGACCATTTTGATTCTCAACGCGACCCTCCCCCTTACATGACTTACAATGATGAACCTCCGTTTAGACCCCCATATAACCGTAATCATCCATCAGGGCCTCCTTATTACCAGGATTTTCACAGGGATACCCCCATACGTGGAGGAAACCAAAAACCAAACGAGGCACCAGAGGGGGGAGGCGCATCCAGCACAAAAAGAAAAAGGACACAGTAGGTGCGGGCATTTTCAATTTAAGCACAGCAATATTATCAGCAAGTGAAAAATGTATTCTAGATAAGGGTCTTAAATTCGTCCCACCTAGAAAACTTAACAAATTTAACACATTCATTGATGTGCATAAGTTCATCCGTAAGTTACATATTCAGAGACATTTTCTGTCTCTTCCAAGTGTAACCAATAAAATTTCTCATTCTACATCAGTTAGACACTCTGGTTTGAGCAATCCATCTTTGTTCAACCCAGGTATCTTACCTCCATCTATTAACGTTTTTAAAAATCTCGTTTTAAACGATTTAGACAAGTTACCCATAAAAAGGACACATCAAGACCCTTCTATAACACAGGGCCTTAAATCTTTATGTGAAAGGAAAAATCTCATCATCCGCCCTGCAGACAAAGGGGGGGGCATAGTGGTCTTAGACAAATCTTGTTACATAGGGGAAATGAATAGACTATTGAGCGATGTCACCACTTATAGCCCTCTACCAGGTGACCCTACCCTCAAATACAAAAAAACACTTATACAGATCATAGACGAAGGTTTCTCTCTGAATATTCTAAATAAGAAGGAAAGAGAATTTATGATCCCACTGGCTCCACGCATTCCGACAATATACCAACTTCCTAAGATACATAAGGACTCTGTGAATCCACCTGGCCGCCCTATTGTGAGTGGTATAAATTCCATCACCTCGCGAATAGGGAAATATATAGATTCCTATTTACAGCCCCTAGTAAGGAATATACCTTCCTACTTACAGGATACAGGTGATACAATTCGACTACTAGAGAATATTGAGTACCATGACGATCTTATTCTTGTTACAGCAGATGTCTCTGCACTATATACTTGTATCCCACAAGATTTGGGCCTGAGAGCTGCTGAATTGTTTCTCTCTAGGGATTCTACACTTCCTGTGATACACAGGAATTTCCTTATGCAGCTATTAGAGTTCGCTATGTCTCATAATTATTTCTGGTTCCAGGGCACTTTTTATACCCAGAACAGAGGGGTTGCCATGGGGGCCAAATATGCACCCAGCTTGGCCAACCTGTTTATGGCCCAGTGGGAGGAGGATGTCGTCTATGCCCTCAACAGGCCTGAACTGGTACTGTGGGCTAGGTATATAGACGACATCCTCCTCCTATGGAGGGGCAGCCGGCCCTCTCTTGACTCCTTCATGGCAACCCTCAATGCCAATGACCGCGGCATTCAGCTGACCTTTGAGGCCAGTACAACTAACATCCATTTTCTTGACTTAGAGGTCACTATAGTGCAGAAACGCCTGGTCCTGAAGACTTTCTTCAAACCAACGGATCGGAATGGTTATATTCCTGTTGACAGCTGCCATCATCGCCAATGGCTTAATTCCATCCCACGCAGTCAGTTTCTCAGGCTCAGGCGCAACTGCACGAATGTCAGTGACTATATTTCCCAATCCTACACCATCCGTAAGAGGTTCCAGGACAAAGGTTATGATCCACGTACTCTTGATGTCAAGATCCAAGCAGCTTTACACACCGATAGGGCCTCTCTCACACAAAAAAAAGTTAAAACAGCCATAAGTGATAAATATAAATGGTCTTTTTTCACAACTTTTTCCACACAACACAATGACATAAAGAGAATTATTAACAGGCACTGGAAGGTACTACAAAGCGACAAAGTTTTGGGTGGGATGATTCCAGATAAAGCTGGAACCATCTACAGGGGAGCTCGATCTATACAAAATGATATCGCTCCTAATGTAATAGATATCCCTAAATCAATACAATTTTTCCCCCAGAGTAAGGGTTACTTTCCCTGCAGAAAATGCAACGTCTGCCTACATAATATGCTGGGTAAGGGGAAAAGTGACTCCTTTACATCCTCATCCACTGCACGTAGATATCTTATGAAACACTTCACCACTTGTGTCACGAGGTACATTGTTTACTTGATTACCTGCCCTTGCAACCAACAATATGTTGGCCGCACTATTCGTAATTTCTCCATTAGAGTCAACGAACATCTTAGTAAAATCAAAAAAGGGTGCGATAAACATCCTGTTCCGAGACACTATCTTGAAAAACACAATAGAGATCCTACGGGTACCCGTTTTCAAATTATTGACAAATTTGTCCCGAACTGGAGAGGTGATTCATGCCTGAGGGGGGTCTCGCGTCTCGAGACATTTTGGATTTATGAATTGAGGTGCTACTCCCCCTTTGGCATGAACACAGACTGGGATATTAATAGCTTTATTAATCAGGCTTAATCTATCTTATTATGGATCACTAGCGCCTTATATTATTTTATTATTTAGTTGTTTTATATCTCTAATATTTCTCCCGCCCTCCTTTTCTCGGTTTTACACACTAACATACCCATTATTTATTTATTGGGCACTTTATTTTTCACTTTTTATTTTATTTCCTAATCTGTGTTCTCTGCGACACAATGCCTAACTCACCGTATATACTTTGCGTCCCTATCATATTTTTTCTTTCACATATCCCCCTTTCAGATTTCTGCCTGTATCTGGTTATATGCGTTTATTACGCATTTTTTCTAGATCAGGTGGGATCTGGGACGGATTTCCTTTCACATTCTCACTTTAATGTTTAGCTTCACTTTTTGGCATTAGTTGCGAATATGCCATATCTATTATATTTTATATTTTAAGGCCACTTTTGGGATTCAGGCACTTCAAAATATATATTTTTTAGGTTAATATGTGCGTAATTTGTACGCATTGCATCTGACCCATGCGACTATTCCCAATTTTTCACTTCACATAACCTTTGGCTATTAGTGGTAAAATCTCCAGAGTAGGATGTATATTCTGATTGTGGAGTGATATTTGTCTTTCTTTTTGTTCGTGTACTTGCGTCCTTTTATTTGCGGTATCCTTTTGTCCTTAAATACAGTGACGCTTCCGTGGTTACCACGGTTACGTCGGGCTCTATTATTGGAAGAGACGTGATATTGTCACATCTTCTATAGTCCCCGTGATTACCTCGTTGTATCCACCCCTGATCCATCACTGCGCATGACATGACGTAATTACGTCACTAGTCACGGCGCATGTGCAGAGTGACAGACTCTCGGATTGGCCCTTCTGCTGCCGGCCACGCCCAGTGGCGTGTGACGCTCTCCATGTGTGAAGTTGGCGCCAGATACAAATGCTTTCCCCTCCCCTACACTTCCGTGGAGGGATATGGAGCATGACGTTTATACGCCCCCTTTTACTTACTTATTTTTTGCATGACTACGTAGCATGTGACGTTTGCACGCACACGCCCCATTTCGTCGTCATGCACCTATAAGCGCTCATGAAGCTTGCTATGACCCGCAGCGTGGAACGCATAACAAGGAGTAATTTGGCGCCACGCTTTGAATGACACCTCCTCCTTACACTCTTGCTTAATGATATACAAATAGACACGCCTCTACTCCATAGACCTGAGCCTTTCTCAACCACTCCTACATTTAACCACATGACACACGCATTGAGTGATTGGTTTAGTCGTTCCTGTGTCATTTCATGTTATGACACTTCAGATTATCTGATCTAAACTTTACAAAACCGATCATCACGTATCAATTATCACCACGATTACTTATGCACATCCCCAGGTGACACATTGCTGGCACAACAAGTAAGAGACATCTAATGATAGATCTCTATTAGACATTACCACTGAGAACTTTACAGCTCTATTTATGATATAATATAAACAAATCAGCTTGTTCTTGGGACAGTATAGTGCAGCTTATGTATAATTGACAGTGCATATCTGATTATTTGTACTAGAACTGGATGTGCTCTCTGTATGTACTCTGTATGTGCATTGGGGCTGTTTGCAATTTATAAGTCTGATTAGGCTGTGAATAATGCAAATACAAACTGACAGTTTCTGGTAAAGGTTTAATGTATTTTATGTATAACTAACAACGCAGGTCTGATCTTTATGTATCAATGCTTGATGTGTTCTTTGCATATGCTTTATAATGGAATTGAATCATGTTGCATCTATATATCTGATTAGGCTATGAACAATGTAATCTATTCAGTGCTATCCACGCGTGAGCATGGTGGCTTATTTTTTATTCTATTTTCCAGATTTTATTGCCATCAATATCTATCTAACAGTCTGCATGAGTGACATTTTGAGATGTTATTTGTATTTGCTTATAGTGTCTGAATTGGTATACTTTGGTTTGACTAAATTGTACACTGTAGCTTTAAGAGGCTGTCTGAGATTGGATGTCCCGCCTCTTGTTAGGCGGAACCTCTCTCTCATTCTCTATATATTTGTCAGCAATGTGGTGGGTTCCAACATGCCCCAGTTGAAGACACATATGTCGAAACGCGTCGGGCGAGCTGTTGGCACCCCACATTGCTTTTAAGTTCATTTCGTTTTTTTATGTGATCACCAAGTCATTTATTACCTTTTGACTTCAATAAACCAACGTTTTTATATCGTTTGACCCGCACCATGTGGAGCCTTTTTTTCTTTTTCCTTTTCTCCATTGTTTTGGTTTAAAACTTCACAAACACCCCCCTCCCCATTCGGGGGAGGCTGGAGTATTGGTCCAACGGGCTGCGTTTGAGCTTGATTACTTCGACCTTTGATGTTCCATCTGAAAGGATCCACCTTCGAGCCCACAACCGCCTGGAGCTCCTCCACCAGCTCAACTGACCTCTCTCCTCACACTCCCTGGTCCTTGATTGTGACCCCAAGCCTTCTAGACTCAACCGTCATATGACTGTGTGAGTCCAACTGTTCCGGTAAGAAGTATTTATCTACTACTCACTGATGTTTACAATCAAGTTTACCTGCATGAACATATTCGTCCAGTACACCATTTTCCTTCCATGTGACGGTTTGGTCACTCCCATGCCATCAACATAGTGGAATGAGTGCCTTATGTTGGACTTTTATTTCCAGGCATTTGGTTCTGTGCGATTTTTTGCTATTATTACTTTTATAATTTGTGTTGATTACATTTATTATTATTGAAGCGCTACACTGTTTTTATTATTTTATCTGTTGAACTTTGTTTGTTTTTAGTGTTGGCTGCTGTTGTGGCCGTTGTGGCCATCTTTTCACCAACTATAGCGCAGTGCTTTCCCCCTTTATATTTCCCCTTATATATTTGTACATGTTGATCATATCCCCCCCTTAATCTCCTCTTATCAAGAGTGAATAAATTCAGTTCCTCTAATCTTTCCTCATAGCTGAGTTCCTCCATGCCTCTTATCAGTTTGGTTGCCCTTCTCTGCACTTTCTCCAGTTCACCGATATCCTTTTTGAGAACTGGTGCCCAAAACTGAACTGCATATTCCAGATGAAGTCTTACTAATGATTTGAACAGGGGCAAAATGATTTCTCTCTCTCTGGAGTACATACCTCTCTTAATACAGGAAAGGACTTTGCTCGCTTTTGAAACCCCAGAGGGCAGAACCTCCTCTATACTGTTCACAAAGGACCACCATATCATTTTGCCATTTAGACAGCCATGACTAACCCGGGCACCAGAGCACTCCCGCAATGTGGGATTTATCTCCTGCCAGGAAGCCCACAGAGGCTGAAACTGGCAGGAAATGTAGGGAATCTTCAGTCTCCTAATGTTCTTCTACATCAGTGTAGTTTTCCCAGAGTGAAGGCAAAAAAGGAACATTGTGGAATTAGGCATTCCCCCTTTAATTTAAACAGGGGGTTGTCTTATGGGGTCAGAGTGGTGGTTATGACTCATTCATAGGCTGACATGATTATCCCCAGAAATAAAACATTTCCATTTGTGTTCATGTTGGAATATTCCCTTCACTTTCTGCCTGGGAAAACATTGTTTGTTTTTTTAGCTTGACACGGACTTTAAAATTGTATTCTTCTGCTTTGATACTTTTCAGAATCACTGAATCTCTTTAAAGATATTTAAAATTGTTCTTGTGTTTTAGCACATCTTTAATGTGGCATTCGAATGAAATTGTTAGATGAAATGCACATCCCCAAAGGATGCCAAAGGATTCTGTAATTCTCTGCAGCTAACTTTTACATACTGTAGTTACATAGTTAGGTTGAAAAAAGACACAAGTCCATCTAAAGCCCTGTACACACTATCAGATTGTCTGCTGAGTTTTTCCTTCAGATTTACCAAAACCATATAATATGAGGTCAAACCTTAGGAGTTTCAATGTGTATGAAATCAGGCAGGCCCTTCTACTACATGGTTTTGGTAAATTGAAGGAAAAACTCAGCAGACAATCTGATAGTGTGTACGGGGCTTAATTCCATAAAAAAAAATAAAAATCATACAAACCCATCCACAATCCTTTACCCACAGTTGATCCAGAGGAAGGCAAAAACCTCCAGCAAAGCATGCTCCAATTTGCTACAGCAGGGGAACATTTGCCAATACCTACCACACTATATAGTCAGAAATGTGAAACATCTTTTACTTGGTTTTGCTTTGCACTTTTCAGTATTCTCCACAACACATCCAATTTGCTCATTAGACAATGTCTGAGCATCATCACACTCCTGGTTCACTGTGTAGTAATTAAGACTTAGGCACTGTACTGTAATAGTACTGTTTGCCCTTTTGTTGTAAAGCACTGCATAAACTTTTGGGACTATATACATTCTTAAGCATTATGGGTGGAACTTCATTTAGATGTGCGTAGTTCAAAGTTAATCATTGGAGTTTGTTATAGACTACCCAATTTTAATGAAGAGGTGGAGACTTAGCTCTTTGCACAGATGGAATGCGCTGTAAGGGCTGAGACGGTGATAATAATGCAGTAATGGCACTGCTGGGACAGTTAAAGGGCAAACATGTATGAACCTAATACAGGACAATTTATGATCCAGTTTATAGCGGGCCCAACTAGGAATGATGCTCTGTTGGACCCAGTAATCTCAAACTATGCAGAGCTTATTACTAATGTTCATATCTAGGAACTTCTTGGTAGCAGTGACCATAACATGTTTTCATTGGATGTTAGCTGTAAGCAAAAAACACATACGGGAAAGATAAAAACACTTAACTTCAAGAGAGCAAATTTTCCAAGGATGAGCGCTAGTCTCCAGGACTTGGACTGGGGGGGAATATGGGCAACAATGAGCACACAACAGAAATGGGAATTCTTCAGTGACTGTTTGTGAACTCACTGCAAAGTATATTCCCATGGGCAATAAGTTTAAAAGGCTAAAAATAAAACCTCACGGCCTAAGTTAAAAAAGCTATAAACAATAAGAAAAGAGCTTTTAAAAAATATAAAAAGGAAAGAACACTAGTGTCGTTTAAATGTTACAAAAAATATAACAGAATATGTAAAAAGGAAATCAAGGACGCAAAAACGGAAAAACGAACGACAGATTGCAAAAGATAGTAAGACAAACCCCAAAAAATCTTAAAATATATTAATAGTAAAAAGGTCAGGTCTGAGCATGTAGGCCCTTTACAAAATAATCTTGAGTGGGTGACTGGGGTCAAAGAGGCAAATTTATTAAATACCTTCTTCAGCTCTGTGTATACAAAGGAGCATGGGGGAGCTCATGCCCATAATGGGGGTGGTAGTGACACAGCCCCAAAATGATCCACAATGGCTCAAAAGGGATATGATCCAGAAATATTTAGACAGAATAAAGGTGGATAAAGCACCTGGACCAGATGGCATCCACCCACGGATCCTAAAGGAATTGAGCTCTGTAATTTCAAAGCTATTAGTTTTAGGGACTCATTAAAGTGGAGTTCCACCCCAAAAAAAAAAAAAAAAATAATAAAAATCATTAATGTGCATGAAAAAAAAATTTGAAGACAATTTTTTTTACTTTTTTATGGCTGTTGCTATGTGGTCCCTGAAAATCTGCCTCCTTCAGAGCCTGGGCTCCTGACGTCACCTCTCCCCCCTCCCTCTAGGCAATCATCTGGGACATGTGACAGGTCCCAGATGATTGCGTGGCCAGTCACGGCGCGTGGCGCGGCTCAGGCATGTGCAGTGGGTGCTCAGCTGTGAAGCCACAGCCGGGTGCCCACAGTTAAGAAGCCAGCGCCGCTGAGCTGAGGGGGAGACGAGCGGGGCTTTGATCGCTGATCGCTAGACCCTGGGACAGGTAAGTGTCCGATTATTAAAAGTCAGCAGCTGCCGTATTTGCAGACTTTTTTTTTTACGCAGAACTCCGCTTTAATGACGGGAATAGTACCACTGGATTGGCGTAGGGCCGATATGGTACCTATATTTAAGAAGGGAACAAAGTCTTTACCAAGTAACTATAGACCTGTTCATTTAACTTCTATAGTCGGGAAGATACTGGAGAGTTTAAGAAAAGACCACATAGACAAGTTCTTGCTTTAAAAAATTATTTTACGCAACAGACAGCATGGATTCATGAAAGACAGAAGTTGTCAAACAAACCTGATTTCTTTTTATGAGGAGGTAAGTAAAACCTTGGACAGGGGGGCGGCGGTGGACGTGGTATACTTGGATTTTGCAAAAGCATTTGACACAGTTCATCACACAGGGTTCATGTGTAAGGTGAAGTCTACAGGCTTGGAAATATCAGTTTGTAAATGGATGGAAAACTGGCTAAAAGACAGAATTCAGAGAGTAATGGTTAATGATTCTTACTCTGAATGGTCCAAGGTTATCAGTGGTGTACCCCAAGGTTCAGTGCTTGGACCCTTACTTTTTAATATCTTTATAAATGATATTGGGTCTGGGATTAAAAGTAACATTTCTGTCTTTGCAGTTGACACCAAGCTATGCAGTGGAATAACATTCTTACTCCGATTTATAAACCAACCTCAATGCATTGTCTAATTGTGCGACTATGTGGCAGATGAGGTTTAATGTTGATAAATGTAAAGTTATGCACTTGGAGGCTAATATGCATGCATCCATAGTGGAGAAGAATCTAGGGGTTTTGGTAGAGCATAAGCTCAATAATAGCATGCAATGCCAAGCTGTGGTTTCCAAAACGAGCAAAGTCCTTTCTTGTATTAAGAGAGATATGGACTCAAGAGAGAGAAATATAATTTTGCCCCTGTACAAATTATTAGTAAGGTCTTATCTGGAATATGCAGTTCAGTTTTGGGCACCAGTTCTCAAAAAAGATATCAGGAAACTGGAGACAGTGCAGAGAAGGGGTTTTGCCTTCCTCTTGATCAACTATGGGTATAGGATTGGGTATATGGGATTATATGATATTTTATTTTTTATTTATTTTTTCTGGTTGAACTAGATGGACTTGTGTCTGTTTTCAACCAGACTAACTATGAAACTATGAATCAGGAAGTAGCAGAATCAAATTCTTGGCTATGCATAATTGGTACATAAATTGTAAGATGAGCTGAACAGAATTTTTCTGGTTAATAGTTCACAGTGATGGTTGAGCACTGCCTGAAGCACATACTTTATTTCCATTCTTTGGTTGTGGAGAGAGGCATGCTCCTCAGTAGTGCTATGCCTGGTCTTCAGCAAACAATCATCCAGCCTACTCACCAGTAATATAAATAAGGAAGAAGGCAGCGTTTGTGGCTTGCTTTTGGCCTGAGCTTGACTACATATGCTGTTAAGAGGACTGCTGTGCCTTGCAGTCCATCTGAGGCACTGGGAACCTGGAGATCAGCCAGCACCCTGAGAATGGCAATGTGGACTATTACTTTGAAGAGGTATGCCTGAGCAGCCATTCAGTTATAGTTAGAATTAGGAGAAGAACTCTGTTCATATTGGACTGTATCATTGAAGAACTTTTAAGTAAAGTTATATCAACTGTTCTGAGCCCCTGTCTGAAGTTATTCAAAGGGGTGCATGTTGGTTCTGGTGTATCAAAAGAACCAGGGTCTGTAAAGCACAAAGTGGTATGAAGCTTAGCTGCTATGTTAACTCAGTAAGACAAAGAAGAAGAGTGAAGTTGCTATGAGTACCAAGTACTAACACAAGCAATCAGTGGTTAGGTATAGGTAACAGGTCCTCCAGTAGTGAGGGAGTCGATGTTCTGGCTCCCTCCCTATCGGCTGGTTTTCAGTAATGACTAGAACCGAATTTGAGAGCCAGAACCGAGATTCATGGCCAGGTCACATGGGTATGTATGTGAATGAGTTAATGAGTGCACACATGAGGTCCACACTATGTGCATGGTGGGACCCCATTCTGTTACTGGGAGTGAGGTAACAGAGGTACGTGGAACTGATGGAATGGGTGCAGGCTCCCCACGTCCCTTCCAATGCAACATTTACCAAGCTACAGTGTGTATTGACACTGGACACATACTTTCAGAGGCGGTTCACACAGGGACGATGTCCCAGGCATTGATGAGAGTGCTCCGCATGAAAGGTACTTGAGTAGTCCCTGTTCACAAGTAGTTATACAAATAGCAACCAGGAGAAAAATGCTACCTTCATAGTGTGATTTGATAGCTTAGCACCTTCCGGTTTTGTGCCTGTTTTGCAGGAAGTCACAAAGCTATCAACTCATGCAAGTAAGTGTTTTTAGTGCCCATAGGAAATTTCTCACTTTAAAGACATTTGTACTTTTCTGTGATAGGTAAAGTGGAACTTTACACATAACTTGATAAAAAAAATCTTTATCAAGGAGCATACATTCCACATAATTAATTAAAAATGAGTGTGTGCTGTATATTGCCTACAATATTGCTCTTGTTTCTTCTTGCAGGAGGCTGCCATTTTGAGGAAGCCCCTGAACCACAGTAAATCATAAAGTGGAACTAAACCCATTGATTTACAGTTTTAAAAATCAGTTACATTCCTGGAATGCCGGGATTGCTAACTGTCACATTTGCCTGTGTCCTCAACCAAACTGTCAAACCATCAAATTGCTGGTGTCATAATTGATCACATGTGCAGAGTCTTGACAGTTGCAGATTAAACAGAAGGAGCTTCCGGCTTGCGAGCAGTGAACCAAGATGGCTGCATGGTGATCCCACTCCCACATCGACATCAGGGGCTTTATAGCTGCTGCTAATCCAGGACTGATTTATTTTGATAAATGTCAGCCGGTCCACAGAGTCTGTGGACAGACGTGCTCTCTTATCTGTCACAAAACCTCCGGCAGCACTAAATATCCATTCAGAAAGCACACTGGATGCGGGGAAGCCCAACAGCCACCATATGATGCAGACACTGCTGATGGGATGTGGAAGCGGACAGCCCTGGGCGCCAAGGACTAAAAATGTTTTGAAATACAACACTGAGGTGGCCCCTCTTCTCCACCACTCCTCTCTTGACCAACAAAAGCCTCAAAGCTATATTTTCCAGCAGGCTGTAACCTACCAGAGTCTGGAAAGGCGTTACATAAACTCCTCTTTAAGGTATCCTCAAGAGATTTTTTCTTCTGCTGCCTTTGTGGGGATGGGATGAGTTCTGAGACTTTCCCCTTGTAATGATGGTCAAGGAGGGTTGCCAACCAATAGTAATCCTTCTCCTTGATGCAATGTATTCTCAGGTCTTTTCTCAGGCTTCGAAGATTAAGGGAGCCATGCGCCTAAAATTTGTGGAGGCATGAGAAGCAGACTCCTCTGGGTCACTAAGAATTACAGTATCTGGAACTGTCTCCTCCCGGCCACGTTCTAATTCCAAAGGTTCTGGGGATGGAAAACTATCTGTTAAAGTCTGAAGTAAAGTATGTCTTCCTCTGCTTCAATGCCTCCAAAACTGCCAGAATCCTCCTCCTCCTCCCTCTCCTCTTGTGTGTTGTCGCAAGAATGGTGTCTGCATAAAATGGACCTTGAAAGGAAGTCCTTCCCTCCTCCCACTGCTCTGCTTCGAGTGCTCTGTCCATAATGTCATACAGTTTGCTCCAGCAGGAACACAACAGGGATTGTGTCACTGATGCATATATTGTTACAGTTCACCATCACCAGGCATGGCACATGTGTCAACTTTCACTGTCTAAGGGCATACAGGAGGTTTGTGCCATTATCACACACCACTATTCCTGGCGTGGTGTGGAGTTAAGCACTTCCAGGTGTGCCCCTGCAGAGCTGCAAGAATCTCTACTCTGGTGTGGCTCCTATCCCCTACCACAGACCAGCTGCAGCACTGCATGGCACCTTTTAGCCTGACTCACTGCATAGCCCCTTGAACGCTTAGGTGGTTCATAGGACTCATTCAGCAGCAAAGGGCATGGAGGAGGATGAGGGGTGGCCCTGACAAATCTCACATCCTCACCAGTAGCTGTATGGAGACATTGCAGCACAACAAGCTGTAGCACTGAGCCCTGTCTGGCATCCTTCCGAGTTGCAAGCAAAGTTCCCCAGTGTGCTGTGCATGAAATATAGCGTCCCTGACCATGCTTTCTGGACCACCTGTCAGCAGTAATTTGGAGTTTCCGGCTGACTGCCTTGCACAACGATGCCACAACATTGCCTTCCATGTGATGTACAAAGCTGGAATGGCCCTACGTGAAAAGAAATAGTGACTGCAAACCTGCCTTTGTAGTACAGCACATTCTGCAAAATCATGGAAGGGGGCAGAATCCACCAGACAGAAAGGCAGACGTAAAGCCAGCAGCTTTGACAAGCTTGAAATTAGATGTTGGGCATGTGGGTGGCAGTGACTGTATTTTTTTTTCACTGCAGCAGATGGGGCAGAGAAATTTGCCTGCTATAGTCTACAGCTGGTGGTGTGCTACTGGCAGATGTGCTGCAAGGACCTGTGACACCCTTTGCTATACCATCATCCCTGTCAGTGGAGGCTGCTGAGAGTTCATGAGGTATAATGGGGGTAGACCGGAAAGGTGAGGGGTAAGGAGGAGCAGAATTGCATCCCTTTTGTGTGGATTTCAGTTGCTCTTGCCAATAGGCTGAGTGGTGGGAGGTTAAATGCCTTGTCAAGCATGTGGTACCCAAATAGCTGGTGTTTTTGCCACACTCCATCTGTTGGAGGCAAAGCTTGCAAATTGCAACAGTGCAAGTGGCTGCAGTGTGCTAAAAAAGCCCACACATCTGAGCTGGGGAAGTGGGCTGGGAGATAACAGCTCCACATTCTGGTGGTATATGGTAGCTGCTCTCTACTCTTCCATGATGACTGCCTCGTTGGGGTTGTGCCTGACCCTCACTTTCCTCCTCTGTTCTATCTGGCACCCAAGTCACGTCAGTGACTAGCTGTGGACAAGGAGACAGAATAAACCACTCTGGAAGCCATGGTGGACTGCGCATTAGTCTCTGCTTGGATGATGGAGTATGGTTAAATAAGCCAGTCCACCACCGCCTTTGCATGCTGTGGCTGGATAGCAGGGGGAACATCACTAAACAGAGGAAATGGCGCCCTGGGCGAACAGCCAACACCACATCTCAGGAATTCCAGAGACCATCTTACTGCAACTGCCTTATTTCAAGATCTCGCTCTGGCAATCCCTATTGACAGACTGGAATTTGATCGTATTTATCGAGCATTGGGTCCCAGGAAGCCTGAGGGTCCTCGTCACAAAATAGTCATCCAATTCACTTACTATCATACCAAGGAGACCCTCCTGTGGGCAGCTCGGCACATGTCTGATCCTGTGTTCCAGGGGCACTGCTACCATGTTTTTGCAGATCTTTCCCAGACCACTATTGTGAAGAGATGGTAGATGAAACCCTACACCTGAACCCTGCTGGCCCACCGGATTCGCTATAGATGGGGTTTCCTCTTCAAGCTTACATTCTCCTCCAAGGGACACAGCCACACGCTGACCCTACCCGAAGAACAGCAATCCATCCTGGAATCCCTTCACATGCTTCCACCTGCCGGGGGAAATCAAAGCTCAGCAGGATCCACTTCCTCTCAGCCCTCCCAAATCGCTCCTGGGAAACAGCGAAAGGCTACAAATGCTCCCTTCCTCACATCCATCGCTGGCTCTCCATGTTCCAATCTGAGATAAACTATGAAACTGTACATTTGGTCTAGCCTTTCAAGCTCCTCGAGCTTCCCTGTTTTTCACCCTACCTTGCGCAAAAATCTTGGCTAATGTTTTGTCTTAAAAGTTCTATTTTTCCCCCACAAGTCATATTTTTTACCTGTTTGCTTTATTTATTTTTTTTTTTTTTTTCCTGTGCCACTAACAGGACTGTAGTCAGATCTCAGGATGATTTGCAGCCTGAGGGAGCCATTTTTAGATCTGCTAGATGCTCGGTTCTCCTTGCCTCGCTAATAGTCACCTTGGAATGATACACCCAAACCATCCTTTTTCTGTGGCACTCCTTTTATTGTTTAACCACTTAAGGACCGCCTCCTGCACATATACGTCGGCAGAATGGCACGGCTGGGCACAAGCACGTACCTGTACATTGCTTTTAAGTGCCTTTTATAGGGAAAGACGATCAGTGACGTCACATGCCAGGCCACGCCCCACTACAATAAAAAAACACATAACGTCATACATAACACCTACACCGCCCCCTAGTGGTTAACTCCTTCACTGCCAGTGTCATTTACACAGGAATCAGTGCATTTAAATAGCACTGATTGCTGTATAAATGACAATGGTCCCAAAAATGTGTCAAAAATGTCCGAGGTGTCCGCCATAATGTCACAGTCACTAAAAAAAAATCGCTGATCGTCGTCATTACTAGTAAAAAAAAAATTAATAAAAATGCTATAAAACTATCCCCTATTTTGTAAACGCTATAACTTTTGCGCATACCAATCAATAATGGCTAATGGCGTTTTTTTTTACCAAAAATATGTAGAAGAATACATATTTTTTAGGGATATTTATTATAGCAAAAAGTAAAAAATATTGCATTGCAAAAGAAAGCTCTATTTGTGGGGAAAAAAGGACGGCAATTTTGTTTGGGAGCCATGTCGCACGACCATCAGTTAAAGAGGTGCAGTGCCGAAACGCAAAAAGTGGCCTGGTACCAGAAACAGAAGCAGTTCCTTGGCTGTAAAAGATAGGAGGGTTTAATCCCTTTAAGGCTGTCAGTAGATCAGCTTCTACAAACCTGGCAGTGCCTATAAATATCTACAATAAAAAATGGAGAGAAACTGGAGCGTGGTGAGACAGGGTATTACTGTTTATTACTGCATTAAGGTGAAAAAACCTTTTGTGGTGCAGCTGCTCCCCAGAGCCCCCCTTTTACTTACTTGAACCCAATCTTTCCAGCGACGAGAAGGAGCCCAGCAGTTCCAGTCGCTGTGCCAGGTCCTCATTGGATAGATTGATAGCAGCAGGAGCCATTGGCTCCCACTGCTGTCAATCACATCCATGGACACTGGAGTCAGGGGGCAGGGTCGAGTCCTGCTGTCTGTGTCAATTGAACCGGGAGCATGCCCGCACGAGTGCCCCCATGGAATGCAGCTCTCCATGGGGCACTCGATGCGGAGGAGGAGCCTGGAGCGCCGCCGGGGGACCCTAGAAGAGGAGGACCGGGGCCACTATGTGCAAAATCCTTGCACTGAGGGGGTAAGTATGACATGTTTGTTATTTAAAATAAAAACACAAAAAACCTTTACAATCACTTTAATATTCTGACTCCACTTTAAGGATCCTGGTAAGAAATCTGTAACTTGTACAGAGAAACCTACACTATTCAGCTGGTGATACTTTTGAGATGCATACAATAATGTCAGTATAGCAGGTTCAGCTTGATCAAATTCATAGAAGAGAGCCATGGTTGGGAGCCATCTAACCAGATTCACAAGAAGAACTTCAGCATGTTGTGGTATGGTAACGTAGTGGTTTTACCTTTCACGCAGTGTCATGCCCACTTTTCCTATGGTATATCATAGAGTACATAATGTTTTTTATGTCATGACATACATTTGATTTTTGCCCTTTTTTTCCCCACATTTACAGGTGGAGGTATGTAATGAGTCCAGTGATTGCCCAGAGAACCAATATTGTCACTCTACATCCCTGTCTGCTGAATGCCGGCAATGTAAAGAAAATGAAATGGTGAGGAATAAAATGAAAATTACATGTTTACATTATGTATGTGTTCACAGACATAATAAAGGACACTCATCTGGGACCCTGCAAAGGGTTTAAACAGAACTATAGGCAAGTACAGTAGCTTGAAATACATACAGTATGTGTTATCTGTTTTACCTGCCAAAAGTTATGTGATTCCAGTTATGCCGCGTACACACGAGCGGACTGTATGGCCTACTTAGTCCGCCGAAACACATTTCAGCGGACAGTCCGCTCGTGTGTGGGCTTCAGCGGACTTTTTCAGCGTGCAGTCCGGCGTACTAAGAATTTCGGTTTTTTCTAAATTCTGTCCGTCGTACTCGCATTTCGGCGGACAATCCGGCCGTGTGTATGCCAGTCCGCCGTACTTTTGAAATGAGTGGACTTTTCCCGCCCGGAGAAAAGTCCGCTCATTTCAAGCGGGTATCCAGGTAGGCGGGGCCCGCGAAGGAGACGTCGCTAGCCCCGCCACCTGGTATGGACTTAAAGGGGAACCCCAACGCTGAAAAAAATCTACGTGGGGGTCCCCCCCAAGTCCACAACAGACCCTTGTCCGCACACGCTACCCGGCCGGCCAGGAAAGGGGGGCGAGCGAGCGCCCCCCTCCTGAGCCGTACCAGGCCGCGTGCCCTCAACATGGGGGGGTGCCTTGAGGGAGGGGGGCCGCGCGGCCCCCCACCCCAAAGCACCTTGTCCCCATGTTGATGAGGACAAGGGCCTCTTCCCGACAACCCTGGCCGTTGGTTGTCGGGGTCTGCGGGTGGGGGGCTTATCGGAATCCGGGAGCCCCCTTTAATATGGGGGGCCCCGGATACCGGCCCCCCACCCTATGTGAATGAGTATGGGGTACAATGTACCCCTACCCATTCACCTGTAAAAAAAAAAGTACAAAAAAAAAAAACAACACACGAGATAAAATACTTTATTGCACAGCTCCGGGGGTCTTCCGTCTTCGGGGGTCTTCTCGCCGGACTCCTCCGCTATCTTCTTGTAGCTCTTTTGCTAGCGGAGGAGCCCGGCATTCTTCTTCGTCGCCGCGGCCTCTTCTTCCGACTTCGGGGGTCTTGTCCCCCTCTTCGGTTCTTCTGCCGGGCCACCGCGCCTTCTTATAGCTCTTTTACAGGCGGTGGCCCGGTCTTCTGTCGCCGCCGCCGCCTTCCATTCTTCTTCTTCTTCTTCTCCTTCTCCTCCAGGAGATGTTGACTGGACGCTCTCTCCGGCCACAATGCCAGGGATGCGCTGCGCGGCCACTTATATAGGGACAAGGGGCGGTGTCACATGGCTTTATGTCACATGGGTTGGTCACATGGGTTGATGTCACATGGGGACTATGACATCGTAAGGTGGCGGGGTCACTATGTGACACCAACCCATGTGACATAAAGCCATGTGACACCGCCCCTTGTCCCTATATAAGTGGCCGCGCAGCGCGGCCCTGGCATTGTGGCCGGAGAGATCGTCGAGTCAACATCTCCTGGAGAAGAAGGAGAAGAAGAAGAAGAAGAAGAAGAAGAAGAACGGAAGGCGGCGGCGGCGACAGAAGACCGGGCCACCGCCTGTAAAAGAGCTATAAGAAGGCGCGGTGGCCCGGCAGAAGAACCGAAGAGGGGGACAAGACCCCCGAAGTCGGAAGAAGAGGCCGGCGGTGAGGAAGAAAGCCGGACTCCTCCGCTAGCAAAAGAGCTACAAGAAGATAGCGGAGGAGTCCGGCGAGAAGACCCCCGAAGACGGAAGACCCCCGGAGCTGTGCAATAAAGTATTTTATCTCGTGTGTTGGGTTTTTTTTTTACTTTTATTTTACAGGTGAATGGGTAGGGGTACATTGTACCCCATACTCATTCACATAGGGTGGGGGGCCGGTATCCGGGGGCCCCCTTATTAAAGGGGGCTCCCGGATTCCGATAAGCCCCCCGCCCGCAGACCCCGACAACCAACAGCCAGGGTTGTCGGGAAGAGGCCCTTGTCCTCATCAACATGGGGACAAGGTGCTTTGGGGTGGGGGGGCCGCGCAGCCCCCCCTTCCCCAAGGCACCCCCCCATGTTGAGGGCACGCGGCCTGGTACGGCTCAGGAACGGCTCGCCCCCCTTTCCTGGCCGGCCGGGTAGCGTGCTCGGACAAGGGTCTGTTGTGGACTTGGGGGGGACCCCCACGCCGATTTTTTTCGGCGTTGGGGTTCCCCTTTAAGTCCATACCAGGCGGCGGGGCCAGTGACGTCTCCTTCGCGGGCCCCGCCTACCTGGAGACGCGCTCGAAATGAGCGGACTTTCCTCCGCGTGTGTGGGCGAGTCCGTTCATTTCAAAAGTAGGGCGGATAGTACGGCAGACTTAGTACGCCGTATTAATCTGCTCAAAAAGTGCCGTGTGTTGGCAAGTAGCCTGTTCGGAAATTCCGACGGACAGTCTGGCGTACTTTTCCGCCAGACTAAGTATGTCATACAGTTTGACCGTGTGTACGCGGCATTAGTCACACTTGGGAGCCAGTCACCCTTACCAGGCAGCAAAGTCGGGTCCTTGATTCAATTTTTCTGTACTTCAGTTAAAGCAGTACCACTTGAACCCCAACTGTGGCAGACAGGATTATGATGAGGCAGGATGAGGTCATGTATGTGTTCTTTGTGTAGGGGCATGCCTCTGAAATAATATAAATCGGAATGAAGGCAGCAGCAAACTGCAGTACCACTGTACTAGTTCTCAAGTTTCCCTCATGGAATTGTAGTAACAACTGAGTTAGGGTAATGGCTCGTATACTCTATAAGAAAATCGGGCAAACATTTGCTTTCAAAATTTTTGGACGATTTTCATATAGTATGTACACAATTTTTGACAACTGATTCTGACTTTTTGTACAAAAATTCCCAAAGGGACAAACTCCAAAATTTTTCTTGTAAGGGATTTTTGTACAAAAAATAAATTAAATCAGGAAAAAGACTACCCAGAGAACAAGTATTGTCAGGATATCTTTTAACCACTTTGGGCATGATCAGAAACAATAAAACAACAAAAAGGTTTATCGTATGAGAATTTTCGTTTATTGGTTCCGATTTGCTATGAAGCAAAGGGAGAAACCATTCACCCGATTTTCTTATAGTGCATATCCCACTTAACCACTTGCTTACTGGGCACTTAAACCCCCCTCAGTCCCAGACCAATTTTCAGCTTTCAGCGCTGATGCACTTTGAGTGACAATTGCGCGGTCATACAACACTGTACCCAAATGAAATTTTTATCATTTTTTTCCCACAAATAGAGCTTTCTTTTGGTGGTATTTAGTTACAGCTCGGAGTTTTATTTTTTGCTAAACAAACAAAAAAAGATGCAAAAAAAAAAAATCATGTTTTAATAGTTTGTTATAAAATTTTGCAAACGGGTCATTTTTCTCCTTCATTGAAGTGCGCTGATTAGGCGGCACTGATAGGCTGCATTGGTGGGCACTGATGGGCTGCATTGGTGGGCACTGATGGGCTGCATTGGTGGGCACTGATAGGCTGCACTGGTGGGCACTGATAGGCATAGTTAAGGCGGCACTAATAGGCACAGATAAGGCGGCACCGATGGGCACAGATAAGGCGGCACTGATGGGCAAAGATGGGCACAGATAAGATGGCACGGATGGGTGGCACGGATAAGTGGCACGGATGGGTGGCACGGATGGGCACTGATAGGTACCACAGATAGATGGGACTGATGGGCACTGATAGGTGGCACTGATAGGTGGCTCTGATAGGTGGCACTGCTGGGCACTGATGGGCGGCACTGCTGGGCACTGATGGGCGGCACTGCTGGGCACTGATGGGCGGCACTGGGGTGCAGCACCTTTGAGGCAGATTTTGGGTGGCACTGTGGGTGGCACTGTGGGTGGCACTGTGGGCACTGCTGGGTGGCACTGTGGGCACTGCTGGGTGGCACTGTGGGCACTATGGGCACTGCTGGGTGGCACTGACAGGGGGGCACTGACTTTATTTCAGGATGGCACTGCGGGTGGCAGGTGGGCACTGGCAGGGGGCAGGTGTCCGCTGGATATGCTTTTTTTTTTTCTCCTCGCGCTGTCAGCTCCCATGCGCATGCATGGTAGTGACGTCATCGCGGCTTCACCGAATGACAGCGGCGGAGCAGCGAGACCCACCGAGAAGATGGATGCGCCGGACTACAGGGGATAGCGGTGACTTCGCTGGCTCCTGTGTCAGGTAAGTGACACATAATGGACTACTATGCGATGCATAGTAGTCCATTATGCTTTACCTTTGCAGGGAATGAAAGAAGAAGTAAACTCATCAGGGTTTACTTCCTCTTTAACTCTGCTATTGAAGGAACAGGATATCCATATGCGGCCATGTATTACCTAGGTAATTCCAAAGTTATCACCACATAAACAGACCCATAGTGAAAATGTTAAAATTGCTCAGGCACATAAAGGGTATAACGGTACAAGAGCCAAAGTGGTTCAAAGATATCCAAATCCAAGAACAAAAATATGTAAAATGGTAAGTGTCTGACTATTCATAAAAATGTCCTGTCCCCCTCAACTCCTACCTATCCCACATACTCTGTATAAAAAAGATCTGTGTGCACTAAAGCCTGAATCACATGATCAGAAATTCTGCCCGCAAAAGTCGCATGTGAGCTTTTGGTCAGAAATTCCGACTGTGTATATGCTCCATCGGACTTTTGCTGGCAGAATTCCAGCTAGCAAAAGATTGAGAGCAGGTTCTCTATTTTTCGGTCGGAAAAAGTTCCAATCAGAAATTCCGATCGTCTGTACAAATTCTGACGTGCAAAAGTTCTACGCATGCTCGAAAACAATTCAACACATTCTCAGAAGCATTGAACTTAATTTTCTCGGCTTGTTATAGTGTCACTGCGTTCTAGACTTGTGCACAATGGAAAATTTCATTTAGTTTTGGTTCGTTGTCATTCGTAAAATACATCATTTTGTTCTGTTATATTCGTTATGTTACGTTAATACGTTTTCGGATAATTCGTTATTATTCGTAGAGTGTCGAAATTCATTTGTTCGTATTCGTTAAAATTCGCTATTTATGTATGTATAGACATTCGTGATAATGATTCGTAGTTTGGAAAGTCGTTTGTTTATTGAATCTTTTAACACACACAATGACAACGTCTCTTCTCCTCAGCTAAAATACAATACAACACCCTTCTAACTCAGTTCTCAGGAATGCCCTTTGCCAGTAATCCAACCTCCGGCACAAAATTAATTAGTTGATTGGACTGTAAGATTTACTTTGAGCTGACCTTTTGTTTCATTAGATCTTTAACCACTTGACCACTGGGCACTTAAACACCCTTAATAACCAGACCAATTTTCAGCTTTCGGTGCTCTCGCATTTTGAATGACAATTACTCAGTCATTCAACACTGGACCTATATGAAATTTTTGTCCTTTTTTTCACACAAATAGAGCTTTCTTTTGGTGGTATTTAATCACCGCTGGGTTTTTTATTTTTTGTGCTATAAAAGAAAAAATACCGAAAATTCTGTAAAAAAACGAATTTTTCTTTGTTTCTGTTAGAAAATTTAGCAGATTAGTAATTTTTTCTTCATAAATTTTGGCCAAAATTTATACTACTACATATCTTTGGTAAAAATAAGTACAAATTGGTGGATATTATTTGGTCTTTGTGAAAGCTATAGAGTCCACAAGCTATGGTGCCAATATCTGAAAATTGATCACACCTGAAGGACTGACGGCCTATTTCAATTCTTGAGACCCTAACATGCCAGAAAAGTACAAATACCCCCCAAATGACCCCTTTTTGGAAAGAAGACATTCCAAGGTATTTAGTAAGAGGCATGATGAGTTTTTTGAAGTTGTCATTTTTTCCCACAATTCTTTGCAAAATCAAGATTCTTTTTACTTTTTTTTTTTTTTTCACAAAATTGTCATATTATCAGGTTATTTCTCACACACAGCATATGCATACCACAAATTACACCCCAAAACACATTCTGCTATTACTCCCGAGTATGGTGATACCACATGTGTGAGACTTTTACACAGCGTGGCCACATACAGAGGCCCAACATGCATGGAGCGCCATCAGGTGTTCTGGAGCACCCAGGACAATTCTGACATTTCTCTCCTACATGTAAAAATCATCATTTATTTGCTAGAAAATTACATAGAACCCCAAAACATTATATATGTTTTTTTAGCAAACACCCTGGAGAATACAATGGTGGTCTTTGCAAATTTTTATCTCGCACGGTATTTGCGCAGTAATTTTTCGAATGCTTTTTTTTGGAAAAAAAACTGTTTTGTGCTTAAAAAAAAAACACACAGTAAAGTTAGCCCAATTTTTGCATAATGTGAAAGATGAAGTTACGCTGAGTAAATAGATACCTAATATGTCACTCTTCAAAATTGCACACGCTCGTGGAATGGCGGCAAACGTCGCTACTTAAAAATCCCCATAGGCGACGATTTACATTTTTTTTACTGGTTATATGTTTTGAGTTACAGAGGAGGTCTAGGGCTAGAATTATTTCTCTCGCTCTAACGTTCGCAGCGATACCTCACATGTGTGGTTTGAACACCGTTTTCATATGTGGGCGGGACTTACGCATGCGTTCGCTTCTGCATGCGAGCACATGGGGACAGGGGCGCTTTAAAAAAAACATTTTTTTTTATTGTTCATTTTACTTTATTTATTTTAGTTTGACATTTTTTTCCCCAAAAATAATTTTTTTGATCACTTTTATTCCTATTACAAGGAATGTAAACATCCCTTGTAATAGGAATATGGCATGACAGGTCCTCTTTACAGTGAGATGTCAATAAGACCCACATCTCACCTCTAAGCTGGGAAGCCTGAAAAAAAAAAAAAAGATTCTGGCTTTGATCGTATTAGCGATTCGGTAGAAGCACCGGAGGGCGGAGGGCGGCGGGAGATGTCTATGGCTGGGTATTGCAGGGTATCACCGACTATGGCTGGGTATCTCAGAGCATGGTGTTGCAGAGTACTGCGTTGCAGAGCATTGCAGGGTATTGGCGGGTGTTGCAGAGCATTGCAGAGTGTTGCAGGGTATTGGCGGGTGTTGTAGAGCATTGCAGAGTGTTGCAGGGTATCGGCGGGGGTTGCAGAGCATTGCAGAGTGTTGCAGGGTATCGGCGGGGGTTGCAGAGCATTGCAGAGTGTTGCAGGGTATCGGCGGGGGTTGCAGAGCATTGCAGAGTGTTGCAGGGTATCGGCGGGGGTTGCAGAGCATTGCAGAGTGTTGCAGGGTATTGGCGGGTGTTGCAGAGCGTTGCGGAGTGTTGCAGGGCATTGCAGAGTGTTGCAGGGCATTGCGGAGTGTTGCAGGGCATTGCGGAGTGTTGCAGGGCATTGCGGAGTGTTGCAGGGCATTGCAGAGTGTTGCAGGGCAATGCAGAGTGTTGCAGGGCAATGCAGAGTGTTGCAGGGCAATGCAGAGTGTTGCAGGGCATTGCAGAGTGTTGCAGGGCAATGCAGAGTGTTGCAGGGCAATGCAGAGTGTTGCAGGGCATTGCAGAGTATTTGCAGGGAATTGCAGAGTAATGCAGAGTATTTGCAGGGAATTGCAGAGTAATGCAGAGTATTTGCAGGGAATTGCAGAGTAATGCAGAGTATTTGCAGGGAATTGCAGAGTAATGCAGAGTATTTGCAGGGAATTGCAGAGTAATGCAGAGTATTTGCAGGGAATTGCAGAGTAATGCAGAGTATTTGCAGGGAATTGCAGAGTAATGCAGAGTATTTGCAGGGAATTGAGGGGTTAATTTTCGGTGAGCAGCGATGTGGGCACTGCAGATGCAGCCCACATCGCTGCTGACACCGATCTCTTCCCCCTCCGCTGTACCGATCGGTACAGAGAGGGGAGGGAGGAACCGGCGTCATAACATGACGCCGGCTTGTTTACAAGTGATCACTCCGTCATTTGACGGAGCGATCACGTGGTAAACGGCCGCGATGAGCGGCCGTTTACCGTGATTCGTGATGCGCCGGGTCCACTGGACCCAGCGGTCACAGATGCTCTCGTGTGTGCGCCCTAGGGGGCGCGCGAGAGCAGAATTCTGGGAGGCCGTTAATTAACGGCCTCTCAGAGTTAAACAACCGCCCTGAAGCCGTTAATCGGCAATGGGCGGTTGTTAAGTGGTTAAAGAACTACCGAATCATGTCGAATTCATTCGTTATATTTCTTTCGTATTCGTTGTTATTCGTTACTTTTTTATTCGGACATTCGGATGCGTCTGAATGTCCGAAAGATGCAACATTCAGCCGAATTTCGATTTGTTACGAAATGAATTGCACAAGCCTACCACGTTCTTGATGGTCGAAACTTCAGAGAACTTTTGTATGACCGTTTGTATGCAAGCCAAGCTTGAGCAGAATTCCACTAGTGTGTATGGGGCATTAGTGATAACAGTTGGGGCAAGTACACACTTTATATCTGCCTGTTAACACACCCAAAGAGTCATTGAGACACCATTTCTTGTTTCAGCTCACTGTCACTGTTTCCTTCGTGTGTATTTTTGTTTGTATATGTTCCCTTCCCTGCATCTTACATTTTTGGTTTCTTTTTTTGCATTCCAAAAATATTAAGAGTTAAAGAAAAAAAGAAACAATCTGTGCATTTAGCTATTTGTAATCCAGTCTGGTCCGGTCACATGATACAGCAGCTTTGGCTCCCCTTTGTGCAATAGCTGTGATTTCCTGATGCTGTTACATCACCCATAGGCTCCCATGGCCCAACCTTTGTTGGCTCTCTCTCCTCTCCCCTGCAGCAGCCACTTTCTGACATCAGGAAACCAGAGCTTTTTTATACAGCGTATGCAGGATAGGTTGAAGAAGTGGGAGGGAACATTTTTTAAGAATAATTGAGTTAGGCTTCGCTGCCATTTTAAATCCTTTGGTTTTTTCATTTAGATATTCTTTAATCAAGTCAGCCCTCATACCTTTATACCCTTTATGGACCAGAGCAATTTTAACATTTTCACAATGGGCCCGTTTATTTTATAACTTTGTAATTGAGTACCTCCTGAAATTCCTGATCTCAGTACGTCTGTAGTTAAAGTGTAACTTCAGTAATTTTTTTCATCTTTCCATCTATTAAATCTTTTGCCCTTGTTTTAATTTTGGATAGTAAAACACTTTTTTCTGCCAGTAAATAAATGCCTTATACAGCCCACTTTCTGTTTCTTGTCTGGTAAAAAGCCTAGGCTTATGACATCATGCATAGCTCTCTCTCAGTCTCAAGAGTTTGCCAGAAAGGGGGGGGGGAGTCATAAGAGGGCCAATGAGAGCTGCAGAGCTGGAGGTGTGCCTTTGTGTAAATCCAGGAAGTGAACAGGCTGTAGCTTCAGCTGCTCCCAGTTAAATTTATTGCAGCCAGACTCGGTGGAGGGAGAATTAGAACACCTGTCAGATTTTATTGCTATATGTTCCCCCCTATTAGGGAGAGTGAAACTGTATTTTTCTTGTTTAAAATTTTGGGTTGACACGAAAACAGAATTAGAGGGGAAATCTTACAAAGGGGACTGTCACGATCAGGGGTCAGGCTCAAAGACCAATTGCTATGGCAGTTGCAGGACTACCACTAACCAGCAGGATAGGAACACAGGCAGTAACCCTGGCAGATGACACAGGCTCACCTGAGGTGCGGAGTCTAAGTACTAACCGGTTTTCACCAGAGCTCCATATGGATTTAGCTGCGTGTTAGTACCAGGTCGCGGTCCTCAGGATCGCCCCACCAGGAGGTGAGCAAGCCGGGGTTCAGTAGCGGATGAGCAGGTAAGGATCAAACAGAAGCGTGGTCAGTAAGCAAGCCAAAAGGTCGGTAATGAGTAGTTGTAGGTTGGGATCAAGCAGAAGCGTAGTCGTGGAACAAGCCAAGGGTCGATAACGAGCAGTAGTAAATATAAGCGCCAACAGGGAAGACAGGAGCAAGATACAGGCTGGAGATTGCACTTCCTTCTTGCCAGAACTCAGAGCTCCGTCCATCCCCGGGTTCTCCAGTCCCATCGCAGCCGTTAGCCAATCGGATCCTCCTCTCCCAAGGCTCAATCAATCACAGAGGAGCCCGGGAACACCCCCCTGTAATCAGGCTCAGCCAGAAGTGACCTTTCTCTGCAACTCGGCTCTGGCCTACCACCCACGGAGGATTCCAAGATGGCGGCCGGCACGCAGCACGCTGCTGATGAAGGGGCAGAAGCCATCTCAGCCATGGGACCAAGTTGGTAACCTCATCCCCAATGTTTTGTCCCCCACATCCACGGAATCCCTGCTGGAGAAAACACTAGATAATCTCCTATCAACCCTTATGAGAGACCACACAGCCAGCCCGCCCATGTCTGCCCTATTCCCTATTTAGCCCACAGTCTCCTACTGGTCTCATGGAGCTCTTCAGCCCCCCCGGTCAGGTGGACTTCCTAGGGATGTAGTTGGCCACTTTTTTATAGGGTGAAGGAAGATATAATGCATTTCCCTAGAGATGCTGAATGACAATCCATTCAGGGCCATCCTATTCAAGTGTTTGCGGACCTATCCCCATTCAGGGCCGCCATCAGGGGGATACAGCCCATACACTTGTAAGGGCCGCCAGCATCTGGATGGGCCCAGCCGACTGGCAGGGATGTTTGAAGGCAGGGGCGGGTGCAGAGGAGCTCTGTATGTGTGTGAGTAGGAAGGCTGCTGCTCTGTCATGAGCTGACATTGGGCTCTTTGCTGCCACCTCTGGCCATTTCCTGCATGCACACCCCTCTGCATGTGGAAACAAGAGCTGGGGCTAGTCCTGTGTGTGCACATGTCTCTCTGTGTATACATGCCTGTGTGTGTATACGTAGTTACATAGTTGCATAGTTTGTTAAGGTTGAATAAAGACACAAGTCCATCTAGTTCAACCTGAGTGAGTGCCTACAATTGTCCCTATCCCTGTAAATTGCACACACACAACGGTCCCTACCCTCAAGGAGCCCACAATCCAAGGTCCCCATTCGTATACTAGGGCCAATTTTGTACAGAAGCCAATTGACATACCAGCATGTCTTTGGAGTGTGGGAGGAAACTGGAGTACCCGGAGGAAATCCACGCAGGCACAGGGAGAACATGCGAACTCCAGGCAGGTAGTGTCGTGGTTGGTATACGAACCAGTGACCCTTTTTACTGCTAGGTGAGAGTGCTAGCCACTACACCACTGTGCTGCCCCTACATGCATGTCATATATACACATGTGAGTGGTGGAAGCTTACAGGTGTGAGAGGGGGCTGCAATCTTACAGGTGTGAGGGGGGCTGCGAGTGTACAGGTGTGAGGGGGGCTGAGAGCGTACAGATGTGAGGGGGGCTGAGAGCGTACAGATGTGAGGGGGGCTGTGAGCCTACAGGTGTGAGGGGGGCTGAGAGCCTACAGGTGTGGGGGGGGCTGAGAGCCTACAGGTGTGAGGGGGGCTGAGAGCGTACAGGTGTGAGGGGGGCTGAGAGCGTACAGGTGTGAGGGGAGCTGAGAGCCTACAGGTGTGAGGGGAGCTGAGAGCCTACAGGTGTGAGGGGGGCTGAGAGCGTGCAGGTGTGAGGGGGGCTGAGAGCGTTCAGGTGTGAGGGGGACTGAGAGCGTACAGGTGTGAGGGGGACTGAGAGCGTACAGGTGTGAGGGGGACTGAGACCGTACAGGTGTGAGGGGGACTGAGACCGTACAGGTGTAAGGGGGACTGAGACCGTACAGGTGTGAGGGGGCTGAGAGCCTACAGGTGTGAGGGGGGCTGAGAGCCTACAGGTGTGAGGGGGGCTGAGAGCCTACAGGTGTGAGGGGGCTGAGAGCCTACAGGTGTGAAGGGGGCTGAGAACCTACAGGTGTGAGGGGGGCTGAGAACCTACAGGTGTGAGGGGGCTGAGAACCTACAGGTGTGAGGGGGACTGAGAGTACAGGTGTGAGGGGGACTGAGAGCGTACAGGTGTGAGGGGGGTTGAGAGCATAAAAGTGTGAGGGGGCTGAGAGCGTACAGGTCTGAAGGGGCTGAGAGCATACAGGTGTGAGGGGGGCTAAGGCACTGAAGGACTTAGTGGGACGGCCAGTGTGCTGGACCCTGGGGAATGTTAATTGTCAGGCTGGGGGGGGCAGGCTTAAAGCCAGGCCTAAACCTGTATAAGGGGCCCCACAATTTCTGGTGGCTGCCCTGTCCCCATTCGCTATTCAGTGGAGGAGAGCACTGAATCCTCTTCTTCAAGTGTTGGCTCAGAAATCAATCAAGTCATATCTTTCATCCCTCTTTCTCCCACAAGAATAAAACATGGATTCACCACTCTTCCCGAAAGAGAATAGCTGATAATACACCTGGGCCTTATCTCGCTTGATACATCCTCCCCTTAAAGTCACAAGAACACTGCATCTGCCAAGCCACCCTCACCACAGATCCCAATAATCCCTGTTTGGAAACGACAACAATCCAAACGCTCCAAGGATTTTCACCTGCCTTGACCACTTGGGGATTTCTTTTTTTCTACTTTTTTGATGTTGTGGACAATCACATCATCCGAGACTCCTCTGTTTAGGGGTTCACGTTTCTTAGATTATCTTTTCTTCTTCCTTTTTTCTCTCTGATACAACGGGACATAGATCCCATGAAGATAAACTGATTCCCACTGGAGGGACATATCCCATTTCTGTTTGGTTTACAATTAAGTTTAAAGGTTGGACTGTTTTTCTTTCTCTCAAATTGTTGTTTAATTTTGTGCAAAAAGCCCAGTGCTTACTCAGTGTGAAGGCCTGTAGTTGGTTTCTGGGAGGCTCCTTGTTAGGAGAGTTTGGGGTGAGGGATGGGAGGTCCCCAATTGGGGTACCCCAATTTCTACCTGGAGGCTCCTGAGTAGGGATGAGCCGAACACCCCCGGTTCGGTTCGCACCAGAACTTTCGAACGGACCAAAAATTTGTACGAAATTTAGAACCCCATTGAAGTCTATGGGACTCGAACGTTCAAAATAAAAAGTGCTAATTTTAATGGCTAATATGCAAGATACTGTCCTAAAAAGGGTTTGGGGACCTGGCTCCTGCCCCAGGGGACATGGGTCAATGCCTAAAATGTTTTTAAAAATGTCTGTTTTGGCGGGAGTACTGATTTTAATGACGATTAAAGTGAAAAAAAGTGAAATATTCCTTTAAATATCATGCCTGGGGGGTGTCTATAGTATGCCTGTGAAGTGCCACGTGTTTCCGGTGTTTAGAACAGTCCCTGCACAAAATGACATTTAATGGAAAAAAAGTAATTTAAAACTGCTTGCGGTTTTAATGTAATATCTGGTTCCGACAATATGTATGAAAATCATTGAGAAAAATGGCATGAGTAGCCCCCCCCTGCCCATTACCAGCCCCTTTGGGTCTTGTACGGATATTAAGGGGAACCCCGTACCCATATTAAAAAAAGGAAAGACGTGGGGCCCCCAGGCCCTATATACTCAGAACAGCAGTATACAGGCGGTGCAAACAAGACAGGGACTGTGTAGATTTGTTGTGTTAAGTAGAATCTGTTTGTAATTTTGAACTGGTACATTTTTAAAGTGTAGCTCCAGTCAAAAAATCTATTTTTAAGCTTTTTGGAAAACATAGGGAAGGGTTATCACCCCTGTATAATTTGTTTTGCCGTCCGTCTTTTTTCATCTCACTTTCTGTTGTCTCCTTCTGTTTGCAAGTAGGAGATGTTTGTAAGTTGGATGTTTGAAAGTAGGGGCCTGCACTATATGCTCTGCAGAAATGGCGGAACAAGGTGTTGGTGTTGCCACAACATTGTAAGCCCTCAAAGTGACTCTTGGTGGGTGCTGGAGCACCCTGCTGTGATCGATTATATCAAGAATTGTAATTACATGCCATTGTTGAACAGTGGTAGAAAAATGTACCTTTGGTGGTTGTGGTGCTGGTGCTGGTGCCACAACACTATAAGTCCTCACAGTTACTCTGGGTGGGCACAGGAACGGGCCCTGCTGTGAAATATTATATCAAGAATTGTAATTATATGCCCCTGTTAAACAGGGGCTGAAAAATTGGGCCTTAGGCACTGGTGCTGGTGCCACGACATTGCAACCTCTCCCATATACTCTAGTTGTAGTGCAGGAATGAGCCCTGCTGCAAAGAATTGCATCAAAAATTTTAATTAACGTCCCTGTTAAACAGGGGCTGAAAAATTGGGCCACGCAGACAACAGGCACAATCTCCTACAACTGACTGCAAGCTCTATTGCAAAAGAGCAATATAGCTAGCTATATAGGTGGATATAACGGTGTATACTGCGGTCAGGGCACGCAGACAACAGGCACAAACTCCTGCAGATTGCTAACAGCTCAATTACAGAAGAGCAAGAACGCAAAATCGGCCGATAATGAACGGTGTATACTGTGTTGAAGGTACACAGAGAACACCCACTAACTCCTACAGACGCATCCTGCCTGTGGCCAATCATGGCTCTCCTCGCTGCCGGAGATGTGATTCAAGCATGCGGGGTCACAGTGCATGCTTGGCCAATCATGAGCCAGCAATGCACTGCGATGGCACAGTGCATTGTGGGCCGTGAGCGCCACACGCATTTGGCGTGAACGGCCCATAACGTTCAGTATTCGCCGAACGGGCGAACAGCCGATGTTCGAGTCGAACGTATGTTCGACTCAAACACGAAGCTCATCCCTACTCCTGAGCTTTGGATATAATCTGGGAGTGGAGGAGGGGTTTAGTTCTATACCTATAGAAATAACCTGTCCTATGGGGCGGAACCCCTTCCTTCTCTATAGTTAAAATAGGCGGCTGGGGATGACGGAAGGGATGTACTGTAGTGGACCTCCCTCTGCCTCTGCATGTTGACTTTTGTTCCATGTGGTGGGGGTAGTTAGTCTGCCATTAGACAGAACTCCTCCTGATAGGGGAGGGGTAGGCATAATTACCCCTCTCTCTCATGTCATGAGGAGAGACCTGCGGTGTTTTCCTGTGATCTTCTCGGACCTCTGCTCTATTCGGGTTTACAACTCAGGTTTCTTATTCTCTACTCCTTTTTCTCACTTTTCCTTTACTTTTTCATGCACCAAGTGAGCAACAGTAGCAAGTTGTTTGCAGGCCCCAATCCAGCTTTACTAGGTCTGCAGTAGTTCCTGGAGAGTCATATGTGGGTTCAGGAAGGGCTCTACTCACTGATGCATTTTCCTTTCCCATTGATCCGTGGTGCCAGGTAAAGGAAACGTTCCCTCTTTTCGAGTGGCATACCACAATGTCCAGGGACTGAATTCCCCATTAAAACAACGAAAACATGTTCAAACCCTATTATCGCTTCAGATAGAGGTATTCTGTTACAGGAAACACATTTTCCCAAATTAGATAATCCCTCATTCATCCACACCAAATACCCCAAATTTTACTTAGTGGACACAGAGGATAAAACTAGATGGATGGGGATCTTTTTTTCTAAAAAATACCACCTTTTCTTCTACAGAGGTAATAAGGGACCCCAATGGGGAGATATATTCACCTCTCTGGGTCCATTGGCGGGGTCCAATATACATTTATCTTGTATTATGCCTTGAACCAGGGTCAGTAGGCCTTTTTCAATTCCCTGATGGATGCTTTTCCCCCATACTTTCTAGGAACATTGATTTTAGGAGGAGACTCCAATGTAGCATTGGATCAAATGTTAGAAAAAAACTGGAAATACTCACTCCAGACTGCTCTGCCCCCCAAACAAAGCTTAAAGATTGATAAAATTCTTTATACGCACGGGTCAGTGGATATTTGGAGAGAAATTAATCCTACAAATAAAGACTATACTCCTTTTTCAGCTTCTCGTCAAAGGTATGCGAGGATAGATCACATATTTATAGTGGCATCTGCTACTCCCTGTGCCATTATATCATTCATCAGAGACTCCCCACTGTCAGATCACTCAAGTCCTGCATACCTCAGACGGCAGATTTAGATGGCGTCTCAATGAATCGCTTCTAAGTGGCCCAGTCCAATGTAATGTACTAGACAAAAATATTGGGAAGTACTTTCGGGTCAATGATAATGGGGAGGTCTCTCCTGAAATACTCAGGGCAGCTCATAAAGTAGTGATACGGAGCAAGATTATCCAAATTTCTATGTGAAAGATGAGCTGATATAACCAAGTTAGAACAGGAATTTCTAAAACTCTCCAAAATCCACAAACAGAACCCTACTTCTAATTCACGTACCCTACTGGAGTCGACGCGTATTTCCTTAAACTTAAAATCTCTGGTGGTCCAATGCTCACTTCTACCTCTCTTACTTGGGGGTCAATTTGACAGCTAGTATTGACCAACTCTACAATGCTAACTACCCTCCCATGTATAAAAACTTGACCTATCTGGTTGGGGGAAGGGGGGCCTTTCATGGTTGGGGAGACTCAAGTACAATATCCTAGGAAGAAGGGTCATTTTAATAATCTCAATCCTGAGACCACAATTACATAAATTTCAATCCCCAATTATACGCTTTATCTGGGGCAATAAGGGTTACCAGTGTCCCAAAAGCATACTAGTTAGAAGACGTACCCAAGGAGGCCTGGGATTGACTGACCTTTTAAGGTACTACCAAGCAGCTCAACTAGCTCAGTTCTCAATTATATATTTGCAGTGTAGTAAACCAGACTGGGTTATGGAAATGTAGCATAGGTGCTGACATCTGACACAGGGTAGGAGGAACAATATTTATCTGTTTCCTTCATGACCCCAGGCCAATAGAATCTCTTCAATACTCTCTCTCTGGTTTTCTATGTCCCCAGATGACCTCCAAGAATGTGCCCATGGGCCAATTCTAACACCAACTTCTTGTAAGGTTTGGGCACCACAAGTTGCTCAATGGATTCTTCTGCCCTTTGAGCCACTCAATACAGCAGGTCCCTTTCCACAATGAAGTATGGGTAAGTGCAAGTCTTATCTGGGTTCACTAAATCGCCATCTATTTTCACCACATTTTCCCGTGCCTTTATTAGGATGGGGTTTTTTAACTGTTCTGTGGCAAAATTTTCCCTGTGAACCTCAAGATCTGAAAACTCCACAGATGGCATGTTTTCATCTGAGGATGTTGGCTCCTCCCCAGTTTCCAGAGTTTCCCCCACCAATACCAACAAGGGAGTCCTCACCACTCTCATAGGAATTCTGGTCATCACCTTCCTGGTCTGTAGGGGCACCAATGGGGGGGCTCAAGACAATCCCAGAGTTCTCAGATTTTTGGAAAATCCCTTCCCACAATGGCATCATGTGGTAAGTGAGACAGTAACCCCACCTGATGAGAGAGGTTATCTTTGGGGGTCTCAAAAACACTGAAGTCACAGGATACTCTCGGTTGTCCCCATGCACACAAATAACAGCCACCTTGTTATTCCCAGAGACCTCTGTAGTAACTAATTCAGCTTTTATCAATTTCACCAGGCTACCTGAATCCAGCAACACAACAACATTTCTACCATTAATACACCTTTTACATAAATGTTTTTCAGGTCCCGAATGGCAGTGCATGTAACTGTCGCAAACAGCCACCGACGCTTGTCCCTTATAAAGTCACATTGCATAGGCTCATCAACAACTGGGCAATTGGCTGCAATATGTCCCTCTTGTCGGCAGCGGTAGCAAATAATATTTTTTTACGCTGCCTCTTGTGGCCTTGGCTTCCCGACATTAGGTAGAACTCCCACTCTCTCACTCTCTCCACCCTCACCCCTTGGAGTCATCTTACCCACCATTGAGGATGGTCTGGTCTTAGGGCGGAAAGTCCTTGAGTCCCTGGAAGAGGCGGTCAGGTTCTCTGTAGACAGGTACCTCTCAACCAGATCCACAAGCTTATCTGCAGTTTCTTGGTCTCCATGGCTTACCCACTTTTGGATGGCAGTAGGAAGAGCTCTCAGGAAACGATCCATAACAACACGTTCCACAATCTTTAGTGCGGTTAAAGTCTCTGGCTGCAGCCACTTCCTGCTCAGGTGAATGAGATCATACATTTGAGACCGGGGGGGGGGGGGTTTCCAACCCGGAAAGTCCAGTTATGTACACGCTGAGCCCGGACGGCCAGGTTGATACCCAGCCATGCACTGGTCTGCGGACGTTGCTGCACTAATGTCTCCATTTGTTGTTGGAGACTTCGCTCTTTCTTCTGTAACAGGTCTATGAAGCGGGCCTCAGATTGCTGCTGGGCTTATTGTAAGCTTCCAGACTCTGCTGGTGAGCTTTCTTCTGAGCTTCCAGACTCTGCTGCCAAGTTGAATTTGTCTGTTCCTGGGCTGCAAGGCTCATTTGCAAACCTGCATTTGTCTGCTGCTGATTTGCATTTGCTAGAACCAGCTGTCATAGTATCTCCTCCATGCTGGCCTTAAAAAAAAACTGCCCCCGGCTTCTCCACCAACTGCGAGGGAGGGGGCTAGCTTGGCAGCGGGTGTGTGTGACCCCCTGGATGGGTTCACCACACAAAATCAGTCACAGTAGACAGCGTTGTAGGTGAAAAAAACAAAATGATGCAGGTAGGTTAATTGGCCTCTGTCCAAAATTGGCCCTAGTATATGAATGGGGACCTTGGATTGTAGGGACCAATGTGAGTGTGCAATGTACAGGGATAGGGACAATTGTAGACACTCACTCAGGTTGATCTGGATGGACTGATGTCTTTATTCAACCTAACTAACTATGAAAATATGAAACTATGAAAAGGTGCCTTTATTTATAATATATGCAGTGAAAAATTTAATAGCAAAACAAAAAGAAACATGAAAAGAACTCCTGGTCATCTTGAATGCTTACTACACACGTAGATTCCCTATCTAACAACTAGGTGCATCCTTGTGCTACCCCAGTCCTTATCTCCCTGTTTTAGAAATTTGCCACACAGGCGACTCACCACACAGGACAGATACCACACTCCCCAGTCTACACAAACAGAACTGTTTCTAGCATGGAGCATCTCCCTAAGCATGCTGTTTTTTTTCTTTTTTATATAGGTCTTAATGAGCCCACTTACTTCAGCTGGGCTCATTAACTCTTCCCATACAGGACTCCCCCTAGTGGTATAAGTCAACAAAGCCTGAATCTAGGGCATACATATTTTCCATCCTGGATGCAACCAGGTGATTTTACCTGCCTGCTGTCACACTATATATGTCATTCATTTCTCTCGGTCAGTGTAACAGAAGGTGTCAATGTTATCTTATATTTGTGTTCCTGTCTGCTCGTTTGTGAAAACTTTAATAAAAAACATTGAAAGATAAAAAAAAAATGAACAAAAAAATTATGTTTTTTTTTTCCTCCTTCAAAAATCTTATTGAATTTCAATAAGATGTCAGTACAGGGAAAGGTAATAATGACAGTTCACAAACCAGAAGCAAAATAATCAGTGGAACAAACTTGTAGAAACAGAATTATTACATGTGTACAATAAGTATTATAGTACATACAATGGATGCTGTAGGGTACTAGCAGTGAGTTGATGAGACCACCGCCCAGCCCCTGACACCCCCTATGGGAACACGCTGTGTCGTGTAGTAGCTGGAGTTGCCACCCCCCATCCCTAGACCTTAGAGGTTGTGTTACGACCTTCAACTGGGATATACTTTGTACCTCCAATCATTACTGGGTAACTGGATCAATTTTATTAAATTAGTGTCTAGAAGGAGTCACAATGAAAACCATTTTGGATGGACAAATAAGTAGGTGTTGAACTCCTGGTTCCCGCTAAAGATAAGGAACTCTGAACTTAAACACAATGTCGTGTCTATGTAATCTTATAGTGAAATAAAGAGAGAAGAAAAGGAGAAAAGGAAGAGGTAGAGTAGAGAGGAGTAAGAAGATACCTGTCGGCTTCCAAGACATCCCCTCGTCCACTTATGTACATCTGGATCCATGTAGGAGAGAGATATCAACATGTTGGGCCCATGGTTCTTGATCACTTCAAATTGTTTTGAATCATCTAGAATAGTGCTTACTATATTTTCTTGGGTCATTATCCATGAGCTCTTTCTTTTAGTTGATGGAGGATGGAGACCTTGGGTTGTTTCCAGGCTTTAGCTATGGATAATTTGGTTCCCAGCAGCATAAAGAGGATTTGTTTTTGGGTATTTTTGGGAGTTTTAAGGATGGGGGAATTAAGTAGGGCTACTGAGGGAGTCTGTGGGATCACATAGTCAGTTACCCTGTGGATAAGGTGAAATATTTTGTTCCAGTACCCTCCAATTTTTGGCCATTCCCACCATACATGTATCATCGTGCACAAGTGTGTGACCTCACCTGACGCATAAAGGGGAGGAGGAGGGACAGATGGTAGCCAGTCTAGCAGGGACTAGGTACCATCTTGTGAGTACCTTGAGGTTGGCTTCTATTTGGGCGGAGTTGAAAATGTATTTGTAGGCCCTGGAGAAGGATTAATTCCAATCCTCCAAATCCCAGTCCTCTTGGAGATCTTTCTGCCATTCCTCCATATATGGGAGTTTCATAGTACTCCTCGCTAGTTACTCCATGACCTGGCCACACCACCATTCATAATTCATGAATGTCGGGGGATTAGGTTTGTTTTTCCAAAGCGAGTGTAAATAATGTGGGATTTGGTGAACCTAAATATTTCTGAGTTAGAGAGTTCTAGTTTGATTACTGTCGGGGCGGCTCAGCCCTTCCTTCTCTGAGATGGCTGCTCAGCTGTCAGCTAATTTCCAACTCCTATCTCTCCACAGTTACTCAGGTGTTGATAATATCCTGCTCGTCAGTCCTGCCTACTTAAGCTGCTCAGTCCAGAGGAGCTCGGCCTTCACCTTGGTCAACATCACAGAAATCATCTCCTGCAATCCTGTTCAAGACTTGCTTTGCTGACATCCCTTCTGGCTCCAAATCCTGCTTGCTGTTCCACTACATTGATCCCTGACTTCTGACTTGGCTGACTATCCATTCCAGTTACTGAACTTTGGCTATGTTTTGACTACATTTGTTCTTTTTGCTTTTATTATTAAACAAGTGTGATTTAACTGTACTTCTGTTTTAGCCTGGTTTCCTGGTTTCTGACAGTAGATGAAGGACATGAATTCAGAAGACACAGTCAATCCACTTGTTGGTAATATTTTTTCCAGACTGGATGAAATGGATCACCGCATGGATTAGTTTGCCATGGCATTACAAACACTCCTGAGTCTCACGGCTCACCTTGAGCCTCCCACCATGGCCAACCTGGCACAACCTATGGACAAAAGATATATATAGAAAGGCTAGTGGTCAGTAAATCAATAAATTAAAAGGTACCACATCCCAGTTAAGAAATGTAAAAGGAAAGGAGAAATACGTAACAGGGGACTGGAGGGTAACCAACCCCCGGGATTTTCTAAACGGCACCAAATATATACAAACAATAAATAAAAATCAATAAAGTTTTATTAAATGTACAAAAAGCATTTCCCAGATGAGGAAAACAATTTTATCCATACATATACATTGTGAGAAATATAAATATACAAAGGTTGGTGCAGAATCCTACAAAACTCCACAGATTACCACATTTGTATATGATTTAGCCTGCATTGTTTCTTTCCTACATGTTTCGCTCTTCTGAGCTTCCTCAGGACAATTGCAGCATACAGCAATAGATAGAAAACTGAAAATATACAAATATAAATAAATTATTACATATAAAGGACCCCTAGGGGACACATAAAATGTCCACCAAACAACCTAAAACATATAATTAAATAGTTGTGGCAATAGATCCATTCAGATCAAAACACTCGACCCAAAGAGTTGAATTAACTGCCTATACAATAATGAAAAGGACATAATTATGGTAAACAAAAAAAATTTTTTTGATTAATTAATGAAAGGAGACATTCACTCCTATGAATGACATCCAAATTTGTTAGATATATTTGAATAATAACATAGTTCTCCATTTTGGAGATTACAGATAAAGTTAAAAAAAACAAAAACTGAAAACTAAAAAAACATCTTACCCCATACAGTTTGTGAATTTGTATATTGTATGTTGTTAATGTAAATATTTATTGTTGCTGAGCGAAAAAATCTTTTCTCCCACCAAATAAGTGGAGTGTGATGAAAACACCATTGGGGATCCCCGATCTCTCCCAAGAGTCTGCAGAGGCACGAGAAAAAAATGATGTATATAATATCTCTAAACTATTTAAGTCTAGAGCAAATAAACATAACAATTGACTTGAAAACATACCTGGCTAAGTCCAGGGAATAGCTGAATTAGAACCAGTTAAACATGTCCAATACCAACATAATCTGTGTATTGTCAGAAAGAAATTACACAAAGTACGTTTTTGAACAAGAGATATTCGTCTGTGAAAATCTAGGAGAAAAAATATAAAAAAGGACCACATCCTAATATTAATATGGATCATCCTCAGAGACATGGATAAAATAGTTCCACAATTGGGCCCTGAGCTATATCCTCTGAGTCCCAGCGAAACTTCCAAGTTCCTACCTGTTAGTTAGAATAGTGTTCTAGACAGAATAGTTTGAGTGTTCATTCGCTGGGGAACATCCCCAAGTGTCTTCTCCCGTCGCTCGCCCCACCGACACTGGCGGGACCGGCGTCTTATCTCATGGCTCCAGCCCGGCGGCGTCTGATGTCACCGCCGGGCTGCGGGCACACCTATACGGAGGACTTCCTTGCTGCGCGTACGTTTTACATTGCGCATGCGCGGAGGATGTAAACTACGTCGTTACAGCGCATCGGCCATTTTGGAATATGGCCAGAGTCAGGGAGTTTGCCCGTAATTGTCTATCCATGTCCGCACTCAAACCAAGCGTCACACTTGTTAGGGGCAGGCGACCATGTTGGAAATGGGCACTATGCCCTGGTCCTATTCTCGGACAGAACAATTTGCAAATGCACGGGGATGGGGATGGCTAAATATAATTGCCAATCCCCATATAATCCCCGGTTTCGAATGATGGCAAAGAAAAAACTATTTGCAATTAACGGGCAATGAAAAAACCTCACACTTAGAAAACGGGGCAGGCTGGCCAAACCCATAACTGGTTAAACGGGTTTATAGGTCATTCCTGCCCCGGGGTGCCCGTACAGACTCATAAAGTGGGAAACATACAGGAGATCCCTCATACAAATTTGGAGCATCCAACACAGTCCAATCAATATTAAATACATGCAATAATATAATCATATTGATCAATATACAATGAAATATTTTCACATTCCAAGGGCAAAAAAAAAAAAAATGGCACAACCTATGTTGCAGGCCGACCCTGCTTCTGCGCCAGTTTCTGTGCAGGCACCCGCCTCGAATATTACCTCTATAAGAGGTATGTCTGGTTCCGCTCTGCTTCCCCAGTGATTTGGGGGTGATCCAGTCCAATGCAGAGGTTTCTCACCCAGGTTGAAGTTTACTTTGAGATGCTGCCCCAGGCATTTCCCACGGACAGAAGCAAAGTAGGTTTCATGATATCTTTGCTTTATAAGAGAGCCTTGGCCTGGGTAACACTCTATGGGAGACTCAAAAACCTGTTGTTTTGCCAAGTTTGTTGCTTCATTTAAAGGGGTATTTGACGTTCCCGCACACTTTACTTCTGCTGCCAAGTGCCTCATGTCCATCAAACAGAGTACGAGAACTGTTGCTGACTACACCATTGAATTCCGTACTCTGGCAGCAGAGGTTGCGTGGAACAATGAGGCCTTCGTGGCTGCTTTTTCGCATGCTTTCTCGGATACCATCAAGGATGAGATGGCAGCCCGAGATATACCCACAGAGCTGGAGACGTTGATCACGTTTGCCATCCTCAAAGACTCCAGACTCAGAGAAAGACTCTCTTCCGCAAGGAGCTCTTGCGGAAGCTTCCTGTGTGTTTATCTCCAAGCTTTGCAGTCCCACCTGTGCCTCCCTCAACTCCCATGCCTCCGGGTACCGAGTCGGTCAGTGAAGGTGAACCCATGCACTTGGGCTTCATGCATCTTTCTGCAGATAAGAGAATCTTTAGGAGGAGGGAGATATTGTGCCTTTATTGTATCCAGGCAGTTCACTTTTTGAAGTCTTGTCCTACCCATCCAGGAAATGCTTGAACCTTGAGTTCCTGTCATGGACAGACCTTAGGTGGCATTGTTTCATGCCCAGTTATCCTGAAGGGTAAGCCCCTAGTTCTGGTTACCTTTTCTTGGGCTGAGTCATCCGTCGAGATACAGGCTCTAATCGACTCTTGGGCTGCAGGCCTTTTCATTGATGCTGCCATTGTATCAAAGCACTTGATTCCGTTGCAGCTGCGTGACACTCCACTTGCCATTGAGGCTCTTGATGGGAGACCTCTACAACCTGCCCATGTGACTCATGAGATAGTTCCATTGTCCAATGGCCGTAGGGGCTCTTTACCATGAGATAATCCAATTCCAAGTTATTTCCTCACCTAAGTTTCCACTGGTTATTGGTTATCCTTGGTTACAGAGGCACAACCCCTCTTTTGATTGGCTCCATGCAGAGGTTCTCTCCTGGTCAGCACAATGCAGTGAGACATGTTTCCAGAAAGTAGCCAAGATCTTGTGTACCTCTTCACTCTCCTCCCTGCTAGCAATGTCTTTGACAAAGGTCAAGCCAGTAGTTTGCCTCCATACCGGCCATATGATTGCGCAATTGACCTTTAACCTGGTGCCATACTCCCTAGTGGCCAGGTTTACCCTTTGTCGGTCTTAGAGGATAAGGCCAGTGCAGACACACTTTTTCTCGAGGTTTCTTCCACAAATCTGCGTCTTCTGCTGGCACTGGTTTCTTCTTTGTAAAGAAGAAGATTGGTGAACTGAGACCTTGTACTGATTATAGGGGTCTCAATCGTTTCACGATTAAGAATGCCTATCCGATTCGGTTGATTATGAAATTTTTTGACCGCCTCAAGGGAGCAACGGTTTTCACAAAGCTTGATATGAAAAGGGCATGCAATTACATGAGGATTAAGGAGGCCAATGAGTGGAAAACTGCGTTTAATACCAGAACATGCCATTATGAGTACCTCGTACTGCCTTTTGGCCTTTGTAATGCCCCGGGAGTTTTCCAGGAATTTATTAAAAATGTCCAGAGAGATTTGTTGCAGTTATATGTGGGGGTTTATCTTGATAATATCCTCACATTTTTCCAAGTCCCTGAAGAGCCGTTACACAAATTTCTGTCATGTACTTCAGAAACTAAGATAGAACAATCTCTATTATAAACTGGAGAAGTGCGAGTTCCATCGTGAACAGGTTAAATTCCTGGGTTATGTAATTTCCACTGCTGGTTTTTCAATACAACTTTCAGCAGTTCTACAGTGGCCGACCCGTGGTTTTACGTCCTCTGTAGCTTTTCCTGGGCTTTGCCAACTATTATCGGATGTTTATTCATAACTTCTCCTCTCTGGTCGAGCCCCTGACTGATGTGACCAGAAAGGACAGTAACCCACAGAGTTATTCTGCAGAGTCCATTAAGGCCTTTGAGAGTCTCATGGCTGCCTTTGATTCTGCTCCTGTGTTGGCACATCCTGATCCTATGTTACATTTTATCCTTGAGGGTGATGTTTCTGAGACTGATGTTGGTGCCCTTCTGTCTCAACGTCCCACCTCTGAGAGTGCTATGCATCATTGTGGCTACTTTTCCAAGAAATTGTCACCTGCGGAGTGTAAGTACGAGATTGGCGACAGAGCTGTTGGTGATCATTTTAGCCCTGAAAGAATAGAGAAATCTTCTCGAGGGTACCACTGTGCCGGTTCTCATTCTTACTGACCATAAGAATCTCACATTCTTGTCTGAGGCTAAACGCCTCTCTCCCAGAAGGTTGCGATGGGATCTTGTCAAGTTTCACTCACATTGTCACATTCTTACCTGGTACTAAGAATGTAAGGGCTGACACCTTGTCACAACAATTTTCCTCCACTTCCAAGTTGGAGTTGGTTCCGGTTCCTGTGATTCATCCTGATCGTATTCTGGCTACGGTTCATACCAGTCTTACTTCTCCTCTGGGTGACAAAATTCTTGCTGCTCAGGTCCATGCTCCTCCTGAGGAACCTTGTGACTGCTGCTTTGTCCCAGAGAGTCTCCATACTACCATGTTACAGACTTACCATTCTCCCAAGGCTGCTGGCCACCCTGGGAAGAATAAACTCTTTTGGGCCATTTCCCAACAATTCTGGTGGTCTAGTCTATGGGCTGATATAACTGCCTTCGTAGCTGCCTGTTCCATGTGTGCTCAGAGTAAGACTCCACGACACCTTCCAGTGGGCCTCCTACAACCCATACCCAATGGAGAGAAGCCCCGGACCCACCTGTGTATGGATTTCATTGTGGAGTTACCCAACTTCCAGGGCAACACTGTTATCCTTATGGTGGTTGACCAGTTCTCAAAGATGTGCCATTGTATTCCACTTAAGAAGTTGCCCACTTCTAAGGAACTGGCTTCCATTTTTTGCTCGGGAGTCGGGAGATCTTCCGCTTACATGGGCTACCCATGGTGATTGTCTCGGAGGGGTAGTCAATTTGTGTCCCGGTTCAGGCAAATCTTTTGTGCACAGTTGGGAATTCAGCTTGCTTTCTCCACTGCGTATCACCTGCAGTCTATTGGGGCTGCAGAACGAGCCAATCAGTCCTTGGAACAATTCCTATGTTGCTATATTTCTGACCATCATAACAACTGGTTAGACCTATTACCGTGGGCAGAGTTTGCTCACAATAGTGCCTTGAATTCTGCTTCCCGATTGTCCCCGTTTATGGCGAATTATGGTTTCCAACCTTCCATGTTGCCTGACTTGTTTGCAGGGGCGGACTGACCACTCAGCCACTCGGGCACTGCCCGAGGGCCCCAGGCTACTAGGGGGCCCCATCAGGGTTGCCAGCCACAGTAAAACCAGGGATAGTATGTAAAAATCTGTGTTTTTTTTGGTCTAAAAATCCAGAGATTATAGCTGCCCCACCTCTCTAGTACCTTCTCAGCCAATATAAACATGTCTGTGTATAATGTGTGTACATGTATGTGTATACTGTGTGATTGTATACTGTATGTGTGTGTTTTTGTATACTGTGTGGCCCCATAATCTCTGACTGCCTGGGGGCCCCATAATCTCCTATTGCCCGGGGGACTCATGAGTTGTCAGTCCGCCCCTGCTTGTTTGTTCCCCAGAGTATTCCTGCGTTAAAGGAGCATCTCCGTGGTCTTTGCGGCATACTAATAGGTAAAGACTCCACGCTGACCGCAGACGCCTGCCTGCGCCTTCCTACCAGGTTGGGACAGGGTCTGGCTGTCATCTAGCAACCTCCAACTTTGAGTTCCCTCACTGAATTTCGCACCTTGGTTTATTAGGCCTTTCCCTATTCTTCACAGGATTACCCAGTGGCTTAAGCATTAGACCTTCCTTCTAATGCGTAATTTGAATGTATTTCATGTCTCCTTATTAAAACCTTTGGTCTGCAACTGCTTTACCACCTCAGTGCCACGTCCTCACCCTGTACAGGTTGAGAACCATGAGGAATATGAAGCACAGTCCATTGATGACTCCCATAGGTTCCGTGGGCGCATACAGTACCTGGTGCATTGGAAAGGGTATGGTCCGGAGGAATGCTCTTGGGTCTCATCCTCAGACGTACATGCCCTTGTCTTTCTCCGTTATTTCCATAGACGTTTTCCCCTCAAGCCTGGTGGTCCTCCGAGGGGGAGGGGTCGTTGATTCGGCTAATTACCTCCTATCTCTCCACAGTTACTCTGTTGATGATATCCTGCTTGTCAGTCCTGCCTACTTAAGCTGTCCAGAGGAGCTCAGCCTTCACCTTGGTCAATAACACAGAAACCACCTCCTGCGAACCTGTTCAAGAGTTGCTTTGCCGACATCCCTTCTGGCACCAGATCCTGCTTGCTGTTCCACTACATTGATCCCTGATTTCTGGCTTGGCTGACTATCCATTCTGGTTACTGAACTTTGGCTATGATTTGACTACCTTTGTTCTTTTTACTTTTATTATAAAATAAGTGTGATTTAACTGTACTTCTGTCTTGGCCTGATTTAATGGTTTCTGTCAATTACACAGTGTTTAAAGTGGTTTGGTACCTAAAAATGAAAGTTCATGTTATTAAAATCAACAGACAGCATACTTACCTAAACGAACCCTGAAAAAAAAAAATATTATTTACTTACCTTTTATTTCTGATGACTTCAGCTGACTTCCTGGTTCTCCTCCCGTGGGAGTAGGCGTGGCTATCGTCCTCGCAATGGTCCCTGGG